>NW_004567111.1:21203101-21300320 GCF_000260355.1 Condylura cristata
GCTGAAGTGGTGTGGCTAGCTTCATACTGTTGCGCTTTAACTCATTGCACACAGGGAGGGGCCCATGTGAGGTAATTTTATAACCAATATCTGATCTACCATCTTTCTTCTGTCTACTTCTGACCCTCATAAGTACGTCATGAGTCTAATCATCTCTATCTTTCTGCCTTTGCCTTTGAAAGGAACAGCTGAAGATGTGGGCAGGCATACAACCCAAAAGGAAGAAGTCAGCCATGATGTATGTCAACCCAGAAGCTTCATTCTTTGCTGGAGTTTCTGCTCATGAATAATTTGCTTTCATTTGTCTATGTGCCTGTTTCTGGCTGTTAGCCGTGAACCACTTTCCTCTGCACACATTCTGTCTTCAGCACCCCTTTATTTGCTGGGTGAATTCTGTCTTGTCTTCAATTTTTGTAACTTGTGGGAAGACTTTGCCAGTAAGGTCAGCATCCATTCCCTCCAAGGCTGGTTTTGGTGCTTCTGCCTGTAAGTGTAGAACACTGTGTTCGTGTGTGCACCGTTCCTATAGTTCCTCCAGAGAAGCCCAATACTGTATGGCCATTGTCTTGGAATGTGTCTGCCTCCCCAGTTAGATCTGCTGAGGGAACTCCAGTCTCCTCTGTTCTTGCCCCACTATGGGGCTGGAATGGATGCAAAATAAATGCTAATTAATTTATATGTACATTTCTTTCTTAATCTTTCAACTTCATGCTACCTTTAAATAAAATAACATGTATTAAAAACTTTATCTACTTTTCTTTATTCTTACCTTTACCTTCTTTATGTCTTATCCTCCCAAGATCACTTCATAAAGGAATTCTCTACTATGTAAAATATATCCTTCAGTGACACCCTAGATTTATATTTCTTAAAAACCAGCATTTTTTTCTCACATACTTTTGAGTGCTTTAAGGTGTGCTTCTGTTTTTACCTGACATTGTAATCATCTGACCAAGTTGAAATCAGTGCCACAAGCAGTAGATCAAGTTGTCTCAGAATCATTAAGATTCTTCAAACCACATATTCTCATAACAATCTGAGAATCTCTGGGAGTCCTATCCTGTCATTCCACCGAACCTTCATTTTAGAACTAGGCCACCATTTCCGATGAAAGTGATACAAGGCAGAAAAGGGCACTAAAACTGGTCAAGGACCCCGCCTAAATAGTTTACTGGTCACTGAGTTCTTCCACACACACACAATTGCAAAAGGACTCAGATTCAGAGAACAATAACGGGATTTATTTAACAAGCCAGGGAAAACAGTTACTAAGGCCAGAAATGGCCATTATCTCACCTGAAACAATGTCCAATGTTTTAAAGTCCTAAACAAAGAGATTCCCAAGATGGTATCTTCCCACCACTGAGTGTATGGAGCACACGACAGCCAGATAACAGGCCCAGATCCGACACCTGAAGACAGCAGACGCCACACAGGAGATGCTCGCAGGAGCTGCGGAGATGCTATAGCACAGACCGGAAAAGTTACTTTCTATATGGCAGCTGCAGCGGCCAAAAGACCCAACAATTGGCCACACTCAGGCAGCTCAGTGAGGCACCCAGCTCCAGATATTCACCTTTTGCTTGCTGGCTACAACAGCAGCGAAGCTGGGAACAGTTTCAGTTGCTCAGCTACCAGCAAAGTTTTCGAACTGTTTTTCTCAGATCAAGTTGTCTCAAAATCATTAAGATTCTTCAAACCACATGGGGAAGTCTCTCTGCATCTTTCAGAGGCCCACACAGCCTTCTGGAAGATCAGCATGGTGGAATCTGACCCAGGAATCTCTGAAGATCCGAAAATGCTGAAATTCCAAACACTAAATCCTGGAACCTGCTTCTGCAGTCACTTACATTTCTTATCTGAGTCTTCATACCCATCCGACACTTGTTCGAATTTCTCCCAGGGTTATTCATCCTTACCAGCATCTCCCTCCAGGGGGCGCCACCTGTAACTCCTTGACTCAGCCCCTGGCTACAAAAGTCTGTTACATAATCAAGTGTGTTGGGACAAAACAAATAAAAGTTGATAATCACACTATATTATATAAGATTTGTTAATCGAAATTGAAATTTTGTTTGTGAGTGATTATGAAGCTCAAATCACAGCTCAAATCTGCCAGGGAGAAAACTTTTCCTTTATTTTATTTTATGTTATAAAGATTTATTTATTTATTTGTACAGAACTGGGGTACAGGCCAGAGGCTCAGGGGCAGTGAGAGGATTCACCAGAGACAGAGTGGGCAGCAGAACAGGCAGATCGACGAAGTACACTGCTGAGGGGAGCAGCGGGCGGGTCAGGAGAGGTCTGGCTCGCCATGTGGTCTCCTCCGGGGCAGGCGGCAGGCGGGAATCGAACTCATGCGGAAGTGGCTTCAGATTCTCAGTGCTGTGCTTTAACCCGCTGCGCCACCAGGGAGGGCCTTCCTTTATTTTTAATGTAAACTCCTTTCACCCGAAAAGTGGAAAATCAATTATAATTTATCTAGACTTTTATATATTTTTTTCCCAGAATCAGGGAGAGTTCTTTTATATCATTCCTTCATTATTTATTGGTTTAAGAACTATTTATTGAGCACTTAATATGTAACAGAAGAGTTTTAGGCTCTGGGACATAACAGGGAGCACAACAAAATTTCTGCTTGTATAGACACAAATGTGCATGTATATCTTATTAGATATAAATATTTATGGACACATATACACACTTTTAAGTGATGATACATGCTATGAAGAAAATAACTCTAACTCCGGGTTTAGGGGAACAAGAAATACCAGGTAGCAGCTACTATTTCAGATAGTTACAGTAAGTTAGTCAAGACAAGACCTCTCCGTTATAGTGAGATCGTAAGGGTTGAGTCCAGTAATAAGTACAGATGTGCAGATAAAGGGAGAAGGCAAGATATGCTTGACCCTTAGCACTTTCCAGATAGAGTAGTAGTGGCTTCAATAAGGGACTGGGAAGAAGAGGTATATTCAAAGGAGAGCCAGAAGTTGTGGAGGTAACAAACTGGTGAGGAATGTCATGTATAAGGGAGTGCCACTCTGTAACCTGTGCTGCTGAGGAGGATGTGGCCTTGTGTTGACAGTCTATTGAAGTTTATACTGCGAGATGTATGTGTCTCCTCTGCAGCCTTGTCAAAGTCTAAACAGGCCTTTTCCTCCAGCCCTCCTCTTCCCACTGGCCATCTGAGCCCCATCTGGGAAGCTCCAGAAACAGCAACTACTGAAGGGTCAACATTAGTGTCCTCATATGTAAAATGGAAGTTATCAGGCTATCTACCCCATAGGTACTTTGGTTGGTTCAACTTCATTAGTGTCTGTAAAGGAGTTATCAAAATGTTTTTCATTGTAGATTGTCAATAACAGTTCTCTACTCTTCACTGCCCTGGGCTGGGCACCTGAAAGAGACCTCTCTCAATAGTGCTGAACAGGCTAGCCCCTGGCAGTTCTCAGGTAGTCAGCACCATTTGCATGACTTCTCTGTGGGGCTCTGTCTGCTGTGGTCTCTGGGCATATTGTATCTGCTCCCCTCCTCCCTCTTGTTCTTCACTACCAGTCATGACAGACCTGTGTGCATTTAGCTGCCAACTTTTCTACCCAGCATAGTAGGTACAGTCTCCCCATGACCCACATTCAGTTTCAAGGCAGCCACATGCACCTGTTTCTCTCTCTATGTCATGATACTCTGCTCAGACAGGTGTCAGCAGCTCCTCCTGTCCCAGGTGATGCTTCCTACATCAGGAGTGAAAGACTGACTGTAAAGCATCAATGTCTGACTTCTTTCCTTCTCTTACATATTCTTCCTTTCCCCTTCCCACTTCTACACATCAATGTATCCTTTCTTTCGTTTTTCTAAGTAATCCTTTTAGGTTGATGAAGAGAGAATGAATCTCAAGAAACAACAACTAGCATTGTCTAAGTAATTCCAGAAATGACTGATAAGCATCAACACTGCCACAGTGAAAATAATCAGTTTTTGGCACTACCTGAAATTTATGTAGACCACATCAAGCAAATTCGCCTTGTATGAGAAGAGAGTCAAAGATACTTCTTAAGGTAACAACTATCTTCAATGTCAAGCTTTCTGTGATTCATTGTCTAGCAAATTGCTTCACTTCTTATCTGAGTGTGGAGTTGGGTCACACATGTACCCCTCACTACAAAGCTGGGAACCAAAACATCAGGAATCTGCTGTAGCTAGAAGCTTGGCACTGAATCTGTATTATGTTGTCATAATAAGCCCAGCTCTGGCACACCAGGATACTAAACTTAAAGCACTAGTTTATTTACCAAAAGAAAATCTAATACAATTAGTATTAGTTTCTTATTCATGTAAAAAGACATATGAATTGAGTATCATGTGTCAGCACTGCATTAGGGCCAAGAAATAGTGTATAACTCCTTGTTCATAGGAAGCTAATGGCCCCCTGAGGGAATAGGAAATAAGTCATGACACAATGCAAAATTTCAGACATTAGTGGCTAAAAAAATTAGTTCTCATATCAACCTTTTGAGCTAGAGCATACAAATATTATTGTCTCTATTTTAGAGCTAAGAAGGAACAGAATGAAATGATTTTAAGGCTAGTAGTTCTTTTAGAAATCACTTTCTTAAAGTATTAATGAAATGGAGCTGAAGGACTTCTCTAAAGTCACAAAGAGTAACTGGCATCAAGACTGAAATTAGACTTCTATTTGAATTTTCATTGAAAACATTGCCTTGGTGTTTTATAGCACACAAACTATATATAACATGCCAACTATGTTAAGAAGAACAAAACAATAACAAGGGAGGTAGCCAACAACATAAATAGACTTTCTGCTGTACTGATTTAGAACATTGGGTGGTATTTACAATATGGCTTCATTTTTACTTCTCTTGGTGGTCTAGATGCCAATCATTATTCTTTTATTATATGACTTGGCTGGTGTCTTTCTCTATGAATTTGTAATACAGTGTTTTCAAAAGGACATTTGACCATATCTGATGAAGTATTACTGTAAGTTGTTTCTTTTTAAAATTGGAAACTTTACTTAAACAGTCCACATCTTCTGCAAACAAGCCACTTACTGACCTGGCCCAATCCCCCCACTCCTACCCCGCCCAACCCCAGTTCTAATAAGAAGAAATCTTAAATGTTCATAGGAAGTAAATATGAAATGTCTCTACTCTAATATCTAATTAGAAAACTTAGAGAGTAATAAAAAGCTTATATATATTTTAGTTCACAAATTTAGGGAGCTAAACATTAAAGTTACATCATACAAATCCATGAATTTTTTAGTTGTGGAAAGTAGACATTGGGCTCAATTTATTAAATAAAAAAAAATTTCATTGAGGTAACAATGGTTTACAACATTGTAGTGCTTCAGAGGCTTATGACCACACTGCCTCAGATGCATGTCCCCAGACCATACCTACCACCAAGGTCCCATAATCCTCCCCTATTCTAAACCTGGACAGTTTCAATATGCAGCAAATAGGTTGGAGTTGTATAAATCATGAATATATGATCACAGAGTTTCAAAGTCACCAGAAACAGAAGGAAATATCCTTCAAATCTTGTAAAAGTAGCATTTCTAGAGTGAGAAGAGATTGTAGAAAATGTTCTCCTCTTCTCACTGTACAGATGAAAAAATGAAGTCCTGGAAAGTAAGTGAACACCTATGATCATGAGAACAAACTCCCAATTCTCTGGTGCTCCTCCCCACCTCGGAGCTATGTCAGAAACATTTGTCTGGGTACCATCTAATAAGGTTAAAAACTAAGATCCCACTCCTTGTCCAGCAGGAAGGTTTGGGTGGATTGAACAGATAAAGAGAATTGATAAGGTTGCTATGGGAACCAGGCTGTAGGAGCAATCACTTTGATCACCAATGCGGTGCAGTGCCCAGACATAGTGTGTGTCAAAGGTCAACATCCAAGACCAGGTACACCAGCAAATACTGACCCAAACTGCCTCCCCAGTCATGAAAAGCCCATGAAAACAGGTTATAAAAGGGATCCCCAAATCCTTCTTTGAGTGCAAACTTTACCTCTCTCGTTCCCTGCTCCCTCGCAGTGTATTTTAATAGCTCTGTCTTATCTGTTGGCCACTCTGTTTCTGGTGAGTTCTTTTACCCAGATGTTGCTGCAGCCTCCTCACTACAGCAGAGTGTTTTGTTATGTTTTACCTCATGATTCCCTCTCTCTATGCCTATGGCTGTTCCTTTAGCTCAAACAAGTTGGAAATCTCTTGTTTACAATGTCAAGAGAGAGCCGAAATTGCAAAGTCAAAAGAACTCTGTTCCGGGTTTTGGCATTTCATAAGCCAAGATCCTGGAATGAGAGAGATTTGGAGCAATGCATACTGATATAAGAGCAAGACTTCTTGCCCCAGGTTAGATAGAGATTTTTGGGATTGGGGAAGAAGTTCAAAAGGCAGAGAGTTTAGGCTTTGTTAGTTCCTGGGAAGAGGGTGGGAGGGGGCTATGACCTGCTTTTCTTTAGCCAGTAGCCTAGGGGAAGAAGGTACCATAGAAACCTGAGCTACATTTGAAATGTCCAAAAGTAAAGTCGATTTGAATTGTCAGTTATTGGTGGAGGCAAGAGTTTCTAGCAGCTCTAGTTTCCATGATGTCCCCAGGCCCCAGATGCTCTCATGAAATTCTCTATTCTCTTAGTCAGCACAGAAACATGAAATAAACAATCTTCCAATGTCCATAAGGGATGGACCTGATGCAGGTGTGGGAGATATGGAAGTTCTCAATAGTGAATGAGGAGCGTACAGCGATGACCTACACTGATTGATGATAACTAGAGGCCAGACTGAGCCTCATGACTGCTGGGTGGATGCCATCATGCCATCTGGCCCTAGTCTCTCTTTTACCCTATAAGCCACCCTCACTTGGGACCTCATCCTGGAGGAAGTAGAGAGTAGGTAAGGAAAGGGATCTGATCACACTGGATTTACTGAGATCAAATGTCTAATCATTTAGCCAAGCAGGGAATGAAAATACACGTTAAGTTCATTTATAATAAAATAGGGAAATTTATTATATGAAAGAGTTTGCGGGTGATTTTTTTATCCACTATAAATATTACTGCTTATTTGGCATGAGTATAGTTTCTACAAATGACAAATAGCGGCTTTTCTGAATTCAACTCAAAAATAATAATAATAATAATAATTTAATCCAATTAGTTGCTATGTAAAGTGCCTTAAAAAAAACACTTGAGAAGACAGGCAACTCCTCTTTTAAATGAAAACCTGTTGTAAAACAACAATTTATACTTAAAACATTTAAATGTGAAACTTGTGTTTGTATTACACTGTAGATTTGAAGACCAACTCAGCCCCCATATATTCCCCTATTACATCCTGTGTTATGAAGCGTCCAGAAATTCTAGACAAGACCTCCCAGTTTCCTTTGGGACACAACCCAACTCACTCTCAGCAGAGCACATTATAGTTTTTCTTATTTTAATCCAAATTGTTCCCTTTATTTTGCAATCTTATTGTTATTTATATATTTCAGATGTTCCTATATTTATTCCGAAAGTGCCTGTAACTAACTTTCCACTAACATTAACATGCCCTTGAGGATTACCATTGGTATTTTCTTTTTCTTTTTTTTTTTTTTTCCAAAAAACACAATGGGTCTAGCTCCCTTAATATGTGTGGGAGGTATCAGGAAGCAACAGCTCCTAAAGGTTAAAACTGAGGCATTAGAGACTCTCCCTGCTCTATCACCTACTGGTGGTCAGTTTTCACCCAGTCTTAACCTCTCTGTGCCTTAGTTTCTTCAATTACACAGTAAAGATAATGGTTTCTTACCATATGGAAATTCAAGAATGAAATGTTTTAACTCATCTAAACTACTTAATTATTTCTGACAAATGCTTAGTGTTTAAGAAATGTCAACTTTTACTAGTTTGTGACCTAGAGCAAGAGATTTGCCACATCTGCCCCACCAACTTCCCCATTGTGCTATTTTATTCCTTCATAAATACTTACTGAATGTGCCCTTAATGAGACATTTGCTTTCAGTTTCCAGTTCAATAAGTTTTAATTAAACCCATACCACGTGCCAGACACCACGGTAGACAAGACAACCAAATGAATAAAATGTTGCCTCTATTCGGATCCCACAGGGTAGGAGACACCTAATTAATAACTTCACACATGGTATATTGATGTGGAAAGAGCTCAGAGAATCACTGGAGGTTTCCTGGAGAAGTAACTGCTTTTGTCCCGAGCTCCGAGTGAGCATGAGCTGGATGAATGGTGGGCAGGTACTTCTAGACAGAGGGAAGAAACAACCAGAAGATGTGGTATATAGGGTTGAAGACTTCCCAGGCAGTCTTCATGTCTTCAATCTCCAGTTGAAGATGCAAATGGAGGCTTATGTCTACATACTAAGAAGTATGTAGACATATCTTATGTCTACATACTAAGAAGTTACAAATCAAACATAAAATTAAGTCTCACTCATGTTAAGTGAAACATCATACAATGCAAGACAATTACCAGGGGGTTTCTCATGTGAATTAGAAGTTACTATTGCAAACCAGCTAACCAATCACAACACAGATGACTGATTCTGTGGGGGGAAAAATGTGGCGTTTAACAGAGGGAAAGGAAAGGGAAAAAGGAGGGAAAATCAATTTGCTAGTGAGGATGGCACTAAAAGAGGCATAAACACATATCATGCTGTGAAGCTGAAGCCTAGAAATTTATATAGTATCACATATAAGCCAATGTTAATAAATAAGGTTTTATTAAAGTTATGCTTTATCTTCCTACTTTGACAGATATAATGTCATAATATTCTAGATATCTGGTTATACATTTGAATACTAGAATGTTGGTTTCCTAGCTAGAATGTGGTGGTGAGAAGGGAGAGCCAGCATTTAGTCATGACCTCCTCCCCATTCTCTTTCCTTACCTCTGGTTCTATAGTCAAATCCCCTTTCCTTGGCAACAATGCTAACATTTACCCCTGAGTCATCCTCCACTGAACCAGGTCAGTCATAGTCATTTTTTAGTGACACAAACATGGGAATAAGATCCAGCCGGAAGGTCTTTGGGCCATTTGTCCAGGAATTTGGAAGATCAGACATCAGTAGAATGGCCCTCAGGGAGGTAGCATGCTCTGAGAGAATTCTTCCTTTTAGCGACAAGGGCATAACACACTCAACAAATTTCACAGTTAAAAACAATACCTGGGCCCTCCCTGGTGGCGCAGTGGGTTAAAGCACAGCACTAAGAAGCCTAGGCCCTTCCGCATGAGTTTGATCCCTGCCTGTCTCGGAGATGATCTACATGGCGGGGCAGTGGTGTGGCAGACCTCTCCTGTCCTGTCCGCTGCTCCCCTCAGCAGTGTTCTTCATCAGCTGGTTTGTTCTGTTCCCCACTGTATTTGGTGAATACTCTCACCGCCCCTGCACCTCTGGCCTGTACCTCAGTTCTGTAATGCATAAATAAATAAATCTTTAAAAAAATACCCACTTATTATAACACATCTAAGAGTCTCATAAGTGTTCCATTTCAAGACATCAGCAGGGCTTCAGGAAGAGTTGGGGATGAATCTGCTCCCAAGCTCATTCAAGTTATGGATTAAATTCAGTTCCTTCAGGGGACTGAGGGCCCCATTTCCTTGCTGACAGTAGCCAGTGGCTGGTCTTCACTCCTTTAGGCTGTACAAATTCCTCCTCATGTTGTCTGTATGGATGCCTTCCAGCAACAGTTGGAAGAGTTACTCATGCTTCAAATTTCTAACTTCCTGTTTGGTTGCATTTTTCTTCTGTCTTCCTTTCCTGTAACCTGAACAAAACGTCTCCACTTTTAAGGACTTCTGGGAGAGATTGGGTTCATCCACGTAATCTAAAATAATCTCCCGATCTCAAGGGCCTTAACTTTAATAACGTTTGCAAATTCCTTTTGCCATGTAACATAATACATTCAAAAGTTCCAGGAATTGAGTACTAGGGGCAGGAAGGGGGGTTGTTGAAAGAATAAGGAGGCAGCTTTGAGGGAGCTTTTTTGTCTTCTATAGGCTATCAGAAAGCCTCTGAGATATTTCATCTTAACAATATGTTTATTCCATAGATGCACCTTATCTAAGATCAATCAGCTGGTTGATGGCAGAAATTGACTGAACATCCCAACTTCCTGATTTCTGGTTCAGGCCATTCATCACTACAGTAGCTTCGAGGCCCAAGTTGCCTCTCTCATCCTATCCACTTGCTCTCTATCAAATCACTTTGTACATTTCCTTCATTGAATCCAAGTGACCCTAAAATAATATTGTTGATTTACTTATTTATTAGTTGGCTTCTATTATAAATATTTAAGGCCCAAGTAAACTACAGCATTTGTTTAGTGGTCAATTTAATGTAGTATGTACACGTTGATTTTTAATGATGCACAACTGAAACTTACATGTAAGCCTGCAATGTAACTTCAATAAAAATAAACAAAATAGAGATTTTTGTCTGGTTTGTCTGAATCTCCCGTGATGCAAAAAGCTATACAATAAGCTTCAATGTACTTGTTGGGTGAATATATAAATGAATGAGTGATGATAAAATTTGGTCCAAGTATATAATTCTTTAGAAAAAGAAGCAACATTGCTGTCCAATTTTTTATTTTCGATCTTCATGTTGTTTTAACTTATATCCAAAGCATTTTTGTTATTGTCTAATTCTTTTGGCAAACCTTCTTGATTGTAAATTTGCTTTCACAGCATACCCATCTCAAATGATAATGTCAACATCTAATCTGTTGAGATTGAGTGGGGTTGGATTTTCCCTAGACCATGTATTAAATTCTGCATGCAAAACAGGTCATTTTAACCTTCTCTAGTGATGTATCTTCTGTGTGTGGACTTATTAAAATAAATCAAAATATTAAGGCATAATTTTGCTTTATATTTAACTAACTAATGAGTGTGAGTAGGGCCAGCTGGACATTTGCATATGTTTATACTTCCTACAGTGTTTTGTTACAGATTTTACCTCTACTTAACCCTACTTGTCATATGGTGTTAAAAATAATTTAAAAGGTCATCTTGTCCACTCTCTCCTTTAAATCATTTGAGGGTGTTTTTTTTTTTTTTCCTTCTAAAGGCTATCACAAAGCCTCTGAAATATTTCCTTTATACAACCTGTTTATTCCACAGACAAACCTTATCTAAGGTTGATGGCAAAAGTTCGGTGAATGTCCTGACTTCCCGATTTCTGGCGGTTTGTGCATGAAAGTCAGCTGTTGAACTATTTCTTTAATAGTCTCCAAAAAATAAGGCTCCTTACCAAAAGCTCCAAGTTTCACAATTTTTAAAACAAATATATTCTTGCTACATTTTAACCGTTCTTCCTTGCATTGCTTTTTAAATTGCATTGATTTACTTATCCTCCTGTATTTATTAGTGTAAAGCCTAACAACATATTAATTTATGCCCTTCAGTCTTCTTCAGCCTTCCATTATAGATGATAGCTATAAAAGTCAGTTTTTATTCACTGGATTTTATTTTTAAGGTTAGAAGACGGCACTGTCTTCTCAGTGACATCTCATTTATGAGACCTCAAAGTCAACACAGTATTTTAATGAATTGCAAAGAATGTGTGCAGTGAGTGGGTGCCTCTCCATATACTAGTCATCCAAAAAAAAAGAAGAATGCAAACCCACAAGCATTTATTTTCTGATTTCTTACTTTCTTGTGGTCTAGTATGGCTCATAAACTAAGGGAGCCACCTGAGGTAAGTTCTATATTCTGGCAGAAATTAATTTAAAATAAACTTCAGAGCATTAAAACAAGCAGAACATTTATTCTTATTTGTTGTATTATCTGATTCTGTGATCTGTTTTTTTTCTTACTTCCAGGACAATTCAAAGTGCAAGTTTTCTTTTTCTTTCTTTTTTTCCTTAAAGGTTTATTTATTTATGCATACAGAGCTGGGGTACAAGTCAGAGGTGCAGGGGCGGTGAGAGGATTCACCAGAGACAGACTGGGGAGCAGAACAGGCAGATAAAAATACACTGCTGAGGGGAGCAGGCTGGACAGGAAAGGTCTTCAGTGCCATGTGGGTCACCTCTGGGGATGGAGATTGCACTGAAGCGGCTGCAACCAGCTTGCAGTGTTGCGTCCTAACCTGTTGCGCCACCAGGGAGGGCCACAAGTTTTCTTTTGAGTACAAGTTTAGCATTATGTTTCTGATTCCCTTTAAGTGAGTGTTCAGATGTGAAAACTGTTACAGAAATGGACAGGGCTTCTTGGGCAAGATCTGACTACCAATAAACTTGCTGGTATAGCACACAATGGAATACTATTGAGCAGTAAGGAAAGAAGAAATGTTGCTATTTACAGCAGAATGGATAAAAGAAGTTTGAGTGAATTATGGTAGTAAAACAAACTGGAATGACAAAGACAAAAAAGGACTTTTACAGAACAGACTATTCAACAAAGCAAAATAGGTGTAAGAACCAGTGCAGATTAACAAAAGAAACAAACCTCCTGAGGTTAAGAGGGAAGACAGGGTCAGGGCTGTAAAGGATGGTCATGGGTGGAAAAACAAAGTGAAGCACTTTGTTGAAACAGCAAAACATATTTGGGGTTGTTATGAACGATCGAGGGAGGAAGAATGGTGGCTTTGCAGGATGGAAGGAAAGGTGAACTCAGCTTAGGGTCTGCTGGAAAAAAAGTTAAATGACACTTATCAGTGGCAAGCACCCACTCTTGTCCTAGTTCTTCAATCTGTAAGAAAAGTTCTTTTTCAGTATATGTGTGTGTGTGGATATACACATATACTTACATGAATATACATATGTACATATATGTATATACACATATATGTATATACAGATAATACATGTATGTATATACACATATACTGGTATATACATATATATATATGTGTGAAAAAGCAAAAACAATTTAGATTTGAGTGTTTTTTTTAATAGCTCATTTTAAAACATTTTCAGGCTTTTGTGGGGTTACAATTCCTCAGCTAGGTCCAAATTTCTTGTGGCTTCACAGATTGTAGAGGCTTTGCTGCTATGTAATATTAAAGACAGCACCCACCAAATGGTAAACAATGCTAGCCTGTAGCCTGGTTTAGGGATAAAGTACAGAAAATAAAGGAGATAGTTATCACAGCATTCTTCGACAATCTTAATTTAAGGTCCTAGTAGTAGTTTTTGCCATTACTGCTACTTTTTCAGATGTTGCCTTAGTGTGGAATGTGGCCACAATCTAAACAGATGTAAATTTTAGCTCTCACTTTCCACATTAAATTAATTCAGCTTGTTAGATTTCATGATTGTTTAAAATATGAAATTAATTATGACATTAATTATAACTCATATGGTATATCAATCAATGCAACACTTGTGCTGATCTTTTGAGTGGCAAGCTATATTGGGTATCACTGTATAATAGGCAGAGCAATGTTAAAACACAAAACACAAAGAAATCTATGTGTCAAACATTTTTTTGGTGAAAGAATGAGCATCAATAAATATCCTGAAAGGGTCTGAGGTTAAGAGGTAGGGGAGGGGAAAATGGACAAGAGGTTACAGGGGGTGGTGGTGGTGGTGGTGGTGGAGAATAATTAAATAAAAAAAGAAAGGCAAAAAATAAGAAAAAAAAAAAACTAAGTATACTAGGACTAAATATCATACTGATTTGCCAGGTGATGAGATCTTTCCAGACGTACCTGGGATGATTGTACGTGAAAGTGAAAGTTCATCAGAAGCACATGCAAATATTTGGCAAAGCCCTGAAAAAGAAGTAAAAAATAAGTTTCTTTTGTCTTTTCTGTGCAAATATTCTATATCATCCATGCTCTCTTTCAATAAAAGTTTATGATTAAAAAGACATACAAAAAACATATTTATTCTCCTAACTCTATTTACATTTTTCCTTCTGGGAAGTTAGTGAAGCTTTTCCTACATTTTGTACATTATTGAACAGCTACTACTTGGAAATTTGCGTTTGTTCAATATTTACAGTTCATCATAACTTATGCCAAGACTGACTTTCTCTTTATGCATCTCCAGGGCTGTGTGCCCAGATTTGAAGTGGTACTTGTTATAAAAAATGCCCCTTAGGGAAATCTAATATATGGTTTCTTTGTAAATAATATCATCCCCTTCAAACCAAGTTCTTTTCTATTAGATAGATGAAATATACATGAGAAAATGCATGTGCATCTTTTCTGTACCAACAATGGACTCGTTTTCTTAATGCATAATATATCACAGCCCTTAGCCTGCACAGAATGTTTATAAAGAGACAAGATGTATAAACCTATTATAGACACAGAAACGCATCATAATAAAAAAAACCCCATGAAACACAATTTAACATATTACCAGTTATATGTCACTATTTTTCATTGCTGTACTTTTTTTGTATACCTCATGGCTTTCTCATACCCTCGTGCCTTATCAGTGTCTGGAGTAAATTAGATTAGATAGAGAAACTATTAAGATCTGGAGAATTGGGTAAATAGAGCAAAATATTTTTACTATCTGGATAAAAAATAATCTTGCTGAATCAATTATACTACAGTAGTGTTTTCAGACATTTTAAAACTTAAGATTAATTATTAGAAAGCCCCCCCCATAATTCCTATGCTGTTATAAGAATTAATTTCCAAGAAGGTCAATACATGTTGATTTTCGTTGCATTTTAAAAAGAAAGCCTTACTTATTTTAAGTAATTGCATTAAAACAAACATCTGAGAAAAGCCAAACTTGCCTCTGCACTCTAAAGTAATTCTGACAAAATACATTTGAAAATTAATTACGTCAAAAGTGAAAAGGATTAAAGAGAGGAGAGTTGGGGCTGGGTGGTGGAAAGAGTTTGCTGGGTGGTAGCATCTGGTAATCGCTGAGAGTTGAGATGGGAGGAGGCGTGGGAGGTGATGCAAACACCCGTGCTCTTCAGAGGTGTCCACCCGTCCAAATATCAACATATTTCTAGCCTTCCTAGGGCCATAAGTAGGTTTTCTGTCCCAAGATGCATAAATCAAAAACCTAATGAGTATAATCCATACTGGCGACCACGAAAAGATGGCCAGAAAGCACTGAGGGCTGTGAGTATCCACACACCCCCAACTTTCAGGCTTCCTCTCTGGTGTGAATGTTTAGGCTATTGGGCTAAGACCACAAAAGGATTTGCATCTGGGACAAATAAGGGCCAAGCCTCTCCAATCAGAGTCAAGAGTGGATCATGCATAAAAGACAAGATGATTCTCTATTTCTAGGAGATGGATCTTCAGATCGGAAGACTTTGGGGACTTAGAAATCTGTGACTATGTCCCTAGCACTAGGGAATCTTCTACCTTTAATAACTATGGCTTCTTGGGGGCCCTCTCTGGTGGCACAACATGTTAAAGCACAGCATTATGAAACTATCTATAGCCACTGCAGCACAAGTTCGATCCCTGGCACAGGGAGCTGACCCACATGACATAGAGGCCTCTCTTGACCGTCTGCTGCTCCCCTCAGCAGTGTGTTTCTGTCAATCCGCCTGTTCTGTTTCCCGCTCTGTCTCTGGGGAATCCTCTGCCCCTGCCCCTACACTTCTGGCCTACACCCTAGTTCTTGTATGCATAAATAAATATTTAAACAGCAACAACTAAATCTATGGCTTCTTGGGTCGTGGAGCAAAAATAAGAAGATATCCTCCTAGGTTGTTGACTCCTAGGAGATTTTGTTGACTAAAGTATGCCTTCGTGTGTTGCACAGCAGGCGATGAATACTCAAACACAGTTCTCTGTAATGAAAGGTTTCTGTCTGTTAATCTGTCAGTCTCTCTCCTCTCTCTCTCTCTCACACACACACATACACACACACACACACAGGCATGCATGTGTATACAAGAAAAAAATTATCCATTTTTGCATTTTCCCAATTTAATCTGTTCCTCACGCCACCACCACAATGAACACATCCCATACTAAACAGCAAGTCCATTATCAGCAGAGATAACAATGCTGCCACATTTACCACCAATTTGGCCCAGAGATCTTTATCTTTTTCCTCGTGAACCATCAGAATCTTAGTACAGAGAACACTTGCCCTTGAACATTGAGAATATTTCCAGATAAATCTACACCTGAATATCTTTGCACTCTAAGTGTCCTGGGATTATGCCTCATGTCCTGTGTCATCTGATGGGATGAATTTTAAAGTTACTTTTATCTCACAAGCCAACTAGGCAAAATGTGAAGGCAAACATCATAAGAAAAGAGGGAATGCAGCCTATCACATTAAAGATAAGCACAGGCACTGTGGAAACCAGTTGTTTTGGTGCCAGATCTGAAGCAAGGAAGGGAGAGAAACCAAGTCAGTTGTTCCCGCTTAAGTAGCAGACCTGCAGGACGTGGAGTTGCATGGAACACCCTCCCCACTCCTGGGCCCCCAGCTTCTCTAGCGTGTGGAAGTGCAGAGAACCAGCACAGGAGACGCAAACACGATGTCCTTTTCCTTCCACGGGTCTCAAGCAGAAGGAAGGGCAGTGCAGCTCACCGCTGGGAGGCAGAGCCCGTGGAACAACTTACAGCGTCTACACTCAGCTCTTCTGTCTTTCTTTCTTTTGTTTTTATTCCTCAGCCAATGGTTTGTTTTCAACCACGCCTGAAAGCAGGATGAAATGCCAAGCCAATAGTGTCAGGGCCTCAAATGCCATTACTGGGCACACTATATATCTCATTTTCTGTAAAGTCTGAGGTTAAGTTCTGTGGTGGGTTAAATTCTGTCTCTTCTCCCCCTAAAGCGGTTGCCTTCCTGCCTCCCAGTACTTTGTGACCTTATTTAGAAATGGGGTTTTACAGAGGTCATCAAATAAACACGAGGTTATTAGGGTGAACCCAAATTCAATAGGACTGACGTCTTTATAAAAAGGACAAAGTTGGACACAGAAATAGGTGCATAAGCCCTCGATGTGAAGAGACGTAGGTAGGAAGCCAGCTGCAAACAAGCAGAGAGCTCCGGTCCTCCAGCCACAGCCAGAACTTGTCCTCCTGACACCTTGATTTGGGGTGTCAAGTCCCCCTTTATCTTGAATAGGCAGATTCTGAAGAGTCTGGATTTATCTCCTTCTCTAGCTCAGTATATTCAGGATACTATTTCATTTCTCAGAACATAAGTCTTCTGCTTAAAATAGAGGGTTAACATTCTTTCGTCTGGGGAGTCTTTAGTTTTAAATTAAACAGTGATTTCAGTGTGTCCCATATATACTGGGAACTCAATAAATATTAATACTGTTTTCATTCTGTTCCACTTTCCCCATCGACTAAATTTAATAAACACTCAAAATATACACACCTCTCTGTGATTCAATCTCTTCATCTATGAATGAAAATAATAGTACAACTGACTTCAGCTTTGTAGGGGACTTGTACGAGTGTGATGAGTAATTACATATAAATCATGGATCACTGAGCCAGGCACATTGGAACACCCATTAACACTTTTTCTAGTATTGCTACAGAATTATTAGCTCCCAGTGGGAAGAACAACCACCATTTTACAACACAACCAATTATCTGAGATTAAAATGCCAACAGGCAAAAGCTAACTAAATAAATCAATGATTACTTCTCTCTAGATGGTTTTAACGTTTACCTATTCATTCAGCTAACCTTTATTTTCCTGTTTCCGGGATTAACCCAGAACATGATGCCTGATATTCACGATAAAAGAGGTATCTTAATATACTCCTCACGGCTCTCCCAAGTCCTTTCTGTGCAATCCAAGGCAAGATCCTTGAAATCAGATCTCAAGTTAGATTTCAGGTAAGTCTCTTAGACAGTAGACACATGTAAATATTTTCATGTCAAAAATGTGCAGGGAAAATCTTTTTCTTTTAGATACAATTCCATTAAATGATGTGGCTCAGAAATGTCCACATGATTATACTGATTTCCAAACTAAAAATGAAATGGGAAAGATAAAAAATATGTAATCTTAAATATAGAAATAAGCTGAAAAATCTTCATCAGCTTTAATCTCAGGCATAGCTACATATGCAGAGTTACATGGCTTTGAAGAAATACACCGAACAAAACAGAGAAAAGCCTGCTGGCGTTTGTTTCAAATACTCTAAATATGAAACAGGGTTATTATCCAATTAACTCGATTCTCCTTCTTTATGCTTATATTTACTTTATATTTCGGTAAATATCCAGTAGGAAGTTTTTTCCTAAGTAAAGGATGGTGCCCGTACAATCATGAATGAACATCATTGCCAAGGGATGAAAATCCCTCGTGGGAAGTGATATTTAGGTAGTTTCTATCACCATGGGGATGTCAGAACTGAGAACAGTGGGCATCTTGTAAGATTCTCACGTGAGGAAACGAACTTTGCCAACGCCTCTGCAAAGGAAAACATTTTGCTACGTGCACAGGTCAGTCATGGACACAACAGAGTTTTATTCTTTTTTTTAAGTCTAAAGGCAGCTTCTGTGTTTGAGATCTTCCATACATCACACAGTAACCTCAACATAAACTCTGCTTCCTCATGGAAACTTCTCCTCAGGTTACAAAGTACATGAAAACAAGAGGGAGGGAGCCAGGGGGGAAATTCCACTCTATAGTTGGTTCACTTGTATAATTTCAACAACAGTGACATTGATCAGATTTACTTCTATGGGAAAGTTACAGGAGATGGAATTATTGCTCAGTGGCACAAACTGACTTCCACATCTCTATTTTGGGAATAAATACTCTTTAAGAAATACTTGAGGTGAATGATTAACACACACATGGGCTGCCAACAAGACAGATTTGCAGACCTGGGCAGTGGAACTTCCCATCTCTTGGTTCAGAATAAAGGGGGCAGCAGTCGCCTTGAAGTGCCACAAGGTATAATTTCCCCACAGAAGTCAAGAGTGGGTTCTTCAGCTTGACCTAAGGTTTCTACTAGAATATTGTTTTTAAATTAACATCAAGTCCATATCATAAACAGATAGTAAAACTAAAACCTTATAAATTTTGTGATATGGACTTGATATAAAATTTTTTTGACTTTAACAAAATTTTGTTCTGCAAGAGAATGTCAGTTAAAAGCAATGTAGAACAGCTAAGCTGAGACTAGAAAAAAATGTAATTAGAAACAAAGATGTTAATTTAAAAACAATATTCTAAATGAGATTGTAAATCTATAGGGTTTCCCTAGACTTCACGTGTAACCAAAATAAAATACATCCTTTCTGTGGCATGGGAGAGAGCAAGACTTCTCTTTGTAGGCTTTGAGGGCAGACAGCCGGATTTGGAGACTTGGGTCTTTCCCTCTCCATGTGTGTCCTCCTGTAGGAGTTCACCTTTCAGATCATCGGTTTCTTCATCTATAAATCGGAAACAACAAAAGCACCTCCCACCTGGGATTGAAAATACTACATAAGAGGTAGGACAGTGCCTGGTATACAGGGATTTAGGTGCTAAGTATATATATTAACTATCAAAAATCCAGGCAACAGGTCTAATAAGAATGTTATTGAGTGCCTAATAGAAATGTGAAACATCACATGTCCTGCAACAATATCTACACCTAACCAGTGATGCTGTGTGTGTTTAGGATTTTGCAAATCTGGACATGTTAGCTGGGTGAAAAAGGTGAACTCTCCAGGTTTGAATGAAGAACTGGGGGGAATTCTATGAAGAGACTCCTTCTAAGTGATAGAAAATGACTGAAGGTTATAGGGCTGATGCAGCGAGGGAGAAGAGATCATGAGAACTACACCGTGTCTGCCGCTCAGATATTTGGCCTAGCTCTAAAAAAATTCTTGACAACAATTTGCTTGGACTGTTAAGAGTATAAAGTACAGTCCTGAGCTACAGTCCCCAGCTAGCTGGCACTAGTGATGTAAGCAGCCTTACAGAGCAAACACATTCTAGACATTAGTATCTAGTCATGAAGACAGTAAACAGTGGCTATGAGGAGACCCCCAAAGGGCATTGACAACAAAACCAATGTGGCTGTGACAACAGCAGACCCTCAGGAAAGAAGAAAATAAAAATTACCATGTAGCAAAAGCCACAACTGATGTACAATCTAAAGAAATGAACCATAGAAACACAGCCCAAGTAGGATAAATCTCAAAGGTAGTGTGCTGCATCAAAGAAGAAGACTCAAATGGCGACATACTGTAGGGTTCCATTTCTATGCTTTTTTTTTTTTTTTTTGAAAGGCAAGATTAAAGACAGTGAACAGATCAGTGATTATAAAGAATTTATTTGTGGAAAAATTTGGAATCATGAAGAATTTTGGGGGGTGTTCCATATCAGCTCAGAGCCCTGGTTGTGGTGTGATTATTTGAATTTATCCATGTGTTATAATAATTCATACAACTATGCATAACACAATTTTACTGCATGTTATTTTCAAAAATGAAATTTAAAAATTTCATTAACATGCTTACTAATATATTTCCACCCACTATTTTATAGGTTCTGAACAAAGTACAATTTTTTAGTGAAATAGCATATAGTCAGATGCACAGATCATAATCATGTGTCAAATTTTGACAATATGACAGATGTGTAACTTACAGCATAGAATCTTTGATCTGTTTCTTTTGAAAAGCATATGCCTTTCAATAGTCATTTTCTCATCATGTGCTATTTTCACAAATGTGAGTGATGCTATGACATATTTTCTTCTCATTATTTTGTTTGTCTTCCAAACACCATCAGAAAACAATAATTTAGCAATCGCAGTTAATTCTTCTTATCTGAATGGTTTATGGAAGCATATTACTTTTTTCTAGTTTATCCATAAAAGACTCCACATTTTAATTACTTTTTTTTATATTTTAATTACTTGTAATGCTATAAGCATATGCACATCATATTACTTTATAGGAAATTTAGACTGTGTTCAGCACAAATCTAAAATTGTAAAGCCAGCTATACCTAAGTATAATGAAACATAGTAAAGTCTTTCCATATACATATATAATACATATATAAATATTGCATATTCTTTCTATACTTATATGCCCCTCTCAAATGTATTGATAAAGCATTAAGTTGTTTAGCCAACATAATTATAAAATTGAACAAAAGTTTAACAACCAATACTTTATAGCATAATAATAGAGAGCATAAAAATATATAATTCAGTGGTCAAGAGAATCATAAATAAATGTTGGAACTTATTTTAGCCAGATCAAAATGGAGAAAAGGCTATTCAAATAGCTTAAAAGAAGCATACATGGCAAATAATAAATGTCATTCAAAGACAATGAGAACGAACAAGGAGACTACTCAAATAAGCACAGGTATTTTACAATTCTTTCTTAATTTTTAAAATAGTTTACTTATTTATGTATTTTTTACATCATTGTTCATTTTTGTACACTGTTTGCTTTTGCTTTCTCCCCTCAGGTGCAGTCCCCATAGAATTCCCACCACCAGGTCACCTGAGCACCTTCACCACAGTCCCTTGTGCTCTTCCCTCCCCTGTTTTGATCTCTCTCCCCACAATCCCCTGCAGAATGTCTCTAATTTACAGTTGCCTGTTAGTTTTTTTTTTATTTATTATTATTGTTATTATTTTTTTCCCTGATCCCCTATTTGGTTCCTCTATATTCTTCCTGCAAGTGAAACCATCTTTACCATTCTTTCACATTTTAACCTGAAAAAATCTTGTGACAGGGTGATAGGGTGACAGGACCAAACTTGTTCTTTAACCAGTCAAGCAAGTAAAAAATATGATCGATACTGTAAAATCTAACCCCAACAATTTTGGTCTTGAGAATAATGGTGATTCTTGGGTGACAGGCAGGGCATCTCTTTGATCACTGGCTTAACACTTCCCAAGTCTAATTTGGCACTTTCTGAGAGACTGTCAACCTAAGAAATTAACCTATTTGTCTAGTCACCCCTTCTTTCCAGATTCAGAATGTACTGAAAGGAATGAGTATCTCAAGAAAAACTCTTGTTGGGCATTTCCAAAGGTACAGCCTCTCCTTTGCCTACTGGGAGGGTAATATAATTTGGACCCCCTCCTGGCTTCAGATTTTCAATTACTGCCAAAACAGTGCATCACACAATGAAGATACTCGCACAATGGAATACTCCTACCCCCATGGGAGCCTTGCTCCATGAGACTCAGTGTGAGGTACAGCGTTCCTCACTTACCAGAAGCTTGGAAGTATTTGTTTGATAGGATGCATCTTATCTGCTCACATTTTTACTTTTATAGGAGTGGATTACAGACTTAGTGGTATACTAAGTGGTTAACCTAAGCATTATTATACTTAAACCACATTACAAATTATATCTAGGGTTATTCTTGTTTAACCCCCTCTCTGCCTTTAAAGAGGAATGGGTATCACAGGTCCTGAAACAGAGCCAACTAAGGGAAAATACTTTTATGTACTCCTATCCTGACCCTAATCATTTTCAGTCATCCTGGTTTATGACATGTGTTTATCATCTTCTGGAGGCTATATTGTTTAATTTACCATACTGACTGTTTACCATACTTTCCTCCTAATGGCAGAGCCTCCTAAAAGCTCTTTGACAGCAAATAATCAAGGTTCAAACTTCAGATTCTGTATTCACTAGCCACATGAAATAAAAAAAAAAATTCTCTGTGCCTCAGTTTCCTCATCTGTCAAATGAAGATAATCTTTTCAACCGAGGAGCAAATGAATTGGTATTTTTAAGAGATTACAACAGAGCCTAGGACAATGTTGGCAATTCATCAATTTGAGCTGTTTATTTACCAAGCTGTGAACCGCAGTATAAAACTTATGCATAAACAGAGTTCTGGACAGTGAGGGTCCATGCAGGAAACAATCTAAAGGGGAAAGGGGAAGTAGGGAGAAGGCAGTAGAACTCTACGTCTTTTCTGTGAAGAAATTGGCTGTGAGAGGAAAGATATTTCTGACCTCTTCTACATCAAGACAGAAGAACGACAGCAGGAGAGGATATATTTAGGCCACTAGTGCCTAAAACAGAGCTAAATACGGAACAGATGCTCTGTAGATGTTTCCTGAACAGAAATTAATGATATTGTGGGTGCGACTCTGGTCACTGGCACGATTATCCTCTGCTTATGCCTCACTATAATGTCTTCCTATACTCCAGGGAATATCAGACTCAAAAGACAAGTGCAGGCCCTCCCTGGTGGCACAACTGGTTAGGACACAGCACTGCAAACTAGCGGAAGTGTAAGTTTGATCCCCAGCCCCGGAGGTGATCCACAGGGCGCAGCAGACCTCTATTGTCTGCCAGCGGGTCCCCTCAGCATAGTGCTTCGTTGATCTACTTGTTCTGCTCCCCACTCTGTCTCTGGTGAAGCTTCTCATCACCCCTGCACCTCTAGCTTGTTGTACCCCAGTTCTGTATGCATAAATAAATAAATGTTTAAAAAAAAAAAAAAAGACAAGCTCAAATAGAAAGTTTGAAGACACTTCTGGGCTGTCTTGGCACGTCAGGAGCCTGCGGATTATACTTGGAGGCATAACTGCAACAATTTGACCAAACGTGAATGTCACAAGAAGCAATCAGCCCAGGACCCAGCTTGAGAGGCTGTTGACATTCTGTGTAATTACTGCCAAGTGCACCCTGGGTAGCTCACGTTATTGTAAACTGCATTTCCAACACTGTGCGGCATTAAATTAAAAAAAAAAAAAAAAACAGCAATGAAGTTATAGCCATTAGCAAGCTGAATTGGAACTCCCAGAAAATGTCAAGGAGATCTTAATTGTACTTTATATAATGGTCTCCTAGGCTAATAAGATATGATCTAAAACCATTAGGTATGAGAAGGTAAACATTTTAAGAGCACTTTTTTTGCCAAAAGGCTCCTCATCTCTATTTGACAACTCGCGCAGCCTTGAGGTAAAGCGCTGTAGTGTTCTGAGGTAACAGATAATGTTTGTGACAGAGCTAGGAGGCCCTGTGTGTGGGAGCGTATTCGAGCGCAACATGTAAGGAGCAAGGATATCTATAAATCTGACTTCTGAGTCACACACCACCCTTTCCCACCCCCTGCCAAGGCAGAGGGGGTGAGCAGGTATGCTCTAAGGGTTACTCCCTAGTCACGTAGCGAGCAATTCCAAAATGCTGGGAAACGCCCATTATTCTGACAAGCTTCAGAACACATAAATCTCTTTAACCTTATAAATGACAGAGTTCTATTCTCTCCCGGTTGTACTCTCGCCCAGGGAGAGTCATATATTCAGGTCTTGTTTTTTGAATGACTTTCTGCTAAGACAGCAGCAGGTGTTTGAGTCACCATGGTTGCTGGAGGTTTTACTGGGTCCCTGATCTCAATTATTGATCGAATCACCAAGAATCAAATATGTATGTCATGCTTAGACTGTCCTGGGAACTCCAAAGTCTTGTCTTTTATTTATAAAAAGGAGTGCATTTCTTTTCTTTCTTTCTTTCTTTCTTTTTAAATCTTAGTTCTTCTAATAAAATTAATAACAAATAATATGAAGACATACTTTCCAATCCTCAAAAAATTAGAGATTCCCTTCTAACTTCTTCAGTGCTCACTTAACAAAATGTCTGACTACCCCCAAAGAAGTAACTATATGAAAAAAAAATTAAAAGTTAACATGTTTAAATTTTGCAAATGTGTTTAATTAAAATTCACTAAGAGAAAATACATTTACCAAGGCAGAACTTTACTTAAGAAAAGGCAAGTGGCTACAATTTGCAATTTGGTTCTGTTTGTAAACACAGCTTCAAAACCATTGTTCAGACATGTGGATTTTGGTTCCAGTTTGTCTCAATCTTGTGTGTATTCTGGCAAGCAACCTAATGCTTTTTATACCTTTGTTTCTCTATTTATACAGGGGAGAACATTACCACTGAATGAAATTTGTATAGTGCTTTAAGACACCTGCACAAATTGTGCTGTTTTGAACAGATATTGACAGTATTTGTTTAATCCACTGCAAAATCGGAATACTTTCCTTAATGCTGGTTGGGTCGTGTTTACTAAAGTGTGTTTGTTTCATTAAACATTAGCTTCTCAGGATTAGATGTCACATGAAAGGGCTTACTTTTGTCAAATAACTTTATGAAATCCTAAGGTAAATAAAATTAAACAAAGCCCTTTCTATGGACTTCTCAGAGCCTTTCATATGCTAATAAGCATTGTGAATCTTCTACTTGGGTATGGTATGTGGTGTTTCCCAAACTTATTTAACAACAGCATTTTGGGGAGAACATTTCTTTTGGGGTCAGAGGAAAGCTTTTGTGAAATGTTTGGCAGAAGAATAAACACTATTAATAAGTATAGTCCAAAAATCTTAAAGGAAAATCACAGTGTTGACAAACATCTCCGCTCTTTTAATATCATAATAGAAGTTGCCTTAGTTGACCTAACTTAACTCACAGAGCAGCTTTCATCACTCTGTACAACAATACTGGTTGAGTCACATTGAATTGCTGGTCTTGCAGTTTAAAAAATAATGGAATACCAGCATTTTTATGCATTTCTATCTACTTTGAATGCCCCTACCAGACTGAATCTTTGGGGTAGGGGCTAAATGTTTGTAAACATGTGGACTTCCACTCCTACCAATTAATTATGACCAGGGTAAGCTGCAATTGTCTCATGACATTTTATGGCAGTAGTGCTTATTCTTGTGATTGCATAATTTAATTAGATTTTATGTAAACTCAGAAAATAGATATGAAAATAAAGTTGTTGACTATGAGAGCTAGGTTGATTATTCTATCAATACACTTGATGATGAATTAAAAATTGCTGTAAAATGAGGTATAGGTGAGATAGTCTAAGTTTGGGGGAGGTGAGAGGGAGAGGATTTTAAAATTCTACAAGTTTGCATCCTGCATTTTAAATGATTTTAATTCTCTACACCAAAGAAACTGGAACTAGAAATTCAGGATGATATGTCATGGGTGTGGTTTATGGGAAGAAAAAAATCAAAACTCCTATCAGAGGACCCATTCAAAGACATGACTTTGATCTTATGCAAAATTTGGTGACTATACAGGGATTATATCTACATTTTAATAGCTGGTATGATTTTTTCACACTGGCCAGTCAGAACAAATGCCTGTCCCATCAGGAAGGATATTCAGACTTCAACTGTATAGCGTAAGAGGTTGATGTCAGTTTTGCCTATAAAGTTTTAGGTTAACATATAACATCTTGATAGCTGATAGCATTTAAAACATTCCTCATTTTATTAAAATGTTTGACTATCTGTTCAAATGCCTCTCCCAGTCATCTCAGAAGAAGACTTCTCTTGAATTACTGTTACATCAGCATTGAGAGGCCCTCGTATAATAACATGTAGGAGGTACTTCCCACATCTGTCATCCCCTTTTAACCATCAGGAACAAAAAAAAAATGTTGAGTCCTACAAGCAAAGTCCTGGAGGGAACCCCTTTGACAGCACCATATAAGCAGGAGCAGGTTACAGAAATCAGAATTTAATTACATAAATAGCTCCCTCGTTAATCAATCATTTGTTGAAAGGAAAAGTTCATGAAGAGGAAAAAAATAGGAAGAAAAGAGATTTGGAAATTGGAATCCAGGTGGGGGCAGAACAATCAGAGTAAGGGCTGCTGAAGGCTGTTCCTAACCACAGACTGGTGCTCAGTTGGGGCAAATGAAGGCAAATAGTGGCTAATTGAGAGAGTGACAGCTCCTATTCTTTTATGTTCTAATAATGGTAACCCACAGGAGCATGTGGAGTGTGGAGCTCTGTCAGGCCTTGTCTCAGAACCACTGTCTCACAGTTTAACCAGCCCATTTAAGAAGCTCTGGAATCAGGAACAACTCAAGATGCAAAGAAAGTATCACAGTAAACTGTGATGCCTAATTGACAAAACCAAAGAAAGTCTGTCTCTAAGTGTCAGTTTTTAGCTAGTGGGAAATAATAAAGTTCAAAGTGATTCCAATGTTCACTGTAGCAATAAAACAATTGCTAAATAATAATTTTGTTAAATAAAAAAAATCGGGGTTATACCAAGACATTATTATTATTAATTTCATTCCTTTGAACTCAGTCATCTTGTTCTGAATTATCAGTTACTGCTAATCTTTGCCTGGAGAAAGACTGTGAGTTAAAAGCTGCTATTGCCACCTGAAAGTGATTCTGGCATTGTGGTCCTTGTTGTGTTCTGGAATCATCTGGGAGATTTAGGAAAATATGGTTGCTGGTGGCCACTTTCAGAGATTGTGGATGAATTGCTCTGGTATGCTAGAGAGGCAACGGCTGGTTACAGCTCCCACCTCAAGTGTTCTGAGGCTGTTGGTGGAACAGCTGCATCTGCATCACCTGGGAACCTCTTAGAAATGCTCGAGACTTAGTCCCACCTTGAATCTCTGGAGAATCAGAACATGTGCTGCAGCCAGACTGCCCATGAATCCCAGCCACATTAAAGTGGGATAATCTAGAAAATCATTTCTCCAAGTGTTGTCAGAGAACATGCATTAAAATCATCTAATACATTCTTGCTTGTTTAATAAAATGAAGACTTTGTCTGGCCCTAATTTATCTCCTGAGTGAGACTCTCTTGGGCTAGGAACGGTGTTGGAGATGGTGGGATGTGATCCTAAGGAATGCACCCAGAGACTCTTCTGAGCATGAACGTTGAGAACCACCAGGTGGGGGAAGTGGAGAGAAGTTGTTAAAAGGGTTCAACTTTCAGTTTTAAGATGAATATGATGGGAACATTTAATATGTAACAGGTGACTATAGTAAATTACACTGCGTTGTGTTAACTGAATTTTGGTAGGAGGGGAGCACATAATTGTTCTAACCAAATAAGTGGGTACATAAGAGACAGTATATGTTAGTTCAGTGGGGGGAGTCATTTCATAATATAGCAAATCATCATGTTGTGTACTTTAAATATTGTACGACTTCATTCGTCAGTCATACCTTAATAGTTATACCTGGGAAATACATAAATAAGTTGAGAATCACTATTGTGGAGAATGTGTCTTGAGGTGAAGGTTCTGGATGCTGAAGTTTGTGCAGCGAGTTGTCAGTAGGGGAGAGCCAACTGTATTTTTTTTTTTAAGATTTTATTTTATTTTTTATTTATACATACAAGAACTGAGGTACAATCCAGAGGTGTCAGAGGTGAGAGGATTCACCAGAGACAAAGTGGGGAGCAGAACAGGCAGACTGACTGGAAAACACTGTTGAGGGGAGCAGGGGGCAGGCAGGGTCATGCGGGTCACTTCCCTGGCCAGGGATCGAACTCATGTTGCAGTGGCTGTGGATAGCTTCATAGAGCTGCGCTTTAACCCCTTGTGCCACCTGGGAGGGCCTGACAGCTTTGAGTATTTACTGGGTCAGTACCCAATCAAACCTTCTCCTTCCTAAATCAAAATCATACTAACTTAGAAGGAAATGCTCAGATCGTACATTTGGGGACAATTTGTGTCTAACTCCATAGGAACAAATAAGATTTCAGAATTTAATCTGAGATGCTCGCTGACCTATCCTCAATTGCCAACAGTTAACTGTGATTTGGGACCAGCCCCAGTGTGAGGAACAAAAGTTCCTCATCAGAATTTAAAATAGCCAATCTCAGAAATAAACTTCACTAATAGGCACCTAAGAGACTTTAGCAGAAGTGATTGACACAAACTTGTGTAATCATTCTTTTCAACTCACACCCAACTAAGTAATCTGGGGTTGTGTTTCTTAATACAGAAGAAGCACAGATCTATAACTCCTCTGACACAGCTGTGCAGGTAACACATATGCTCCACGGTCCAGCGAAGACCAATTCTGTGCCGGGCAAGCCTTAAAACTCACTATGTCAGCTTCTCGCATGTGTGTTAATATCATCCTCCACTTCCAGATTGAATACAAATTCCACTGTAGCCTCTATTTAGTTGAATAACAAGTGTCTACACATCACCCTTATCATAAGTCATTGTCATGGGGCAGTAGGACCTTATTCTGCTTTTGTATTAGTTCTCTACCAGGGCAGTTGTAAGAAAGTTGTAAGAAATTTGGTGGCTTAAAACACGACAAGTTTATTTGTGTGTAATTCTGGGGTTAGCCAGAATTACAGCTCTAGCACTCAAATCAAGCTGTAGGCAGGGTTTTGTTCACTCTGAAGCCTCTATGTATGAATTCTTCTTCCCTTCCTAGCTTCAGGTGATGCTGGAAATCCTCTGCATCTTTGTCTTATAGACATCAGTCCACTCTGTGCCTTGGCTATTGTCTGGCATCCTCCCTGTTTTTCCACATTACTTCTCTTTCTGTTTGACCGTCTCTGTCCTTTCTTTAACTATAAGAACATCACTTACATTGGATTAGGGGCCCACCACACTTCAGTATGGCCTATTCTTAGCTAATCATATCTGTCACAATCCCACTTCCAAATAAAGTCACACCCTGGGCCTCCAGGAAGGACACAAAGTTCTAGGAAGTGCGATTCAACACAGTACAGACTTGTTATTTTTCAAGTTAATTATTTATTATGATTTGTCACCTTTATTATCTCCCTCATTCTCTTCCATCCCTATTCGTAGCTAATTTTCATTCTCTTGCTTAAGTAGATTTAAACAATTTACAACTTTCATATTGTTTACAGTAGAGGGTTCTAATTTCATGTCATGGTATGTAAGGTTACCCTTGAAAATTTCCCAGCTGAATTTTCAAGCTCATTTCTCAATTTCCATCTCCTTCCATCTTAATTTGCTGAGTTGTCCACAAAATTGCTGGCCATATATTTGCTGACCCTCAAGACTTTGCTTGTGTTCCTCCCTTAGCCTGCATGCTCTCACAACAGCTGTAATAAACAGATTCCTTTTAGCCCTGCAGGGCTAGTCAGTATCACCTCCTCCAGGAAGTCTTCCTGAACTCCAGGACTCAATCAACCACCCTTTGTGTGCTACCCACCCCAATCATGTTGTAGTTCATATGTACCACACTATAGTGTAAATGCTTGACTACTTGTCTGTTTCTATTATTAGGTTATAAGTAATTTGAGGGAATGAATAGGGCCTTAGTCTATCATATCCCAGTATCTAATCTGTTACCGGGAACATAGGAAGAATTAATCAGTAATTATAAAATGAGTAATTTTCTGAGTCAGAAAATTTGACTCATATTTTATTGTAGATAGAACTGTCTCACCACTGTAGTGTACATTCACGAACAGGGGGAAAATTAAGAGCCTTAAGATAATGTCTTCATTATATCAGGAAACTATGTAAAAATACACATAATATTAATATAAAATACAATATAGAATAATTATATAGGGATATAATGTCACCATACAACATGGTGACAAGATATCAATACTGTATTGCATATTTGAAAGTTGGTTATCAATATTGTTTATATATTTAAAAGTTACTAAAGAAATAGATCTTAAAAGTTCTCATTAAAAGAAAAAAAATCACTATGTGTGATAGTTGTTGACTGGACTTTTTATCATGTTCATGTCACAATATTTGAAAATATCAAATCATTATGTCTACATTAGCAAATAAACCTTGAAATCTCAGTGACTTTAAAAAACAAATTACTTCTTCTGTCAAAGGAGAGGCTTCCATCTTGCCAGGGCAGCTCTCTTCAATTAACAGCTCAAGGATTGAGCTGTTACTTCCATTTTACTGCTCTGCTATCCTGTTAGGGAATTTCCAGCAGCAATCCAGGCAGGAATAAAAGCATACATGGGAATCACACTCAGTTTTTTCATCCTTCGGCCCTGCAGCAACTCATGTCACTTACATTTGAGTTCATTGGCCACAACTAGTGACATTACCCAACCTGACCACAAAGGATGCTGAGAAATGCACTCCTTTTCCCCAAAGGAAAACGAAAAAGAATGGGGTCTCATAAAAATAGCATTGGCTCTGATACATAAGAGAATAAGTCAGACTGTGTCTGAGTTCATGGCGCTGCCAGGCAGGTTTGCTGTGAGTATGGTTTTGAACAGAAACAACTTTAACCAGCTTTGAAGTCATAAAAGAGAGTTTTTCTTTTTTTGAATTGTCTAGATTTTTCTCTTCCTTCATCCTCTTATACTAGTGTTGTATTTTGGCCAATTGTGGCTCACTTTCTCTCCTCCCAAAGGTACTGAGCACATAATGCATATATAATGAAATACACAAGCTTCTTAAATTAAGGGGTAAGAACTTTAAATTCAATCAGCCCTGAGTACTTGTTAGTTTTATTAAAAATTTAATGAGGAAGGAGGTTTTTAAAAAATGAGTAGAAAGTCCCACTAATAACTTAATTTATTTGTCTTTCATCTTCCCCCTAAGTAGCAATAATTAAGGGCTGATGATGTCATCATCTATTAATATAATAATACCTCTATTTGTATCTCCCTTTCAACTCTGCAAAGTGTGCCACATCTATTATCTCACTATATCCTCACACCATCTGGAGGGAAGGTAGGCATTATCCCCATTTTGCAGATTAGGAAATTGGATCTCAGTGATATTAAGGGAGCTGCCTACAACCTGCAACTGTCTTGATGTAGCCACTGGAAACAGATCTCCTAACTTCCTGTACTATGCTTTTCACCTTAAAACATGATAATCAGCTCTACTTTTTAACCAAGAGGATTGTAAGTTGGCCATAGTAATGTAACAGGAACATAATTTTTAAAAACTTCATCCTGGTCCTCCCTGGTGGCGCAGCGGGTTAAAGCACTGCACTGAGAAGCTAAAGCCACTTCCGCATGAGTTCGATTCCCACCTGCCCCGGAGGAGACCACATGGCGTGGCAGACCTCTCCTGGCCCGCCTGCTGCTCCCCTCAGCAGTGTACTTCGTCGATCTGCCTGTTCTGCTCCCCACTCTGTCTCTGGTGAAGCCTCTCACCGCCCCTGAGCCTCTGGCCTGTACCCCAGTTCCGTATGTACAAATAAATAAATCTTTAAAAAAAAAAAAAAAGCTTTCCTTTAAAAAAAAAACAAAACAAAAAAACAACTGCATCCTGGTGTCTGCAATTCTAGAAACAGCTCTGGAAGTGAGTGGAGTATAATGGGCAGCTGTCGAGAGGGAGCCCCACAGGGGTCAGGAAAGGGTTGGGTTTGTCAGCTGTATGATCTCTGTTGCATATTTTTCTTCTAATTTTTTAATAAAATTTAAAAAATGTGCAAGTAATTTTATATCACAATTCAAAACCAGAGCATGGACTGAATTTGCCCCACTGTTTCTGACTGATGACATTGCCCAAAGACGTTAAGCTGAGAGTAAACACACATCAGATAGTTGTAGCATAAACTTGTTGCTACCTCCTGTAGGTGGTAGGCCCGCTTTGGGTTACCTGCTTGGCAATTTTCTTTCATGTCAAAATTACTCACTTGCAGGTGCAATATGCCACCTTTGTTTATGAGTTTCTTAGCCTATCAGTGGACATGCACTATCTTCCTTCTGGTCCCTTTCTGCATCCATGGCTTGGTTTCTTGAACTCCCCTTGTAGCTAGGAGCACAGAGCATGATGTTCTTTTCTCCCACCAGAGAACTGAACTTTCCTGCCTGTTTGTTAATATTGAGCCCTTCCCCCTTCATTTTAGAAACTTGTCCTTTTTTCCCCCCAAACGTTTTCATTATCTCTCATTAAAGCCTCTGATGTTAAAGTTTGTGTTATCTGGGAGATCAGTCAAGGACATCAGGCATTGTATTGTCTACTGATGCACAAAGAAAAGTCTTATAAGATAACCTAGTAGGGAGCTTATTCTCTGAAAGAGAGAGACACTTTCACGGTTTTTTAACATACAGAAAAGTATAAATAGACATTTACACAGGGTGCCACAGGAATATGGAAAAGCTGATTACTTCTTGGGGGGAAGATAGGGAAGATATCAGAAAGGAAAAGAGAATGAGGGAAATGGGCAAGACAGAGGGGTAGATGTACACAGGGGTATGGTGACTATGGGTCATCCATCATAATCTGTCCATACTGTGACTTGCACAAGTGGTGCTTAGAAAGGAGGTGTGGGTAGTAAAATACAAATGTAGAAATATGCTCAAATATATGCCATGATGACATAAAGTTTTTTGCTAATGTTGAAATCCATAGTGTACAACTATGGCAAGGAGCGACACATATTTGTGTTTTGAAATTATTCTTAGGCAATGATGTGGAGGTTGGACAGATGAACTCTAACACTGCAGAAAAATATTATTACAGTTTTCCAGTAAAAAATGGCAAATATTGGTTTGCAGATGACAGGTTAATAATATACATAGAAAACCCTGAGTCACTACTTACAAGCTAACTGAACCAATAACTCAGTACAGCAAGTGACAGTTTACAAACTCAATTTACAAAAATGGATTACATTCTTATATGCAAACAATGAGCTAGAAGGGAAAATCAAGAGAACAGGACCATTTAAAATAGCATCAGAAAGAATCAAATACCAAAGGAGGAGATGTTGATGGTAAGAAGTATATTTATCAAAAGAGGAAAGGAAATGAAAACTATAAGATATTAAAAGAAATAGAAAACACAAAGAAATGGAAATTGATTGGAAAAATTAACATTGGTAAAATGTCCATCTGATATTGAGCCATATTGATATTCAGTGCAGTGCTTATCAAAGTTTCAATGGCATGCTTAGATAGAATAAACACTACCAAATTTCAGATGGGGCAACAAAAGAACCCAAATTCTCAAGCAGTACTGACAGAAAAGAGGGACAATGGTGGTACCATATTCCCAGACTTCAAATTATATTACAAAGATATAACAGTCAAAACAGTACAGTGTTGCACAAAAAAATACCTACAGATCAAGTGAGAGTACAGAAATAAACCTGCATTTATATGGACAGTTAAGTTATGACAAAGGAATTAAAGGAATACACTAGAGAAAGGAAAATTTTTTCAACAAATTGTGTTGGGGAAACTAGGAAGTCACATGTAAAAGAATAAAGCAGGACAATTATCTCATCCCCATACACAAAAATTAACTCTAAAGGGATCAATGATTTGGCTGTAGGACCTCAAATGTAAAGTACATAGAATCAAGCAAAAGCAAAACACTCCATGAGATAGGCTTCACTGATTCTTTGTGAGTTCAACTCCAACAGCAAGAGAAACAAAAAGGGAATACACACAATTGGGTTACATCAAACCATAAAGCTTCAACCAATGTGACCTCAAAAAATGAATAAAAAAAGAAAGACAAACTAAAAATCTTCTGCAAAGTGAAACAATTTGTCACTAAAACAAAAAGACATTGTACTGAATGGGAGAAAATATTTGCACATCAGACATCTGACAAGGGGCTGATATCCAAGATCTACAAAGAACTCACACAACTCAACAAAAAGAAAACAAATAATGTAATAAAAAATGGACAGAAGAGCTAGACACTTCTCCAAAACAGACATACAAATGAAAAAATTCTCATTATTACTTATCATCAGGGAAATGCAAATTAAAACCATATTGAGCTACCTCCTCACACCTGTGAAAATGCCAATATCAAAAAGTCCAGAAAGAAGTGTTGGTGGGGATGCAAAGAAAAAGGAACTCATATACACAGTAGGAAAGTAAACTAGTCCAGTCCGTAAGCCAAACAATATGGAGCATTCTCAGAATGTTAAAAATAAATCTACCATATGATCTAGCAATTCCACTACTAGGTAAGTATAGGGAAAATGTAAAAACTAATTTGAAGGAGTGTAACATGTACTCCTATGTTCATTACAGCACTATTTACATTAGCTAAGTTATAGGAACAAGGTAAGTGCCCAAAGACATAGGAGTAGACTAAGGACATTTGATATATTTACACTAGTAAGACTATATATATAAATACACACACATACACACAATCAGATGTAAAAAAAAGATAAACTTTTGCTTATTCATGGAAACTGATGGAACTAGAGGGGATTGTGCTGAGAGAAATATGTCAGAAAGAGAAAGACAAATACTGGGTGGGATATAGAGAAACAAGACAAAGGGTCATCAGACAAAACCAGAACAACCGAAAAAAATCTCAGTGGCCTTCCTGGTGGCATAAAAGGTTGAGTCTTAGTACTATGAAGTTATTGTCAGCCACTGCAGCATGAGTTCAATCCTCAGTCAGGGAGCTAACACACATGGCACAGCAGACCTTTCTTGTGCCACCCACTGCTTCAATCAGCAGTGTATTCCAGTAGATCTGCCTGTTCCGCTCCCCACTCTGTCTCTGGTGAATTCTCTTACCCCCCCCCCACCTCTGGCCTACACTCCAGCTCTTGTATGCATAAATAAATAAATCTTTTTAAAAATCCTAGAAAATTTTCTGTAGAATTGAGGCTACTCAATTAAGTAAGTGGGGGGGGAGGGAGGAGGAAGGCAAAATCAGGTGGGATACAATGGACTATGTACAGGAACCATGAGTATCTTGGTGCTGGGTATGGTGTGGTAACCACATACCTGGGGCATGGGATCCTATACTTCTAATTCACATACAGTGTTGTCAACCAATATTACCTCAATGGAAAACATTTTTTAAAATGATCAGTTCAGTAAGAATATTCTAGGACAAGCATCCAAAAAGATGGCAAATAATAGAGTCAAGGCAATGACATAGTGTGGCAAAGAGAACACTTTAAATGGGTGATTGTGATACAATACTCCTCAGTGACTGATCCTGAGTGGGAAATAGAAGATCCACGTTAATCTTCAGGTTAATAGCTTAGAAGTTGGGAAACATCAACACTGGAAACATTGTGAGAGGAACAAAGAGGAAATTAGGAAGCCAGATGATTCATCCCAGCATAGACAAGCCAGATCTGATGTCCTCTGGGATATTCAAGTAAAGATGTTCAGTATACAGTAGGAAAAATGGTTTGAAGGTTAGGAACAGTCAGATGGCTGCAGATGTTTTTAGTAACATCGGTAAGTAGTTGTTAATTGAGGCCATAGGTTTAAATGTGATTTTCCAATGAGAATTTCTCAATTTATAACTTGAGAAATAAGCAAGCACAAGGACAAAACCCTAAGAAGTCTAGCTTTTTAAGATGCAAGAAGATCCTGCATTTGGCAACAGAAGATCAAGAGGAATGGTCACAGAGAAAGAGTAATATAATTGGAACTGGGCCATTATGGAAAACAGGAGTGTAAGAAGTTTTAGTGAGAAAAGGATGAAAAATATACTGAATCCATGTAGATAGAACACAGGAGGTCATTTATTAAAAACAAATCAGTAGAGGCCCTACCTGGTGGCGCAGTGGGTTAAAGCACTGCACTAAGAAGCTGAAACCACTTCCGCATGAATTCGATTCCCGCCTGCCCCAGAGGTGACCACATGGCGTGGCAGACCTCTCCTGACCCGCCCGCTGCTCCCCTCAGCAGTGTACTTCGTAGATCTGCCTGTTCTGCTCCCCACTCTGTCTCTGGTGAAGCCTCTCGCCAGCCCCTGAGCCTCTGGCCTGTACCCCAGTTCTGTATGCACAAATAAATAAATCTTAAAAAAAAAAAACTACATTCTTTGTAATGTTTACAAAAAAAATTATATTTGGGGCCCTCCCTGGTGGCGCAGTGGGTTAAAGCACAGCACTGAGAATCTAAAAGCCGCTTCCCATGAGTTCAATTCCCACCTGCCCCAGAGGTGACCATATGGCGTGGCAGACCTCTCCTGACCCACCCGCTGCTCCCCTCAGAAGTGTACTTCATCAATCTGCCTGTTCTGCTCCCCGCTCTGTCTCTGGTGAAGTCTTTTGCCACCCCTGAGTCTCTGGCCTGTACCCCAGTTCTGTATGCACAAATAAATAAATCTTTAAAAAAAAAATCAGTAGAATGGTGGAAGTGGAAGCTAGATCACAGCGATTTGAAATGAGTGATTAAAGAAGATAATATGAATATTGGTTCTATAGTCTGCAAAAGTATATTGCATAGTGTAAAGAGTTATGCAAATGTACAGTGAACTTTTGCCAATGGATAGTCTTAGGCATAACCTCTGCCTTACTGCTCTGTTTACGTTGGGGTTCATATAAGACACATTTCTCATATCTCTTCCTTCTGAGTCCCAGTCCTCGTGTTCTTCATGACCTCTCTACAAGGACAACTTGAAAGTGACATCAGGACAGACTGTAAAGACTTCCTTTGTAATGCCTCTGAGAACCACAGGTGAAGCCATTCTCATTCTATTGGCCTGCTCCCTCAAAGAAACACCTTTGTTTATTACTTAATAATGTTTCTCACATTCAGCTGGAATCCAAATCCTAATTTACAAACATCAGTGCTTCCCTCCCTTCCAGCTCAATATCATTTGTTTATTTGATATTCTTGTTTGCCCATGTTCTCAAGTAGGTCACTGATTTAAATATACACAGCAGGAATGAGGAAAGAGGGTTGTGGTATGAAAGTGAAGACCATATTTCTAGTCATAATCAATCTACTAGCTAATTCTTTGTAAAGTCACTCAGTTGTTATGAAACTGCTTAGCTTTTTAACATTTCATTAAATCACTGTGTTCATGAATATTATGAGAGATGCTTTGCTAAAATTCACTGACACTATGATGATGAGAAACGAGGGGCCAGTGATTACAAATATGGGATTTGGAGACAGATATGATGGTTTTGAATCCTGGCTTTTCAGTTTACTAGCTTTGAGAGCTTGTGTAAGTTGTTTAAGCTCTTCAAATTTGCATTGCTTGTTTATAAAGTGGGGATAATATTAATATCTCAGAGTTTTCTCATAGGATTCTCATGAGGATTAGATAAAATAAGTCACATAAAACACTTAGTAGTACCCAAAAACAAACCCAACAAATATTAGCTTTTCACAAGGGTAGTGGTAGCTCTTAGGTGGAGTGGGAAACTCAATATTTAATTGAAAACATTCAATAAATAGAAAGTTCATGTGCTTATTTTGGTGGGCCCTAATCTAATATGACAGGTTTCCTCAGAAGATACCAATTTGAATACCCTAGGACAGAGGGAAAAGACTGGCCATCTATAAACCAAGGAGAGAGAGCTAAGAAGAAATCAAATTCACCAATGTCATTATCTCAGATTTCTAGTCTCCAGAACTGTGAGAAAATAAATGTCTGACTTATCACCAGTCTATGATACTTGATTATGGTAGACCTGCCAAATAGCCTCATTGAAATGGTGAGTCCACTCTGTCAAGGGAATTTTAAGAGATTTCCAAGCTCTTCTTTGTTAATCTTGTCTAGAACTGTGTCTAGAATGAACAGCACTTTGTGGTATGTGGGTTTCAGAATCTAGTTTCATCACTCCTTTAAAGCATGGGTATGTATATATCTGTTTACAGCCTATCAGCACCTTCCTGGTCCACCACAGATCCCTAACATGAGCTCCTTTTGTATCTTGGATGTAATCTGTATGGGTAATGAGATTCAAGCTCATTAGAGTAATTACATACTCTCTTTTTATCCCTTTATCAATCTTAGACTTCAGTTGCCTCTTTTCAAGTGTGCTTCCCCTTTCCAGCCAATCATGTTGGCAAAGATGATAAAAACAAATTAGAATGTGGGCAAGCCCATCTTCTTTCTTTGTCTTTCAAAGGTTACAGGCTTAGAGAATTTTTATTCTTGTTCTGAAATGTTTAAGTTTGCTGTCTTTTGAATTTTTGTTTGCTTTTTCTAAATCTGGGCTCTACTGTGCCTACTCAGAATAGACTGGAAGCATCTTCCCTATTTTTTCCTGGAGTATTTGTCTCTTCTGCTTCCTTTTGACTTAGTCAAAACATTAGGGTGTTGTATATTGCTTATGACCTGGGTCTATTGGTTTAATCTAAATTTCTTTATCTATAACATATAGTTTTTAAAAGATACTGCACCTAATAAGGGAAGCCATTGCAGAATTATAGTACATTATATAACAAATGCAAAAGCATTTTGTAAGTCATGTATTATATTTCATTTTGTATTATATACAAAACCTTGCTGTTGTTACTCCTTTATTGTTATTAAACATTTTTCAGTTATCAGTTCAAGAGATTTATGAACCACATCAGTCTTTTCAGTTACTTATGTTCATTTTTATGTTGTGTTTAACAAACTCCTATTTTATGACCTTCAAAAATAAAAAAGGATATAAAGTAAAAAGTCTCCATCATTCTCAGTCTCCAAGCAAGAAATATTATTTACATATGCTTCTGGACATATTTGCCCACATAAGCATATCACCCCCCTTCCTCCCTATGTTGTCAACTTTTCTTCCTCATCCTATTCCAATTTCTTTGCTGGGAATTTTCTCTCCTCATGGAGCCATCTGCTCATCTAAGTTCTCTGATTGAGGATCGGAAGCTTGTTTTCTCTCAGCTTTTAAAGCTCACCTTTCATGGTCTTTATAACACACACCTAACTTTGCATAGTGTGGTGACATGTTGCTTCCCCCTGTAGCCTTCAGAGAAAAAAAGGGAAGAAACCACCACTTGGGCACAGAGAAACATTATTTGTATAAAGGTAGTGTTTTACATTTTCAGGGGTGGCATCTGGCACAATGGGACAGGCATGCTTTGTAGGGAGCCAGACTTGAGACCTGGCTTTCAGCTCTTACTGTTTCACTCTGGCTGAGTTCCTGAACCACACCTCCTCACTGGGCCTCATTTCCACATTGAAAAGTGGAACTAATAAATAACTATCCCAAGGGTCAAATTACATAATGTATATATAGTGCCTCGTATATTTACTTCATAAATATTGATCATCTTTGCTCTAGTACTATTTTACAGGCATTGAATTAATATTTTCTCACTCTTTCATAATTATCATTGAGCAAATTCCAAACAATCAATAAACATTTCTTATTTATTTACTGTTCCGGGGACTGAGTTACATGGTAAAAATAGGAAGAGAAGATACTCATAAGCAGGAATGAGAGATGAAGGAGGAATCATACTAAATACATATGATGTGCTGTATCATAACTGTATCTAGTACTGTTATTCTAAAATTACAAACAATAGCAATGTTTAGAGAGAAGGCAATAGAAAACCAATGCAATGAAAAGAGCAAGTTATACAAATTCTGATTCACTTTTTCTTAAGTGATGAATAGACTGAAAACTTGTCATATTGCCACAAAATTAATTTCCTTTCTGCAAGCACTTAGGCTATACTCCATTTTATCTGACTGTACAGATGTAGGAAAGTTACTAAAGCTACCACTTAAATTTGAAGACTTTGTTCCCTCTCATTTGGATTCAATGTCATGAATACAAGACGTAATTAGACAAACAGTTAATGGAAACTCATTTCTTGTTGATACAGCTACATTTTCTGTAAACTCTTTCTCATTATTGAAGTTATTTGTCTTGGATTAAAAAAAAAAAGAGCTCATGACTAAGACAATTCTTACTAAAACAAGAACCAAATCAACCTGCCTTGATCGCATTCATGAGGTAATTCAATTGAACTACGCAGCATGAAACCTGGTACACAATAGCCCAAATCTCTGAATGTAGTGGGATAATCAGGATAGAGAATTTATTGTGGGGGCGATTAAAAATTGCATCAGAGAAATAATGATCTGTTCTTTAATTACTTTCCTTTGTAGTGAGCTTAGATCAATATCAAGTGTTTGTTTTATTGAAGCTCCTTTATTTTTCCTTTTTAAAGAAGACATTGCGTGACTATGCAAGTACAAGAACTAAGAGAAACTCAGAAGTATTTGGCAGGTAGTGGAGAAAGCATGATAAAAGTGACATGTATTTGGTACCTGCAGAGAAAGGCTTGTGGTGTGGTAAACACTGAAAAAGAGTTAACTCCTCATCATCTTTTGTCTATTTCTTACTGAAGCCTGGTCAAGAGCACAGCAAATATATGCAAATATATTTGGATGACATATAGAGTGATATTTTAAAATGAATTTTCCCAGTGTTTCCCTTGGATGCAACTATGAAGAAGAGTTGCTTCATTAGTTGCCACTTTTAATCTTTCCCTAAGTTCTCACTCTTAGTGCCAAGTGTTATTACTATTACTGTTGTTTTATTTTTTGCCAAGGCAAATGAGGAAATAAATATTAGCTTTTTAAAAACAAAGGATGCTCCAGAAGCAAGCCCCAAGTTCCCAGGCAATGCCAATTTGGAAGGAACATATGGAAACAGAAAAGAAATCTTTGAAGGTGGCCTGGGTGGAAGGCACATTTTGTGATCGACTAGGGCCACTGCACCTGGTTCCCAGTACCAGGGCCCCAGACAGATAAAACCACATACTTCTCTTGGGTGTGGCATCATACTGAGGCATGGGCTCCTATCAGTTCGCATCCTTTGAATGGGGTTATTTTTATAGGACTTGAAAATAATATAGAAATCATGTTATTAGTTAATGACAGAGTGGACCTAATTCCTCCCTGTGGTGGTACAGACACATGTCACAGACCTTCTTGAAGAGACTGTGCTTCTGCACTGAGAGAAACATACAGGCACCCCCAGGGGTGAAATGGCTTTGTAGATTTGGAAGAGCTTTGCTTCTGAATTACTGGGTCATGTTGTTTCGTTCATCCTACACAGTGGTTGATTTAACCAGTGCTTTCTCTTGTGATTTTGCCTCATATTTTTTACTCCTTGGTAAGTAGTGTAGTTGGAATTTAAGAACATGGGCTCTAGTGAGAGATTGCGTTTGAGTTTGGCTTTGAAACTTGTCTCTGTGACTTATCCACTGTTTGCATCTGTTTCCTCTTCACTGCCTTTTTCATTATGTTGTTAGGAAGATCAAATACGGTAGGACCACAGAAGCATTAAAGTATTAAGTGCCATATAGGATGTGCTCAGTAAATACAGGTATTATTACAGTTATTGATATATATATATATAGGATGATTAAGTCATGTTCCACTTACATGCTCAGAGAATGTGACTTTTTGTAAATGATCAAGAATTAAATGGCACCTTATTTTAAAAGTTAAATCCTTAGAAATATTGCTTAATCATTACAGAAGTGAATTCATGACATTTCCTAAGACTAGTACAGGAAAAAAAATGTAGTCTCTGATGGTAACCTTGCAATACATGCTCTTCCTGAACATAATTGATTAGTATAAATAAATGAAAAAGGTATGGAGATTTGGAATCAATACACATTGGCCCAAATAATCCATTTGATGAATTGTTTGTAAGTACATATATTATATGAGTCCTTCCCCACCATATTACTTGCATTAAAAAGCAGAAAGCAAGATACAAGTCCACTGGCCTGTTTCAGCTAATTGGCTATTGCTGCTTGATATTTCACCGTTCTCAAATTGTTCACTATTTCTTACACATTCCATCTTTTGAATATGGGTTTTTCAATACAATTCTCCAAAAATGCCACTTGATTTGTCTCTATTGGTACATGATTTTCCATATAAAAATGGGTACTACTGGCACAAACAGGATATATATATTCAGAAATTTAAATGCCTTGTTTGATACATGAGAAAATAAAATTAAATAAATTAAAGTCTCAAATAGGAAGTTAGATAAGTTGCACTAAAGGAAATCAAAGAAAGTAGAGAAAGGAATTCATAAATGTAAGAGCAGAAAATAATAAATTAGAAAATAGATATAAATAGAATTTGCATAATCTAAGTTTCAGTAAAAAGTATAGACAAAGATCAATTACAACCAAGAAAAACATTATAAAAATATACATATACAACATTGGGAAAGATGACATAATTATAAACCCAAAGGTAATCAAAGATTATAAGAGAATGAATAGTACCCACAATTCTTTGTTGATCATCTGTTGATAAAACAGGTACTTTTCCAGGAAATATATGAATTGAAAGAAGAAACAATATGTTAAAACAATAAATGATTAGTCTCAGATAACTACAAAAAAAAAGATTATCAAAGAATTGCTCCTTTTCCTGCACCTTGCTAAGGTGGAAACAATAAATTTTTGGTAAATCTTTTTAGAATAAATTATGTTTATGCTAACAAAACTACTAGAGAGCACATGAAACTGTGGACATTGTAGTTCATTTGTTATATGCAGCTAGCATAGCTGGCTACTAAAACTGGTGAAGACAGCAAGTAAAAAAAAGTTATAGGGTGCAAATAATAAATAAATAGTAACAAATCTATGAGGCCATAAAAAAAGCAATTGGAATAAAGAAAAAATGAAAAACAATGAACAACTATAAAACAGAGAAATTTTACAGGAGTGGAGAGGGGGTAGGATCAAAACTGAGGTAGGAAGAGGGCACGGGACTATGGTGATGGCACACAGGTGAACTGGTGGTGGGAAGTCCATGGGGATGACAACCGAGATGAAAAAATGCACAAAATGAAAAAAAAAGAAACAATGTAGGATGGAAAAGTAAATGTGTAATTAGAAAATAGCAACCAGTTTGCTTACCAAAGATATACATGTGATGACTTAAAAGGATGTCTACAAAATAGGGTTAAGCAAATAAAGTTTTAAATGTTATATATTCTAAAAAAAAAAAAAAAGGTATTATAGAAATGCAGCAATAGCTGGACATTAGGAAATCCATTAATAAAGTATCACATTGATGTTACTTATATGTAGAAAACATAGAAACTAAACAAAGGACTGGATATAGTCAAACTAAAAACAAACACTAGATTACTTCTTAGCCTTTAGACTAATATCATTTTTTATAAGTTTAACCTCTGATGCATCCTCTCAAAGGACAATATATTGAATGGACTTTTGTAGCAGGGAGATAGACTCCCTCCATGGTGTTACAGTGCCTTCAGGAATGATATTACACAAATAATAACAACAATGAAAAATAAAATATAACTCTAGGAAACTGTCTATACAACTGAGGCTACCAGTGGGCAAGAAATGGCGTAAAAGCATGGTGGGCAGGAAGCCCAGTGGCCGTGGTGGTGGACCCTAGATATCCTGGTGATGAGTGCAGTCTGGTAACAACACCTGAGGAGGGAGATCCTGTACCTCTAAAACACAAACAGTGATGCAAACCAAGGTTACTTCATTCAGAAAAGAAGCCTTTCACATTGGTAAGACAAAAGAAACAAAAACACATTTATTACAGTAAGTGTTAAAAATACCTTGATGAAATTAAACTCTTTCAAATTTACAGAACTCCCAATAAATTACAGATAGAAGGATGTTTATATACTATGACAAAGCATATTTATCAAAGTTAAATGTGTGAGTCTCAAACTAGCAAAACTAGTAAGAAAATAAAGGGTAGTTACCTCCATAGGTATGTTGGTTGCAACTGCAAAGATCAGAGCCACAGAGATACATCTAATAGATGAATGTCATACCTATTTAAGCCTCAGAAATCAAATAAAATCCAACAGGTTATCTGAACACTTCTCTCATATTTAGTCTTTTTTCATGACTCTTGGGCTTTACCTAAAAATATTGGAGAGCCTGCCACTCTTCGCTTTGTTTCAGAAGTGACTCGGTTAAAATCTCCTCCACAGATGCCGGCAACATTCAAAATAAGCTCTTTGAACTCAACACTTTTCCAGTTTGTACCACAACTGGAGAAGAAAAGGGCTGCTAAGTGCAGTTTTGTTGATTTCAATATATGGTTACAAGGGCAATTATTTCCCACTGAGCATCTTATATATTAATGTAGCACTCTGCTCCTGAGTCCACTCTCAGGCTGAGAAACCAGGGCCAGACTCTCTGTGTGGACAAAAGGTGTAACTTGAAGTTTCTGAAGCTCTACCTCAACTGAATTTTTATAAGAAAATTCACTTTACCCCTAAACAATGATAAGGGGAAATTGTGGATTGAATTCCTTTACTCTTCAGAAACACTCACCTGAAAGAGAGCTCTGCAGAAGCAGTCCTCTTGCAAATCGCTTTCTGTGACTCTCCTTACATGGCTCCTACTTAACCTTCCTGGATCAGCTGTTCCCCTCTGTACTTTGAGCAGTGAATGGTAACAGTGCTTCCCTTTGGCCAGTTTTCTGTAGGGCCACTATTGTTTCCCACTTACATAAGAAAGAACTGCCAGAACATCTGGGAGTAAGACAGCATTATATGAAGACAGTCACCCTTACCGTGTTGAAACAACTAATACCGTATCATTCCCACAAGACTGTGCAATCTTACAAAGTCACTTGAGGAAAAAAAAAAAAGAACATATGGTATTGCAAGATGAACACTTTAAAAAGCTTTTCAATACTTATTTATGACTCTCAAAAGCAGATCATAGATTCCTTTGCTCTCTTTTGGCTTGAAGTGAGCTTTTGTATTCCTCAAGGTTAGCCCTTTAAGAGCAAAGCAAGAAAGAACTCTTCATTTCTTGCTATGAGTGGTAGATCTCAGGTGATTAGAGTATTTGACAAACAAACCACATTCCTCTTATGACATTCCTCCATCGGACATAGGAACAAGTACCCTAAGCCTTAAAAAATCTCCAGGTATCCATCATTCCACAGTACAGGTATTCTAAGTAAATTCTCTACCTACTAAGACACAACTTTGTGTAAATAAAATGCAGACAGGTATACTCTGATGCTTTGTGTATGTAAACAGAAAATATTTACAATTCGAGTGCTTGTATGTGTTCTGACAAATCCCTCAAAAATATCATTTATTCTTTCATTAGAGTTATTACGAGTTCCCAGTAAGTCCAAGATTTATATCTGAGCTCTAAAGTTACATGCTGAATAATACATAGAAAATGGGGAGAAGAGGCTGAAGAGTCTATAGAAAAATCACTGTGCTGAGGTTTAAAAGTGGTGTATTGTCTGCTGTGTCATAGACAGAATTCTACCTTTGATGATTTGGTTTGCTTATCTAGAAATAAAATGACTACTTGTATTTAGTGGAGGTCACAAATGCACTTGAACTACATATATTTCAAAGTGTAAAGAATATGTACTCTGTTCTTTCCTGTAACTGTTCAAACTTCCTTCAATAGTCCCCACAATGCTAGATAGTGATGATATTATAGACTAATTCAGTGTTTTCTCATTGAATAATTTAGACAGGCTCTTTAGGTAAACTCTCAGTCCAATTCTGATAAAAGTCTGATAGACTTTCCTTTTCTGACTTCTCTGCTCTTTTCAACAGTGGTGGTCATATCCATAGAGAAGTATGGTTCAAATGACCTCCAACTGCAAAAATGAGATGCAATCCTTAGCTACTCTTGACTGTGCCAGAACAACAACGAGGTGTTACCTAATAGGTTCTGTCTTGGTGTCTCTGTGTAGTCAGGGGGTATCTACTATTAAGGTGGTGCTTATGTAACTTGTGGGCTGGTCTTTCAGCTTGACAGAGCTTGACCATACTTCGTAAAGACATACCTCCTCTCACCTCTTTTATGGTAGAATTATGACTCCAAACTTGTCCCTGTTAAGTCTCCAACTCTTGGCTCAGCGCCCCCCTATTTTTTTCCATTCCAATTTGAGGTAACTGTATCTTACCCCTAGGTAGAGGACACATGGAAGCTTTTAGATTATGTATATTCCAATTATTCAGGCTATTTTGTTGTGGGCAATTCCTCTTTATCCACATCATACTCTACTATGTCCCAACATTTTAAGGCAGTCTGAAGAGGATTTCTGCTAAGAAGCCTAGAAGAAGCTTGGCAAAAACCCTTGTTCCCTGAGTGTTTTCCTCTGTGTATTTCAAGTGCTTTTTCTTACCCCTTTAACTTCAATAGAGAGAAAATATCAAGACAATTTGATTCTCACTGTGTTTGTTCATATCCTTTCCACTTTTCTCTTCCCATAAACTTATATTACAAAAAAAGTATGTCCCTCACTCTTTATATAATGACAATGAAGCCTAAGCATGTAAGTTATAGAGAAGCCACAGAATACCCTGATTAGACAAAGAAATCTTGACAAAACGGAACAAAGTTGGAGATAGTAACTTCCAAATTTGAAAGAACTATACAAAGCTGCCATAATCAAAACTGTATAGCAGTTGCATAAAAAACAGGTGTATGGACCAAGGGAACAGAATAGAATAGTAAGACCAAAACAAACCTCTGCAAATTAGATGACCTGATCTTCATCAGATGGACAAGAATACACTTTGGGGAACAACTGCTTCTTTAATAAATGGTTCTAGAAAAAGAAACTATCTGTATGCAAAAAAAAATGAAATTGGCCCTTACCTCATACTATGCACACCCTGAAATGGATTAAAAGCTTAGATGTAAGCCCTAACACTGTAATACTCCTAGAAGAAAACATGTAAAAAGTTCCTTGACATGGATCATGACCGTGATTTATTTTGTATATAATACCAAAAGTACAGGCAACAAAAACAAAAATAAACAAATGGGACTACATGGAAGTAAAAAGCTCCTGCAGAGCAAAGGAAACAATCAGCAAGCTGAAAAGACAAACTATGGAATGGAGACAAAATTTGCAAATCAAATATCTGACAAGGGGTTAATGTCCTGAATATATAAGAACTGCTACAACTCAATAGCAAAAAAGTTAACTCAATTTTAAAAATGGGCAAGGGGCCTAAGAAGACAGTTTTACAAAGAAGATATACAAATTACCAACAGTATATCAAGAGGTGCTTGACATCATTAATCATCAGGGAAATGCAAATCAAAGCCACAATGAGTTATCACCTCACACCTGCGAGGATAATTCTCATCAAAGCAGAAGAGGTAGCATATTGAAGATATGGCAAAAAGGGAGCCCTTCTATTGAGCATGACAATTGGTGTCATCATTATGGAAAACAGTATGGCGGTTCCTCAAAAAACTAAAAATAAATCTACTATATGGTGTAGCAATTACATTTCTGGGTGCATATCTAAAGGAAATGAAATTAAGTGTGAAGAGAAGAAATCTGCACTCCACGCACCTTACAGCATTATTCACAATAGCCAAAACAGGGAAGCAACAAAGTGTCTATGGATAACTGGATAAAGAAAATATAGAAAATCTGATATATGCAATATATAGTGTGTGTAAATATCAAGCATACTTTACATATATAAGGAAAATGTAACAATATACATTTCCTTCCTTATCTAAGTATGAGGGAGTAAGCCTCCTGCAGTTTGGGACAACATGGATGAATCTGGAGGCCAGTATGCTAAGACACAGAAGGACAAACATTATGGAATCGCTTTTATCTGATATCTAGAAAAGTTGAGGCTATATCACCAGAGAGTACAACAGTGGTTATCAGGGGGTGGAGGGCAGAGGAAGTAAGGTACTAAGTATCTGGTAATCAAAAGAACAACATGGCTAGAATTTAGTCATTTGGTCACACCTGAATAAGGAAGGTGGGAGTAAAACCTCTATAAACATAGAAAACAGAAGAGAATAGAGTTATTTATGGGCAAGGATCACACTTTAGAGCTCATTATTGAGCACTACTATTTTCTAGGCACTTTTAAAAATAAGGGGAGACCGCCAGGAAGGATTACATCTTTGTTCATGGATGCTATTTGCATATGATGTGGGGCTTCTATTTGGGTAGGCTGACATTCTAGTTTCTTGCCCATATTCAAATGTTATAAACAGTTGTACAATGTACAAAAGAAATTGAATTACAAACTGTAAAAAGCAAGGTGAGTTGAGGCTCTTAAAACTTCCAGAAAAAAGGAGCACTTTGGAACTGATAAAAAGAAATTTGTTTTTAAAAAAGATGATGACACTTAGCACTTATTAGTGACATACTTTCTATTTAGGCACACATATTTTTATCATTAATAGCTATCAGAATTGTAAAAATGCCACTCCCTACCCCAAATGAGCATTTTTCCCTATTTGAGTCCAGTTGCTACTCAACAAATTATAGTTGTGAATCAAAAGGTAGCCCTCTGAGAGAAATACGAATGAAAATCTAGGAAAGAATATTGTAATTATTTAATAAAAAGCTAAAAAACAGCTTCTAAAATCATTTTGGTAATTTACATAATTTACAAGTAAAGTCTTAATAGCTTTACATACTTAATTACATCTGTGGTTATAAATACTTTCATTATCAAGCAATTGTTTCAAAAATATGTGACTATAAGCCAGAATTGGTGAACAACAATCAAAGAAACAGCATTTAACTCTCCGTGGAGAGTTCAACTATATGTTATCCCTTCACATGCATCCTCTCATTTTATTTATTACTCAAGTGATTTTTAAGAAAAATCAGGCAATTGTAAGTAAACTGAAACTCAGATGATTCTAGGATATTTGCAGATAGAACTATGGACAATGAGCTACGGAGCACTCAGTATTATTCCGGCCCTGGATTACCGTGTCACCTTGAGCAGTTTCTTTAACTGTCTTCTCCTTAATCATTTACCGTCTGTTAGATGGGAAAACTTCCTCCATGGTTTTATAAAGATTAGATAATAACTATAAAGTAATTTCTGGTAAAAAAGCTCTTGGCAGAGGTGTAGCAGGCAGAGATAATAGTTTATCATTAACAGGCCAAATGGAATCAAGGTACCCAAGCCATGGGAGGCAGCAATGGCTCAGAGGTCCAGAATATCAGGTTGTAAGACCTGAGGTCTGGAAACATTGGTACAAATAAAGAGAATATGATGCTTTGCCCTGGCCACACTTCTTCCTGACACAGAGATGTTCTCCGCTTAAGCCTGCGAGTCCTACGGCAGTCACAAAGAAAAAAATTAAAAATTTGCTTTTGAAAGCATAAGTGTTTTGGGGGGAAACATTGATTAGATGTACTTATAGTTGGGCCCTCCCTGTGGCGCAACGGGAAAGGATGCAGCACTGCAAGCCAGCTGCAGCCACTTTCCGGGAGGTGACCCAAAGGGCACAGTAGATCTCTCCTGAACCCACCTGCTGCTCGTCGATCTGCCTTCACTGCTCCTCACTCTGTCTCTGGTGAAGCATCTCACCACCCTGCACCTCTGGCTTGTACCCCAGTTCTGTATGCATTAAATAAAACCAGATCTTAAAAAAAAAATTCTTAACAAAAACAAACCAGATGCACTTGTAGGAAAATGGAAGGTTATTAAAGAGTCATTCCTCCTATTTCTACTCAGTATTTCCAAGACTGATCAACAGGCCAGGAAGGAGGTGTTGAGAACAGTACACAGGGGATAATGCACTTTAGATCCGGAAAGTTTGTTTCTGTAGTGGGTAAGTCTCCAGTGTGATTTTCCAATAGCAGCCTTTGAAGGAGTAGCTCCCTTGAAGGAGATGAGGTCACTGAATCAGAAACAAGCTGGGACATCTGACCTGAAAGTGAACTTAGATTAGGCAGTGAGGCTATAGATTAGATCACTTTTCTGAGAGCCAACCAGGAAGTCTCCATCGGAAAAAAGAAGATATGATATTATTATACGGCCACTATATTAATTGGCCTTTATATTTACTCTAAAAGAATCCCAACAAAAACATGGTATTATCCCAAGAAGTCAGAATCCTGAGATGGTTGGTGGATACAGGTGTGTGTTGTAGGCGTATTTTACAAAGTTCCATGTGATTGTGTTTTTATTTACAGATATTGGCTCACTTCCCTACTAAAGGGATTCTATTGTGAATTCTTTTGTAAAGAGTAGACACTTTTGGCCAGGAGAGAATTACCAACCAATTGACTCTTAAGTGTAATACTGTTTAAGGTGTGGTATATACTAATTAGTAAGAAGTCCTTTATGTAGGCAAATTTAGCCAATAAATACCTGTATGAACACCTGCTACGTAGAAGGCACTGTGGTTTACACAGAATAAAAAGAATGAATCTGGCATCACCTCTCCTTGAGCTCACAGTTGAATGTGGAAGATATTCTCTGTACAATTAATTACATGAGATAAAACAATGCTGTATGAATTATTTACCTTTTTCTAATGTTGAATCGGAAAGAGAATGCTGCATGGAATTATGAAATATTTCATGGAACAGGTAAAATTTGAGATAGAGTTTAAAGAATAAGCAGGATTTCTCATCAGTGAGTGAAGAAAGAGCAATCAAGGCAAAATAAAGTTTAGTACCAGCTAACTCAAGAAGTCTGAGAATCTATATGGGACATTGTAATCCTGACGAGCATTGCAGAGTGCTAGTTTATGTAATAGGTGGTGAGGAATGTGAAGTCAGAGATATGTCCACCTTAATGAGGAGCTGTTACTTCCCTTTATTATACAGCTAGTGGGGGTATCATTAAAAGTCTGCAATAGAATTGTGTTTTAAATAGAATTTAATGGCAGTGTGGTGAATGAATTGCTAAAGGTTGGTGAATAGAGTAAATTTACTTTTTATTAAGTTAATTGGATAATGTACAGGAAAACATTGAGTAAATTTGCAAGAACCAAACTAAGTGTAAATTGCTATTTTATTATCGGGGGCCAGGAAAGAAATGATGAGTACTTAAGCCATGGAAATGTCAATGGCAACAGGAAATATGTGAGACATTTTAGAGCTAACAATAAGATTAATAAAAGTGAGAATTTTTATGTGAATATTATGTTCCTGGCACTGTTTAGAGAGCTTTGCATGCATTACCTCATTTAGTCCTTACATCCTTTTAGGAGGGTGCCATTTTAAAGGTGTGGAAACTGAGTAAAGAGATTAGACAATTTGCCCACATCCCACAACTGGCAAGGGGGAAGCCAGGATGTAAATTCAGGTAGCCTGAGTCAAGGTATGCTTCAAGGGCTAGACAAAGAGGTGATGGATTTCTTGTAGTGATTGCAGGATAAGAGGAGTAAAAAATGATCTATGGAGACTGTCCTCAGAATCTTTTTGTAACCACTCCTTTTTTAGAATGTTAACAGATGTTATGCAAGAAAAAGGCGCAATAGAGTGTATAATAATAAATGAAGTGAACATGTTTTCTACTACCGGAGAACTATGGCCCTTTAGAAGTTTAATTTTCATTGTAATCAGCCATGAAAGTATGATATGGTGTGTAGAATTTCCCAAACTTAGTTGACCATAAATCTCCTTTTTAAGTTTTTGGGGGATTAATTTTTCTGGAACGTGATCTAGAGAGTGCTAATGTACAGGTCCTATTTCAGTGACTGGATGCAGGACAAACAGTATCATGGACAAAATGATAAATTTGGTTTGGACTTCATGAACATCAGTTGCTGATAGTGGGATGCATCTTAGAATGCGTCAGTTTGGATACTGAAAAATAAGTCATACCTGGAGATTTAGACAAGACAATTCGATGAGAGTAAAGATGTGCTTCTCTGCTTGGTGGCAATGGCTGAGCTCACTAAAGAGAAGAGTGAAAGAGCAGAAGGTCAGCAAATACACTGGGGGGCGCCTCCAATGTGCTGCTTCAGTTTGTGCAGGACTCAGCGAATGTTTAGTTGCTATTTCTATGTGATCATATTTTATTAAATTATTTGTAGTGGTGGCAGTCTGTTAAATTTCAGCATGCCCATATGTATAAATTAAACCAAAGGTGATATTGTAGTTACTGTAGCTTTTCAGTATAATTCACCAACAGGAGTATGAATTTATTTTATAAAAACATTAGCCTAGTTGATCTCTCTCCTTGGGAGCGATGGTCTCTAATTTGAACTTGACATTGATGTGCACTAACTGCTGGTGATCTGATTGACACTTGTCCCCATGACCGCCTTATCTATTTCAAGAAAATGATGATTTCTTAAATTTGAGTATGGCTTTGATTTTAAACAAGAAGCCTCCTATTAATTTAATCCATGGCAGCAGAGATTCTCTCAGGCCAAATAGTTCCTGAAGGACCTATTTTAGCAGCAACATCTGTGAACCATTCTAAAGGCTTGCCATAAAAAAATAGAAATCATATAATATCCGACCAGAAACAACAAGAGCCAAATTGGATTCCTCCCTGGAAAATGAACTTCAAATTATGTTTTAAACCTACAGACTTTTAAGCAAAGAGGTGAAAAAAAAATCACATTTAGTTCACTTAAAAACAAGTAGATTCAGTCAAATACACTATTGAATCTTTGATTTCAATGTGTTGAGGATATAAAGACAGACTGTCTAGGTAGTTTTTTCTTTTCCTTCTCCCAACAATCTCTCCACAATTCAGCTTGTACGCTGGTGCTAGATGCAAATACCTAGAGCACGGCCCTCAGTCCTCAGTTGATAGTAGAAGTTTCACCACACAGATACTCTTAGATTGACATCAAGGCCCTACAGGTCCAGGCACTGCATGGCTTCCAGTCTGATTTCCTATTGCTCTACTTCATGCCTGGAAGATTCTAGCCAACTGTTCTGCTTGCTAAGAGAATACAAACTCTGCATTCTTCCTCCTGCTCCTGTGCTCACGTTACTTCCCTTTTTATTTTCTCACCTCACCAACTCCAGCTAGAAGCAAATCTCTTCTCTCATCTCTTACCTGATTTATTATAGAATTCCTAAAGTACTTAGCCATTTTCCCACTTGTATTATTGCTACATAGGAAGGCCACATAAAGAATAGTAAGAATCCAACAATCTTGGGGAACATCCAGATGCTGGTTTCAAATACATCTTTGTTTCCTTTCACTAAGTGGCCTTTGGCAATTCTCTTAACCTGGCTGCTCCTCAATTTCATTATCTGCAAAATGGAGATAAAATGTCCTATGTAAGATTCTTCAGCACTCTACTTGGCAGACAGACATTAATATATATTAATTCCACTTTACTAAATCTGGATCCTATTTTGTTTTTTATGCAGGTAGATAGCAACTCTACTAAAAGATTATCAAATCAGACAGAAATTACTTTATTAGTTTGTAAAAGATTAAAAGTGGTGATATCTATAAAGCATAGTTTCTGGCATGGAATGCTCATAATACATAACAGACCAGTTATCCTTATTGTGGTGTTCATAAAGTAATCACTTGTGTGTCATTGATCTTCAAATTCTGCAGTGCTTAGAAAATAGTTGTGCTCAACTATTATTCATGGAACGTAAACGACCATACTCTTAGAATCAGGTGTCTCTTCAGATTTGGCAAATCCATAGCTAGACCAATTTCTAAATTTCTAAAAGAATTCAGGTGAATAAGCATTGGACCAAATAAGCTAGCTAAAACAACATACAACATAGCATAAAAAGGAGAGTTCAGGAGAAAAAAGCTTTTAAAATTTCCCTATAAAAAAGGTGATTACAAAAAGCACATAAGACTTACTACCTTCACCATTTAAAGTATGTCCAGTTCAGTAGTGTTAAGAATATTTATTTATATTTTTGTGTAACAGATCTCCAGAACTTTTTCTTCTTGCAAATCTGTAACTCTATACTTATTAAACAACAACTCCCCTTTTCCCCCACACCCAGCCCTACTTTCAGATCTTAAGAAGAAAACATTTTTTAAAGAAAAGTGAGGAATTCTATCATGAGTGCTTCACCCAATCATTATCAGAGGAGGTGGAAAAATCAAGAAAACAACAAAGAGATGTCCCCAGTATAGCAAACTTGTCACATGCTAAGTTAATGAGACTGAAACTTGGAGCAGGCTGGTCCTTGGCTGGGAAGCGAGGGATGAATATCAAGTCCTGTCTGGGAAATAAGAGGTGGAGTAGTGTGGCGAGGCCAGAATCAGTTTCTGAATTCTAGAATACAGAAAGGCCAAGAACTGAATTACAAGAGGTACCAAGAGACATCAAGATGAAGACAAGAGAGGAAATGAGGAGAAGGGATGGAGACAGAAGAGCCAAGAACTTAATTCCTGTGGGTCAGTTTGATTGTTTTGGGACATTGGTTAAAGGACCAAACCCAGGCCTCTTGAGCAATGTTATGGGGTTCCTTATAGCATGTGCCTCAGACTGGTGGAGGGAGCTAAAGATGAAGGAGGAGCCACTTCTTAAATCTCCAACTTGGTCATTCAGTGCCTAGAAGAGCTGGTGCTCATAAATCTTTTCACCTGATTTCGTCCACATGAACATGTTTATTGGAGGAGGAGAGAAGTGTTGAAAAAAAACCACACCAACCAGGTTTCTCTATGTCCCACCCACTTTCAGAAGGGTCTGCTGGGGAAAGATGGTGCTTAAGGAAAACAAGAAAAGAACCCAAACTTCTGAACTGAAATCATGAGTCCTATTTTTTTTTTTTTTTTTTTTTGCTCCTCCTAGTCTTTTTATATATGACCTTTGGCTGGTCCAATCTACTAGCCTTTGGCTCCCCTTAGGATCAATTTCCTTGTAATTTTCAAGGACTTTATATGTCATGAATGAAGCCAGATATTTTCTTACCCTTGTAAGGTGATTATTTTAGTGTTTTGATTCTCATGTTTTGCTCCATGGCCATGTTAGAAGTCAAAATACAATGGCTCACATATCTGAAAATTGAGGTTAACCCCAAAGAACAAAGCAAAATAAACCTTAATAAATGATTTAGCTACTGCAAACACATCAATTCCTTGACCACGAAATACCAAAGGACAAACTTCCTTAACTCCCTTCTTTGTACATACTGATCTCTCTTACAATTCCATTGCAGACCTTGGGGGTTAAATGAACAGTAGAGACCAGAAGGGATGCTGCATTCAGAAAGCAGGTGGAAATATTCCCATTCTTTCTGCAGTAAATAGGAATTTCAAATGCAATGATGAGTAAGCACACATAGTCCTTTTAGAGGTTATAGTCTAATGTGGAGTAAGGGACTGTATAGTCTAATGTGAAATAAAGTATTAAACTAGTAATTCAGAAAGAAACAAAAGGATGAAACTTTATGAGAAACTCTAAGAAGGATATAAGCAGCAAGAATGATCTACAATGGAGATGTTTAGAGCATGCCCCAAATGGAGGACTAAGTTCTTTTAAAATGAACACACATGTATATATGACTTACGATATTTCAATGGCCTGCTCTTGCTTTTTTCCATAGTCATCCGATGTGATGCTCATTCTGGGTAGTCTCTGGACCAAGAAAAGGATTGACTAAAATCACTGCTCCAACTCTTCCTCCCTCTTGCTTAGAGTCCCCACTTCCTTATGTTCTTGTGCCTTCATTTTCTATTGCTGCTGTAACAAATTACCACGAATTAAATGGCTTAAAACAACACAAATGTGTTACTTTATTGTTCTATAGGCTAGAATTCCAATACAAATCTTGCCGAGGTAATGTCAAGATACTAGTACATCCCAAGATCCCAGAGTGTCAGGGGAAACTCAATTTATTTGCATTTTCTGGTTTCTGGAGACTCCTCATATTCTTTGGGTCATGCTTTCCTTCTCTATCATTAAGGTCAATAACAGAGCATCTCTCTGATCCTGCTTTTGTAGATACTTGTCTCTCCTGATCACAGCTGAAAATGGTTTTCTTATGTAAGAACTCTTCCATTAGCACGGGCCAATCCAATCAAGGATAATCTCCTCATCTCAAGTACCTTAACGTGATCACACTTACATCACTTTTGCCATGTAAGATTTCCAGTCCCAGTTTCCAAGAATTAGGGCAATCCATAGGGTCTATTATTTTGTCCACCAAAGATTTAGAACTCTCAGGCTCCTTCCTGGAGAATTAAAGGCTATCATGCTCGTGAGACACATATTCCCTTTACTGTTGGTTAAAGGAATTATGGAGAAAGTGGTGAAATAAACAAATTCACACTACTTACAATGGCTGGCTGAGTTTGTTGTTTCTCATGGCAGTCAACTGTATGTAATAAGTCCTTTAAAAATTTAAATAGCTGGTATGTAATTGGGGTAGATATCTACTTCTATATTTCAACTAGATTTTTCTCTTTGAAAGACAATTAGCTCCTAATGGGACAGAGAGGAAGGAAAAATAAAATACTGAAGACTTTTCTCTGCCATAGGAAGGGGCAAGAACAACTTTACTTTCCATTCTTTATTCAGTCAATTTTGTTTGGAGCTGAGATCCAATCAGCCTATCTAAATGACTAATGCCAACTCACCTACCCAGGGAGAAGTTGAAAAATAAGGAAACTGCATGAAATTGAAATACATGTTTTGACTTTGATGGACAGCAGTTTCACTGAGTTTATAGGCCTTTGACTTTCATCCTGAAGAAGCAGGAATATCTGACTCTCTCTGTCCAGGGGCAGATCAACTTTGCATTACATTCTATAGTTTTTTCTCAATTCCATTTTCCAAACGACCTTTCCTAATCCACATAAGGAAAAGTCTAAAGTGCATTTCAGCCCATAGTAAATACACAGTATCAGCTGACTTAAGTGAACGATTTCTTGCCTAAGTACTAAGCTGTGATCTACCATAGTGTGAAGGCAGCTACCACTTAGTAGACTCTATTGGATTGGTTTCCACATAGCTTTCTAGTTCTTCCTATATTTTATCTCTTTAATATCCCAATAATCCTTCACTTAACTTATTACTTTTACAAAATCAGGGACATTAAGAAATTTTCCCAGAATCACACACTAGTAAACAGCCAAGACTCAAAGCAAAGATTCCCAGCTCTACTCTATACTGTTTTTTCTTATGGGTTTTATTAAAAAAAAAAAAACAAAACAGGATCAGCTTTAGTTTACAAATCTCTAGTATCACCCCATAATGCCAGGATGAAGGACACAGTGTGAAGGGCCAGGGGTGGTCCTGAGATAACTGTGAGTCAGACTTGCTTTGGAGGCCACAACCTCTCACACTATATACAGATATATAGTGTGGTAATGACTATATAGTGTGGTAATGATTCAGGTTTCAATATGGCTCAGATGAATGTTTTTGGCAGTTTTGATCACTTTCTTTATGGCTACCTGGCCTTGTATTTTTTTTTTTGCCCAGGGCAAAAAAAAAATAGTGAAACTTTAGAGGTAATCAATGGCCAGGCTTACAACTGGGTCTTGTCTAGCTGGTTACCACCTGCTCTAACCCCTCCATTCCCTCCTAGAAATAATTCACAATTTAAAAAATCCCTACTTGATAGTATAAGAGAAAAGATGACCAAAAATTAATTCTGATTCTAGGGTGGCACCTTGGCATGGTTTTTAAAATAACATTTTTAACAAATACATTTTTGCATTCCTTCATTGCTGTAGAAAAAAAACTGAGGATTAAGTGAACTGGACAAATCCATAGACTTCTTAAGTCACTTGGAATTGCTCCAGTATTATTTTCCTTGTCAGATCTTTCATTTACGTTCTTTCTTTACTCAAAAAAGCTAAGCTTGTATACGAAGTTACAATAGATCATTTTTATTTATGCCACTGTGTTTGTTTTATACTAAAGTGAAACTGTCCCTCCTCAGGGTCTATGTATTTTTCTTCCTTGAACTTTTTATCAGTTAATTTATAACAATCCCTTTCCATCAACTTTTTATCATATATTGGCCATTTGTAAAAACTACCAAGTGGCTTGCAATTGTAAATGACTATTCAAATGCCAGGACATAATCCAATCATGCTAATCTTTTACATGCAGATTTTGTCATTTGTTGCAGGAATGAAAATAAGAGTCATATGAGACCCTTTCTCAGCTATGTATTTATGGATCCCAGAAAGGTACACTGGATAGGAAGCGATATCTATTACTATACACACTTTCTGAAATTATCTCAGACACCAAGATTTGTGTTAGGTACTGAGGACACAAAGTGAAAATGATTCCTCAAATTAATCATCCAGGACATTGTCCCCCTCTAAAATACAAACCAAGCATTGACCTTTATTTTTTAAAGTATCCACAAAAAAATTACAATATTCATAAGCTTACAAGAGTATCTGGTGATGTTTGCAATAATCTTGTTGATGATTTAGATATAGAGCTCTGATGAGACTTTCTAAATTCTGAGCTAAGCTAAAATTTAACCATGAAACAATAAAAAACATAGCAGTAAAAGCTGCATTGGGAAAATTAATGATAATTAACCCCCGGAGCATTATAAGAAACATTATCTGCCTACACACACACAAAAGAAAACAAAGAAATACATTTGCCAAGAGAAGAGGAGGCTTGGAAATGCACGGAAGCACAGACCCTCATCTGGATGGTTTTTTTGACCTATTAATGTACATCTCCTCTGGTGGGAACTTCATTAGTTCTTCTTGTTAAAATGGTGCTCTGTATTTTGCCATAAGATGGATGAGTAGACTTTTAGAAGAGTGAGTGCCACCAGAAGTTTAGGGAATCAGGTCAAGGAGTAAGAGAACCTAGGGAAATTATTGAAGGCATGACAACATATGTAGAAACTGAAGAAAATGGTGCAGGCAGAAGATAGACAATGAACAGATGGGGAGGAAAAGAGAAGTGAGAAAAGAGAAAAATAGCAGGAAAGATATATAATGGGAATGAGAGTGGGGGAGTGAAGAAAAGGAAAGATGTTTAACATTAGGAGACAGACATCAATGAGAGAGACAGGGTATACTCACAGCACTCTGAGTGTTTGATTCTGGATCAAATGTCTTCAGTTGTCACAGTCCATTAGTCACAGACAGCACCAGTCATGGGCCTGTTGAGAAGGGAACAACCCTCAGTCCTGAGCAAGAACACTGCTCTTAGCTGTATCTGAGCCAAGAAAAAAAGCTTGATACCATGGTCATCCATGAAATCCTTAGTTTTGACTCCTGGCTTCATTTGGGAAGCTTAAGGAATGAAACAGGTCCTCTACAGATGGCCACGTGTGAACGAAGCCCAGGGTTCCTCACTAGGTAGAAAACCAGCTCCATGGAGAGGAAAGGATAAACTTTCACTTCTGTGACCACCTAACATAGCAAAACAAAACATGCTCCTGCCTCTTACTTTGAAAACCGGGGGTAGATTGAATGTAGAGGACAGGCTAGCCGAACAGGAGTGTGGACTTTCCAGTCCTACTGATTGCCTAGACTCTTCCATGATTAACTTTCACTTTCCGATGAAGACTTTGCCTAAAAACTATCACATCCTATCTTCAGGCTGTAGCTTGTAATTCCATTGTCTATAAAAAATGGTGTTACCAACAGAGTCTGGTGAGGGTGAAAAAAAAGTACCCTTAATTTCTCAGTGCTCACTTAAACTGACACAACTAATGTGGCTCTTATTACTACTATTTTAGACAGTATTAATAGAACAAAGTAAGTTTTTGGCACATTGGTTGTTTGTAATGTAAAATGAATCAGATAATGGGCCACACTTTGCATATTGTTGTGATTGCACTTATGAGTGAACTGACATCCTTTTTAGTATTGATTCATCCCATTTCTAGACAGAGCATATTTATCCAGGCAGGCAGAACTTCTTTAATATCTTTCAGTAATTATATAATTATTTTAAGGTCTTATACAAGGCCTCATTGTTAGATTTATTCCTATCTTAAATATTTGTTGTTATTGTATTACAATTTCAAAATTAATTTTGTTGGTAGATAATGCAAAGTCAAATGATTGCTACTAAGATTGTGGTCATTTGTTCTGTAGCTTTCCTAGACTCTAATCTAAATTTCTGATTAGTAACTTACATTTTCCATTCCATTTTAATAATTATATCATCTTTAAATATTACAGACTTGTTCGTCTTTTTCTTTCTTTTTTTTTTTTTTAAAGCTTTATTTAAGTATGCATACAGAACTAGGGTACAGGCTAGAGGTGCAGGGGTGGTGAGAGGCTTCACCAGAGACAGAGTGGGAAGCACAACAGGCTGGTCAACGAATTACACTGCTGAGGGGAGCAGCGGGTGGGTCAGAAGAGGTCTGCTGCTCCATGTGGGTCACCTCTGGGGCGAGGATTGAACTCATGCTGAAGTGGCTTTAGCTTCTTAGTGCTGTGCTTTAACCTGCTGCACCACCAGGGAGGGCTTGACAGACTTGCTTTTCTTTTTAATCTCTCTCTTCCCATCCTGTTTTACTGTGCTAGATGAGATTTCCAGTTTAAATACTCCATATTTTAAAGGAATACTTTAAATATGGTATTTATTATAGGTTTTTTGAAAGACATTCCTTATCAGAATGATGAATTCAATCATTACTGAATTACTAAGATTATTTATCAAATCAGAAGTTAAATTTTATCCATTTCCTCTGCATCTAATAATATAATCATCAAATTCTTCCCTTGTAATCTGCTGATGTGATGAAATGGGTTTAAAGAGATACATTTCTAGATTTTGACATTCTTTAAAAGAAAACGTAGATTGTAGAATGATGAAGGATATAGATGTATGATTTTTCTTCTATTGTCCTCTAAGTAAAGGATCAAGTTCTAGAACATAGAAGTTAGGGAGCTTTCTCTCTTTCTGTATTCCCAGAAACAGCTGGAAGTGACAGGGATGACCCAATTGATGACTATTTGTTAGAAACTCATACAATATGTGTGTGTGTATGTGTGTGCTAGGGGTTATAATATTCAGATAGTTTTTTTTTTTGTATGAGTTAGTTTTGGTGAGTTAGAGTTTTGCTCAAGGAATTACTAACTTATTCAAATATGTAGATTTATTACACAAAAATTATTGATAGCACTTTTTTTTATTATTTTCTATCTAGGCTGTACCTGCAGGTATATCTCACCTTATTTTTACTTCCAACATTGCTTCTTATTGCCTTTTTCTTTAGAAACTCAGGCAAGATCTATTTTTTAAAGATTTATTTTATTTTTTATTTTTTTAAACAATGTAATAGTTTATTTTTACATCATTTTGTACTTTTTTTTTAATCTCAACTGTAATCCCCATGTGTTTCCCATCCAAGTCACCCATGTGCCATCACCATAGTCCAGTGCACTTCCCTCCCCCCACTGTTTTTGATCCCATTCCCCACTCCACCCCCATAAAATGTCTCTGGTATATGGCTGTTCATTATTCTTATTATTTTCTCGTCAGACAAGATCTATTTTATTAATATTTCAAAAAATAAGTTACAGACTTAATTTCTCTCTTAAGTATTTGATCTATTTTAAATATCTTGTTCTTTTTTTCCTGCTCATTTTTTTCTTTGTGTTCATGCTGCTGTATTTTTTCTAACTTCTTGGGTGCCATGTAACTAATATTTAATATATAATTAAAACTAAGGTTTTCTTTCATAAATGCTCCTTTGGTTGCTAGCTATAAATTTTGATGTGTAATTTTTTTATGTACTGTAAATATTTAGTAAATGTAATATATATTCTAAGTATTATCTAATTTGCATCATGCTTCCAATTAATTTCCAAATGTATAGGATTTTATTCACAAGACATAGCCATTCCGCACATGTCATGATTTCCAATTTGGATGAGACTGAACTGCCGATTATAGTTTTTGTTTGGAGTTACTCCCAACATGATACATCTGTTACATTTCTGAAAGGAAAGAGAAGAAACCTGTGTTTGGAGGCAGTGTGGAAGAAATGAGGATGTGAAGTTGCTGGAAATAATCCCTCCTTTAGGTCACCTTCCACACATACTCTCCCTCTTTTCACTTCTCATGCTGGCAATGGCACCTCAAGTAAAATCAGCACCGGGCTTCAGGGAAGTAAAAGCCCAGGTGACGTTACCCAGACTGTACTTTTTTATTTTCAGTGTTTGTGAGCAGTTCTTGTCCAGAAGACAAAAATGGACACAACTTTACTGGTAGACACTGAAAGGCTGAAGATCTTAAAGAAAGAGTAAATGGTTTTGAGAAACGCAAAAGCCCATTTGTATTTCCCATCTCAAAAAGGAAACATTCTATAGTCACCTCGTTGGGCAGGAATGTGAAAGAAATTGGCAATGTTTTTTGTGTGTTTTGCATTTAGAGCTGAAAATAATTTTAGATTTCAGCCAAGGCACTTTCTTGTTTAACAGTTGAGGAAACTGAGTCTGAGAAGAGGTTTAGAATTTTGTCTCTAATGATATCCATTGCTCCTGGGAAAACAAGAAATGGAATCTGGTGTTTTGCCTCCTCCACCTCTTTGCCTTTTGTAAAGCTTCTAAGTAAAGATGTGAGGATTTCTTTTTCCACAGCTCAACATTTAGCTTGTAAATATCCTGATGAGCTACAAAACTTGGCAGAGTTGTGAATCCTGCAAAAGAGTAGGAGGTGGGAATTTTCCATACTTCTTGGATTATCAAAGACTGAAATTAATGACATATGCTATTGCTAGAGATCCTCAGATCCTGGCAATGTGAATGTTAAATGTTTCCATTTTTTTGTTAGAACATGAAGCAAGCTTCTTTACTCCATGGAAGCAAAATATCAGATAGGCTGTGAGATCAACACATGTGCCCTCAACAGCCAGTACAGATGAGATTGAAGACAGTGAAAAGAACATCCAGTAATGACAAAATTCAACAAAATCTCTAAAGGGTATGCTGTTTTTAGCAAAGGAAACATCAAACTTCATTACTCTTAGCCATATAAGATCATCTTTTTAGACATGATAGTAGCCTATAGTAGCTTCTGCTCTAACTATTCTGCTATGACTCTTTCACTAGGCTATAACTGTCCTGGGTCAGTGTGAAGAAGAGAGACTTGCTGTCAACCAGAAGGGGAGATGAATCAGCTCTTATACATCAACTGAGAGCATTCAAGAGCCACTAACAAATGACATGCCACTAGCAAGTTACAAGTTAGAGAAATAATTTAGTTAGAATTAAATTTTGAAGCATTCCCCTCAGATGAGGTGTGGATAATCAATTAGTGGTAGAAAAGAATAAAGGCAGGAAAATGAGTTGGGAAGATTAAAATTCTCTAAAGTAAAAAAGATGATGAGGGTCTGAACTGAGGCAGAAGAGTTAGGATGGAAGGGAGAAGACAGATTTGGAACATGGTAACGAAATAAGCGCTTGAACATGGGAGCTCAGAGGAGCAGGAGAGTCTAGGAGACCCAAGTTGGGCCCCAGGTTACTTAGTGGCTATGGACACGCTACTCAACAAGCAAAGGAAGCTGGTAGGAGCATTTTTGGGTGGGAAAGTAAGGATTTATTTTCTAACATGCTATATTTTACATACTTTGACTTGCAATAATGGAGAGGAAAACAGCTATAAGGCCAGTATTTGAGCATGTCAGACACATAGGTGGAACATAGGGAGGAAAGGATGAGTTTCCAGTGACAGTGTGCAGAGGGAGGAGAGCCCAAGACCCAGGGCTAGTGCTCTTGCAAACAGCAACACAGAATGGGAAGGCAAGGAAATGAAATCTATCATATACAGGAAATGTAAAAGTCAGAGTGGTAAGGAGAGAAACTGAGAGGGCAGTGTTCTAGAACACAAATAAGGAGAGGGTTGCAGAAACAGTAGTACTAGGTCCCTCAGCGAAGTCAAGAGTAAGTCCTGAAGACTGAAGCTGGGCTACGAAAGTAGAGGAAGTATTCCCAGGAAGGAGTGGTGAGGGACCTAGTGAAAATAACAATATTAAAGAAGATTGTGAGAACAATATACTCTTGTAGTGAGCTGAAAGGACACGAAATAGATTCTCAAGGAACTCTGGATTGATCTGGAAATCAAAAATTTGTAATGGCAAGTGACACATCGGTTATGGGGTGGGGGTGGGAAGAGAGAGAGAGAAAGTTTTACCTTTGTCTCGCAAGGACAAAATTGTAATACTATTTTCTTCATATAAAGTACATCTTCCACACAAACTGGGATGAATAAACACTACACTACCAAATTATATGTCCAAATCCTTTTTTTAAATTATTTTTAAAAGACATTTTTTAAAAATCTTTTTTATATTTATTTTCTGAAATCACTGTTAATTTTTGGACAGTATTTGATTTCTCACCTCAGATGCAGTCCCATCATTCTCCTGCCACCACAGCACCTGTGACCCATCTTAACTGTCCAATTAGTATTATTAGTTACCCGGATCACTATTATCTTATGCCAGCATGTCAACAGAGATTGTTACGTTGATTAAGCTAAGCAACATGGTGATCTTCTCAGCAATTCAGTTACAAACCATTTCCCATCTGGGTTACTCCACATCCAACAAAGTTAGCCAGTTAATATTTCTCATCTACAGTCATTTTCATAGTGTGATTGTTTCCTAACTTTAATCAGATGTTGGGAACATATCCTCTCTAGATTGAGCTTCTGACCATTCTGTCTGCCTGGGACTCTCTGGAGGAGGGTGGAATGGAGCAGAGAAGACACAAGCACCACTGCATCCATGTGGAGAGGTGGAGTGGAGTCCCTCTTTCCTTTCATGGGGATCCAATTCTTCCTTTTCTATCATCTTTAATCTCTAACTTTGTATTTATTCTCCCCCTTTATACTAATACCCCCTCGCATTATTTTCCATTTACTTCTCTCTTTTGATTACATGTCTGTCTACCTGTTACATTTTGTGTTGCAAAGGATAGCTGAACCTGCAGCTAACTGATCTGTGAAGTCATTATGACTGGCTTTTCTCCCAAGATCTCACTGAAACTGATTCACAGTGAGAAATAAACATCTTGCCATTTCATATGTGAGTTGGGAATGTACAGCCTCCCTTTTGCATTCTGTGAAGACAAGCCACCCCCCCCCCAATACATGACCTTCTCATGATTACTCTTCCTTTCATTCAAGGAGTTTCCACATTTTAAACACACAAAGATGAATGTAGACACAGAATTGCTATAAGAGGGTCTCTTGATGCTCATTACATCAAAAAATTAGGTTTCTTACGGTGGGAGTTAACTATCAAATTATGAAAAATACTGAGTCTTGGCTCATATTTTTCTGGCATATAGTACACACTCAATGGGTATTTCTGAGATGAGTGGATAAAAATGATTTGGGTCCACTGTTATTAGAAATATTAACTAGGTCTATGAAGGTTATTTTATAGAACATGTCAGGTCTCTTAACGCTGGAGGCTCTGAGGGATTATTTATTGCCTTTAGTCCACAGTAATTCATTTTAGAAATGTTGAAGGAATTAATGCCTTAAAACTTGTATAGGGTTCATGGACTTTTCCGAAGTCTTTTACCCAAATAGGGGTGTAGTCTGGAATTTCAGTTAATTACACTGAGTCCTCAGCTGTGGCTCCTCTCTTACCTCTCACACACAACCCCAAAGTCACATAAACTCATCATTTATCCCCAGGACACAACTTAGTGTGTGTTTGTTTATGAATTGATCTGTAGTAAGCCCACAGCAGCTCAGCAGTATAAAATTTGAAATAAATAACACCCATGGTCAAGAGCTGTCCACAAAATGAACTTCACCCCACTATTTTCATAAACCTCCAACCCCCCACCTGCTGACTGCAAATCTCTTTCAGCTTCAAGAGAGCAGATGTTCTTCACCCTGTGTACTCAAAACCCCCACTCGGAGCCCCAGGAAAGTGAAAAAGGAACATACTTCAGGGTCCGCTGCCAAGGGCGCTCCACCAAGATCCAGAAGCCTGGGAATTCTACCCTGGGGAAAGAAAGCAGGAGTATCCCAGCCAGATTCACCTCCCACCATGGGAGGTTGTTTTTAATTGTTCTTTGAAGAGTCCTTCCAAGTTGTTTAAAGTCTTGTCCGCCCACTCTGCGCGGGTTCTGCTGGACTCCAGGAGCCGTTGTGGTTTCTTGCCTGCTCTCCATCATGGGCGCTGAAGTTTGGGGCAGAGTCTCTATGTTCCACTCTCCCTTCCCGGGATAGTGCTCAATTAACCAGTGATGTAGTGGTGACAGCTGAGAGCTGTTCCATGGCAAGTTGTTAGCTTCGATACACTTAAACATTTTTAAAACATCTCTGGTGACTTTGTATAAATGGCATTCTTAACTTTTTGTTTATTAGTGGTGAGCTTTCTTTAAACAGTCTTTGAGTCAGCATGTCCATTTAAGATGGTAAAATATCAGCCAAAAGGGGCCCTTCCTGGTGGCACAATGGGTTAAAGCACAGTACTGTGAAGCTGGCTGCCACCGCTTCAGCATGAGGTCAAATCCCGGCCAGGGAGGTGACTCACATGGTTCAGCGGCCCTCTGTCTCTCCACTGCCCTCCTCAGCAGTGTTACTTTATCAATCTGCTTGTTCTTGTTCTGCTCCCCACTCTCTGGTGAATCCTCTCACCCCCCCCCACCACACCTCTGGCCTGTACCCCAGTTCTGTATTCATATATAAATAAATCTTTTAAAAAATATATCAGCCAAAGGAGCAGTTCTGACTCAAGGGGTGATGGAACCAGGAAGCCATCTTGGTCTCCCTTTTACTTACATTCAAGCATTGTTTGCAAGTTGAAACCTGTTAGCGCTGTAGTCAGAGTCAGTGTTCACTGACTCATTTGACTCCACAACAATACTACCCACCATTACTTACTCCCATTCTGCAGAAAGGAAAACTGTAGTTCATGGGATCCCAATTTTGTTTGTAAATCTGTCTCCTGGGATTGTCTATTCAGATCCAAGGCCTTTACCACCATGCTCTTTACCTCCTGAAATTCTAAAGTACAATATAGTAGACTCCTATAGGTGCACCATCAATGCAAATATATCCCATGTATTTAATGATCAGTTAGGCTTTATTTGTTTATTTTAGAATTAATTGATTCAATATGTGAGAGTACACTTTGAGAAGTAAATGTCCTTCTTGTATACATGTGGATATATGTATGTGTTTAGATACATACATATATTTGTTGTAGTATAAATATACTTATATATATTAATATTTATTTTGTAAAATTTACTCTCCAAAATATTCTCAGTCTAAATTGACATACCTCAAAATGATTCCTAAATTAATTTTATCCAATTTTTGAATGTAATAGAGATCAATTAGTCTGTAGTCTACTCTATTCAACTTAACCCTTAATAATAGTGGACAATTTTAATTCATCTTAATACTTTTTACCCTGTTAACACTTATATTACTAGATGAGTTTTAAAGTTTAGGTAAATTGTCATTGCACATAAAAATTGGTTTATTTTGAAATAATTTTAGGCTAACAAAAAGTGTCAAAAATAATATGCAAAGTTCCTGTATATCCTTCTCACAGTTTTCCCAAATCTTACACAACCACACGACAATTAGCAAAATCAGGAAATTAATATTGACAAAGATACTATTAACTAGCCTACAGCACTTTATCCCACTTCACCAACTATCTCATTCTTGTCCTTTTTCAGCTCCAGGATTGAGATTTACAAATGCATTTGGTTGTCATGGATCCTTAGTTCCTATAATCTGGAACAGTTCTTCAGTCTTTTGTTGTTGTTGTTGTCTGTGGCTTGATGCTTGAATGGTACTTGATAGAAAAATCCTCATATTTTCTCATAACTCAAGGTAGTATTTCTGGAAAGATACCAGAGATGTGATATTATGCCCTTCTCAGTGCTTAGTACCAGAAGGTACATGATATTGACATGTCTCATTACTGGTGATGTTAATCTCTGCTATTTGGTTAAAGTGGTCTGCCATATTGTCAATAGCAAAGTAACTATTCTCCCCCCTTATAGTTAAAAAGTGTCTATACTTTAAGTTTAAACCTACTTATGTTCACTTATATTTACATAATTTAATTTCTGGATGCTGGTGGCATCATCTCAGTGTTGCTACGAGGCATCAATAACATATGTTAAAATGTTTTATCAGTTATGAAGAGGAATAGAAATGCAACAAACTAAAATATTGACCCAGCTATATAATGAGAAATGACAGGCTGATAGATTACCCTGTACTTGTATTATATTCATTCAGACTTCCATTGCAATCATTTAAAAGAAATTAGTCTGTAGTCAGCCACGCAAAGATAGTTCTACACTGTGACTTACTCTCACAGACCTCCCAAAAGAGACTAAGTCTTTAAGACTTCTAGAATTTCTGCTAACCTAAAATTCCCTGGACCTCACGTTAAAATTAACAAACAAGAGGAAGAAATCACAGTATGTATTGTGATTTGGGATTACTCTACACAATGTAGCACTGTGATTTCTCTTTAATATTATATATGTAAAATTAAAGTTGGCAGGCCATATAAGGGACATCATATGACTAATGGCTCATTAACGTGGGGCTACAAAGCAGTCATGCTCTTTTATTTTTCCAACAAGCATAGCATGACTTGTTAGTAAGAAGTCTAGCATCTCACTCTTGGGACCTTCCCTGGAAAGCTTTTGCCTCCCACCCACATACAGACCCTTTTTAAGTTTAAATTTAAGAAGTTCAAGATTTACTCAAGCCCATGAGAGAAACAATTTGATCTTCCATTACTACTCTGCTTTTTGCCACCGCTGAATACCTTTGTTCAAATTGGGCTTGCTTGTGTCAGGAAAGCATGTCCATGCTGCCGTGACACCTCCTACCTAAAACAGAGAGTATCCCATGTTCAAAAGCTCAACCTTTGTTCCTGAACCATAACAGTATGCCAGCGTACTTGAATCTTAAGGAATTCCAATTCCAGCCACATTTTATTTCTTAAACACTTGTCACTGGTATATGGAAGTGTACCCATGTCCTATTCTTTTGGGTATATTTCTTTTCGAGAACTTCAAAAAATATTTGTTTAGATTGTATGCCTATAAGAATTGGGGTGTAGGCCAGAGGTGCGGGAGAGGGTAGAGGTAGTGGGGATGAGAGGATTCAACAGAGACAGAGTGAACAGCAGAACAGGCAGATTGACACAATACAGTGCTGAGAGGAGCAGTGAGTGAGACAGGAGAGGTCTACCTGTGCCATATGGGCCAGCTCCCTGGCTGGGGGTTGCACTCAGGCTGTAGTGGTAACAGCACTTAATTCTATGCCACGAGGGAGGCCACTATGAAGAATATTCATCTATTTCATGCAGAATGTGTTCTACCCACTCTGGTCCAGTCTAAGAGGTGAGGAGGGCTCACAGGGTCCCTTTCTCTCAATAGTCCCTTTGTTTTTCTGCAATTCATCAGACTCCTCTCTAGTGACATCTATGCCAATCAAGAAATATGGCAAGGAGCTAACCTTGATCAGGTCCATTCTACTCTTCCTGTGGGCAAAGACTTCCCAGTAGTCTCCTATATTTAATGAATGAAAGAAACCATGCAAGAAATTCTGGAAAAACAGTTGGTTGCATGATGAGTTACTAGGATCACTGGTAAAGAAAGGAATAGTTTCTGGTACTTAAAACATAAGTATGAATAGCGAAATGATTACACCTCAGCTATCTTCAAATTTAAAATAAGGTGTATTTCCTTTTACAGTTCCAAAATGATAAGCTGAGTATGAACTACATGTTTACCACAAGTCAGTCAACTTTAAACTGTCTTAAAGCTCTTTCTGAGAGGAGGTAATGGTGCCCTCACACCTTTTTTTTTCAGTTTCAGCTCCCTTAGTTTACTTTGTTCTCTACTCATCATATCAGCACAGACATTCAGTCCATAACATGATAGCCACCAACATCACTAGCCCTGTTGCCTCTGAGTGAAGATACTGTGTTTTACCCCAGTAAAGAAATGACCAGATGCTTACTTGAAATCAGGTGTTACTGAAAGATTATGGAAAATAAAGGGATGGTCTACATACAAAATAACTTTTTTTAAAAGATTTATTTATTCATTCATATAGAACTGGGGTACAGGCCAGAGATGTGCAGGGTGAGAGGATTCACCAGAGACAGAGTAGGGATCAGAACAGTCAGATCGATGAGGTACACTGCTGAGGGGTGCAGCGGGTGAGTCAGGAGAGGTCTGCCGCACCATGTGGATCTCCTCCGGGGCAGGCGGGGATCAAACTCATGTTGAAGTGACTTAAGCTTCTTAGTGCTGTGCTTTAACCCGCTGCGCCACCAGGGAGGGCCCCACACAAAATAAATTTCAGGTTCCCATGGATATACTCATATCCCAAACCCCAAAGCCAGAGGAAATTGATTTATAATAGACCTATGTGCTATGCCAACTTTAATATATTTCTACAAATCTGATTTATTCAATCTTAATATATCAGTCTTTTAGTTTAGGTTGCATACCACCAACCCCTGAAAATGTGTTGTCTCCTCCCAAGTAAAGTAAAGGTCAAGTTCTCTTTGGTATGGTTCCAACTTTTAGGGAGAAAGGGTTGATGAGAGGCTTTCGGGAATCATTCTTCAAGGCCTCCCAATAACAAACATGTTTCAAGAATCTAATTTAGCACAGAGAAAACAGGCATTGGTTACGCGATAGCAACATCTAAAACACACACTAAATTTGAAATAGCAGAAAACATGTTAGTTTATAACATCTGAATCTCAATTATTTCACTATACGCAAACTTCCCTTAAAAACTAGGATGTAGTTCTGCTCTATCTTTTACATAAAAAAAAATTCCTATTCCGGACTTTCTCCCATTTTGTTATAACAATCTAAGCCTTTAATTCTAAAGGGTGAATGTGACTTGCAATTTTTCAGTAACAACCTTACTTCATACACATTATTAAGACTGAAAATATTTTTTTTTTTTGGTGTAGTAACTAAATTTCATATGGAAAGAGAATAAAGCTGCACCTTCCTCTGAGGTCACCTCACCATTGTCACCATCCACTCTTACTTGCTTGTTGCTACCTAGATGCCCTGTAGTGTTCACTCTGCCCAGGGTCACTAGACACAGAAATGCTCCAGCCCTCGGAGACCTGCTAGGACTCAGAAGCACACCAACAGGAAGCAGTCCAGCATGGTGAGAGTCTGCAGTTGAGCAGAGGAGAGATGGCATTTCCAATACTACTTAATCCCGTTCGTTTATCTAAAGGAGTTGGATGGTGATCTCTAATAACCCACCAACGACTAAAAAACACATGTGCTTTTTGCCATATAATGGCCAAACTAATACCAGACCAATCTAGCATGTTGAACAGGAGCAATACATGGAACTTAAATTCTCTATCAGCAATTAGAAAGCTATACAGCTGTCAAAGTAGTGCATTTGTTTTGTTTCCAGAGATTTTTTTCTGTCCTGCTGTATAAGCTAGCTGAGACCTACTCAGGAAACTAAGGTCCATTTTGAAGGATAGAAGGGTTTTTTTTTTCAATTTTTTTAATGTCTCCAGATCAAATTGGAATGTATTTTAAGGGTATGTCAAAAACGCTATTTTTCTTTTGGCCAAAAAAATTTATGAGGACTGGGAATGAGGGAAGTAAACAAGATTCACAATTTTAAAAGGTATATTAGGCTACAAGCACCTGCCGGTATTACTGTGGGTTTTTTAACTTAAGCCAGTCCCAATTTTTTTTTAAAGATTTATATATATTTGCATACAGAACTGGGGTACAAGCCAGCGGTGCAGGGATGGTGAGAGGATTCACCAGAGACAGAGTGAGAAGCAGAACAGGCAGATGGTCAAAGTACACTGCTGAGGGGAGCAGCGGGAGGGTCAGGAGAGGTCTGCTGTGCCATGTGGGTCACCTCTGGGGTATGTGGGGATCAAACTCATGTGGAAGTAAGTGGCTTTAGTTTCTTAGTGCTGCACCACCAGGGAGGACCGGTCTCAAAGTTTTAAAGGAGTAATTGTGGAATCCAAAGACTAGACGAAAGCCAGCAGGGCAAATGCAGGAGTGTCTGAAAAAATAATGGGACTGGTGGGGTTCGAGAATCTACACCATGTGCTCTAAAAGCTAAATTTCTTCTTCAGTCGCATCTTCACAGGAACAGAGGTGTCCTTACAGGCATTGCTGAAGTGCCAACATAGGCTAGGAAATTATATCTACTGGTGGCTGCATATGAGCTATTAAAAGTCATATGGATAATGTTGTATATCTCTGTAATGAGTTTTCTAGTATTCTCTAATATTCAGATAATATCATAGTAGGAGGTACTATTAAAAAAAGTCAATTGGATTGCAAACCATTCCTAAAATTATCATCATGTGCCTACTTCAATTTACTACCAGGTTATCTGGACTCCCAAAAGATGAAACGTATTTCAGCGACACACTTCATACAGCATTGCTTTCAATAAGATCAACTTTGTGTTTCTAGTGTAAATGACTCAAACCAAAAAGCTCTTTCTTTCTGAAGATTTCCATATAGTACTGGTAGTTTGTTCTTACTTCATGTTTTATACATGAAGCTGCTGCATAGAAAAATTTCCTGTCAACTGAACAAGTTCAATAGGAAATTAAAGACTTATTTTTCTTTAGAGAGAAAAAATGCATGACAGTTATAAATAAATACGCAAATGCACTTCCCATTGCCAAGATTTTCCAAAGAAAGCTTCAGTTTGCTCAAACAATAGACTAGCTCCTAAGTCTTCCAGCTACAGGAACTTGTGGTCTTTGGTAAATATTAGCAGAACAGGTCTGTTCACAAAGGCTGCTCACGTGACTATCTGATCTCAGACACAATGTACCCTCACCATTGCTGGGAAGGACCAGCCTCAATTTTTTTCTAGGTTGGACATATGAAAATGAACAGAGGTTCTCCTTGTATTTCCACAGTAACTCATTTAATAAATGCCATTCATTAGCAATACACTATGGAAAACAGCTAATAAAGAAAGAAATTAGAATTTTTCTTATGTACTTATAATCTAAGCAGATAATTATTATATTATCATCGACTTCATTTATTTTGCCATAATACCTCCCTAAAGGATAATTATAACACTGGTCATTATAAATCAATCAGAGTGAATGATTTCTTTATATTAAAACTATGCCATATTGCTTCCTGTAAGAGCAAATCTTGTATTTCTAACGCTTCTTATACATGTATTTATGTGTCGGTTAATGTAATTTCTCATATGTATCATGAAAAAAGAGTAGCTACAATATTTGCTGTCATCCTAAGGACCGATTAAAGTGATGGGAAATATTTAAACAACAATCTTTTGCAACTCTATGTTTTGAAACACAACTATGAGCTCTTACAGATCCTATTATCCCAGCTACAGTCAAGATGATGAATAGCATTTCTTTAGCATCTACCTGGAGAAATGAGAGTACATTGCTTTATAGAACATACATAAATGTGTTTCCATGCTATCTAGTAGAAAATTATTCATTCATATCTTTATACTCCTTTATTTCTCTTAGGGTACTTTGCACCTTCCACATTTATTGCTTCTGCATATTTTTCTCCATCTTAGAAGTGAAAGTTTCATCCAGCAATGAAAGAAACCTGGTGAATATTTGACTGGCCTGCATTTCAATTATACTCTTGGTATGTTACAAATTCAAATGCCATTTTCTGCATGTGTCAAACATTTGAGAAAACATCCAGATTTCCTCGTGGTTTTTCTTTGGGTAATCCAAATAAGAAAATAAGTCTGTATCTTCCAGACAGTAAGGCTGAAAGAAGTGTGATGCAGGTCAATGAGGTAATTGAGGAAATGTCATGACAACCAAAATTAAAATGAGCAATCTCAATTTGCATGTACCAGCTGCTCCTCAGGAAATCATTCTGACTGCTTTTTGTTCCTATTAGACAGGATAATGTGGCTGCAAATTTATATCCCACTAAAAGGGAACTGACTCACCCCAGCAGGTAATGCAGGAGCAGACAAACCATGCAAGGATGACATTCAGAAGAAAAACCAAGAGTCAAACAAAACACACGCATATATAAACTCACATTAATTTTTCCCTCTCCTTTCTGCTGCAATGATGCTTGGAGAGCATTTTAATACTTTCAAAATAAAAATTCCTTTTAGCCTCATGCAACTCTACATTTCCTGGTGACCTATTCATATGTAATATGTGCAAAATGCTTGTGAAGGTTCTTCCCCCCATCATGGCATGGGTTTCATTTCTTGAGAGGTGGGTGCATAGTACCATTGTGAGACTTCCTCTGATTGGACAACCCGGTACTCTTGCTGAGGCTGTTGAAAACACTACATTATACATAGAAATAGATTTCACACCCTTCTTTTGCTTATCTTGCTCCTGTGCTTCACAGATTGGGAGGTCAATTACGTGAGGTCTCTGCACTACATGTCCTAATGAATGGAACAAAGGACAACATTCTATAGATGTTTATGCAGGTGGTTTTCTAGATGAATCCCTAGGACCCAAAGTGACGTAGAGTTGCGTTCTTCCACTAAGGGCTGGCATCTTGTTCAGCCATTCATTGACTCAAAACAAGGCATCACATGCTTGATGCAGTTTCCCCCTTTTCTGCATAGGTACTGATAGAGTGGACTGGTATCTTCACTGATGTGATGACACAAATCCCCACAGAAGTGGAATAACTTTTTATCAGCACCAGATGTCCCAAGAGACTCTGTTCGATACGCTTGTAAATTCATTATTAAATAGAAAAGAATAGAAAATCAATGCTAGATCACTTTTTCAATATATTAGAAGATGTTTGTAAAAATGTGATTTCAAATCATAAATGTTGTTGCAAACTCTCCTGAAAAGTATGTGGGCAAAATATTCTTAATACTTCCATCTTGTTACGTTACCATAGTAATAAAATCTCATGCTACCAAGGTAACTTTCTCAACAGGTCAGAGCTTGAAATTCTATGTTGTAAACTTCTAAACAAAGAAAAGCATTATTTTATGTTTTGGAACTCAAACTGTAAGAATCTGACAGCTTTGAGGACTTTAAAAGATACTGAATCAACTGCTATAAAAGGAAAACACTCTTGACAATTTAATTCGTATAGTATTACAACCAAAGAGACCATTTAGTGATTTATGAAGGGCATGTTTATGGGCTGGGCTTTGGAATTTTTGCATGAAAGGTGAATTTGTGCTTAGAATGCTTGCATCTTCAAAGACCTGTGAGTTTGGCTGCTGGTGCATGTAGCATTTGGTTTGGAAATGTATGAAAGAAATACTGCTATTCCTTAAGAATGTGATTTAAGTGTCAATTTGCTTTGATATGTTGATTTAATGTTTTAAGCTATTTTATATGTTCTATTTATATATGTGTGTGTTAGTGGCATCTACCTCCCTCCTTTAGAAGCTCCTGGAGAATTAATATTATCTCCATGTAGCTGTCATCAATTAGCAGAGGCAACTAGGCTTTTAATTTTTCTTATGTTTAGTTGAACTGCTTAATTCATTGGCTTCTCTTCAATTCTATTTGATCTCAAGTGTGCTGTGAAGTGAATAAAGAAAAAGACTAACTGAACGAAATCAAGCGCAGCAAAGATGATGTTTCAGGAATGGCTATTCACTCTATTCATAGAATTGGATATATTAAAAAAAAAAAAAGGAAAACATGATCCCTGAAATTAAAAAGTACAATGTAGTTGGAGATGAGAACTATACACATCAGATTCATCTAGAGATTATATAAAGCTGTATGTGAGGACCCTCCCTGGTGGCACAAAGGGTTAAAGCACAAAACTGCCAAGTTAGCTGATGCCACTTCAGTGCTCAGTGTGAGTTTGATCCCCCACCAGGGAGCTGACCCATATGGCGCAGCAGACCTCTCCTGTCTCACCCGCTGCTCCCTTCAGCAATGCATTTTGTCACTGGTCTGTTTTGCTCCCCACTCTGTCTCTGGTGAATTCTCTCACCGCCCCTGTACCTCTGGCCTGTACGCCAGTTCTTTGTGTATAAATAAATAAATTTTTTTTTAAGCTTTATGTGAGCAAGTATAAGAATTGTTCAACATACACTGTGTGTGCAGCTGCTGAAAATGATGAGCAGATAACTATCTACCCTGACAGCTTCCCTAAGCGAGTAGTGATCTCTCTCCTGTCCTCTAGGCTCCTGCCTTCATTTCAGCCCTTTCTTCCCCAGGGGACTGCTCTCCAGAAGCTCCAACACTTGTTGAGTTAATACAAGGGGGAATAATTTCCTTCAGAAAAACAAACAAACATGTTTATTTCCTCTTGGAGTAAGTATAAACCAGGCTACAATAACCTAAAGTAAAAAGAGAAGATAACTAACATGTCAGGTGACATGTTTCAGTACCTCTCATATCATTATGTGAAGTAACATTATTTCCTGTCTGTGGGCTCCTTCTATAATCAGGAGGGACTACTGATAACAGAGAGAGTCAGAGTCACCTCTCTGAGAGAACTGTGCATGCACATAAGGCAGAGGAGAAACCTTGATATTTGGGACTTTCAGGGATTTGCTGAAGTGAATGAAGCACGTCTCTGGGCACATAATTTAAGGGGCACCACAAAACTCAATAACCAAAATAGATAATATTTTAATGAAATATTTTAAGATAAAAAATTATGCAAAAGCATCCATAATGAACAAAATCAAAATTTTAAACAGAGATAAGCTATCACTGATTTAATTTTTCTTTTGCCACAAACAATGTAACTTAGTTTGACAAGGTACTAGCCCTGTTTTTTGTTGTTGTTGTTGATTATGGATTTTTGGACACTGATTTTTAACTTTGAAAAATATTTTGTTAAAATGCTATTTTTGTTGATTAATAGGATTTTTGGTGTCCCTTAAATTCAACACCTGAGATCAGTGATTCATTCAACTTAACCAGCCAGGTCCAGTCCAGCTTTAGGGTCACTGATGATCAAGAGGTAGAGAGAGAAGAAAAAATTGTTTGGGAAGTCTAGAGGAAAACAATAATTTCCGATAAAGTCAACATATTAAAATCAAATTTTCTTGGAATGAAACAATAAAAGGTCAGGAAAAATAATAGGGTAGGGACATAGTTATACATTTGGAAATGCTCACAATCACCAAAGGATAGCAATTAATTTTAAAAGAATATGCATTCCAAGAAAGTGTAGAGAGCAAAGGACAGAGGACTAAAGGGATCACCATTTATTCTAAATGACATGCTTTTCCTCAAGTGGATTATAATTTCCAAAGTGAAACACATTCCAGAACAGTGCTTCTTAAACTTGTACAATTGAACTACCTAGAAGGATTATTAAAATACAGTCCTACTCTCAGGGATGCTGTATTTCAGTAGATCTGGCATAGGGTAGGAAATTTGGAGATTTGAAATTTTCCACTTTGACACGTTCCAGGAGATATTGATACTTGAGGTCCCCTTTATGTGATTTAGCAAAGTGGGGACATGTAACATTGCTTACATTCTGTGTCATGAAGCAGTCCATATGTCATTCAGTCACAGAAGACGATCTGATAGCAGACAAGCCTAATCTGCGGCTGACTTTGACAACTGTTGATTTATAGAGTAATTTATGGAGCCCGATATTTCTCACCTTTCCCCAAGAATTTGCTGGGAAACCATCAGCTCCATTCCTGCTTCCTCCAATATGTGGCAGTACAAACTGTTTCCCACATGAAAACAAGTGAGTCAGCTGAGAATTATAAAACAGTTTGGAGATGCCAAGCAAGTAACCAACAAGAAACATGTCTCAGGTTTGGACATGGTATCTGATTGAATTTCAGTGTAAATAACCTTCCTTCCATGCCAGCTGCCTGAGTTCCAGTTCTAGTCTTACAAACTGTGGAGTAGGGGAGAGATTCATGGTGTGATAAAATGACCAAAAAACAACTCATTCATCAGGAAAAAAGACCCAGAACTAGAGATATGCAGGTTTGGATCAGAGATCCTCAGCAAGCCATCTGTACTTCTAGAGACATGTCTGTAAACTCTGCTCATGGGTGAAATCTGGCCTTTCACCTGTTCTATAAATAAAGTTTTATTGGGACACAACCATGCTTATTTGCTCACATATTATCTATGGCTGCTTTCATACGTCAAGGACAGAGTTAAGCAATTGTGACCGAGACTGTGTGGCCTACAAAGGTAAAGATATTTACCATAGGCCTTTGCAGAAAAAAAAAAAAGTGCTGATCCTTGCTCTAGAAAGAGCATTCAGAGACTCCCAGTTCATTAAATTTACCTGGAATAAAGGCCGGCTTGATTGTATTTACCTCTCAATGAACAATGTACCTCTAGGAGTCTGTTCACAGTAGTATCTGTGAACAAATTTGATAGAAAATATCAATATCCCTAATCTAGTGAAATTTGACTGTGGTCCCCATCTGATAATGACTTTCTGCTTTTTTTAGGCTCAGACTTTAGTAATTATTCCTAAACGTCTGATCTTCCTATTCCTTTAGCTGGATCCAAAGCCGGTAAATTTCTGCCATACTCTTTCTGTAATTGTAGCATAAAATAAAAGTTATTTCATTTTACCTCGGGGTAGGTACAATGAAGAAATGAGCAAATTGTTTTCTCAGTTGTAGGACCCTTCTTTCCTTGGAAAGATTTTGTCAATTGCCATGATTCTGTGTCCCCACACTCTCTTCCTATCCAAAACTGCCCTCACAAGCAAACATGAAACTCAGTTACAATAAAAGACAAAAGCCGCTTCTCACAAGGATCAAAGTCATAGAAGCATCAGCAGATAGTGGAATAAAACAAGTTTCGTTATTTTGTGTTTTTGAAGTAGAGATAGAAAGAAAACAATAGCACCATAGGACTAGCAGCTTATTCTTCTCTGAGTGAGTTCCTTTGTGCTTAACCTATAACCCAACAGCTAGATATTAAAAAAACTCAGAATGCTAAATAAAAATATTGATCCGGAAGCCCAATCCTGGATCTGCTAAATCAAAATATCTGGATGTAAGTAGCAGGAAACATTCTTTCCATCAAGTATAACTCCCTCTTTGTGATCCCTGAGTAAAGTCTGAAACCACTGTAATGTGCTATGTGTAAACGTCCATTGTCTTGCCCATTGTTACATCTTGATGGGTATTTACCGTGGGCTGGCAACTCTTGAAGACTTGACTTTGCTCAATCTCATTGGACCTGTTATGGTCTCCTGGCCTGCAGGTAAATTGATCATTTTCTTACACTTCTAAGGACCCTCTCTGATGAGGGCTGGTGTAATGTTTCAGAGTACAAAAAGTATGTCTGTTATTTATTTTCACATTAACTAACAGAACAATGATATGAGGCAATCATTAGTATGTTCAGGAGAGTTACACAGTTCCTTGATTGCAAATGGAAAGTTGAATAAAACCTATTTCAAAAGATTGAAATAATAGAAATAATTCATTGAAAGGGTCTAGCATACAAGAAGTGGTTAATAATTACTGTTGTTAATTTTATTTCTGATGAGGACACAAAAGTCCAGAAGCTTTATTCAATAGGTCAGCTGCAAGATGCTGAGATGAAGGCTTGGAATCCAGTACTTTTGGGAGTCAGTGTTTATTCCACAGAAGAGTTGCTTTGGTATTTTCACAAAACTTATAAAATAAGCATTAGTCTCTTATTTGCATGGGCCCCTTCCAAGATACAAGAAGGATGCAGCAACATGATCATACAATCAAAATTTTTCTAAAATTTTCAAAAGCTCAGTAATTTAATCACAGTTGGTAGAATCATTTCTTTGACTTTTTCTCTCTTGTTTGCCTTCTCCTCACTGGTGCTGAAGTGGCCACAGGCACTGCAGGGTTTGAGCATCAGAGCCAGTTGAGTTGGGGGTACTTTCAGCTTCATTTAGTAGATTTTTATTTTTTAAAAGTGGGATATTTGTATGGGATTGTCAATCACTTTTATGTATAGTTACATCATTATTAGCAATCTTAAAGTAGAACTAACTTCAGTGAAGAATCCTAGTAACCATTTTCCCAGAGCTCATATTATATGAAGATATGCCAGAGAACCCAGCACCCAGTGAAAATGAAGCCAAATAAGAAATATATAGAACCAGTACCTAGTCTGCAGCAAATCCTTACAGGTAAAAGGCAAGTCAAATAATACACAGAAAATTCTTTTCTCATCAATATCGGGGCAAAACAGAAACTGTCTTCTTGCCAGGAATGCACACGTTTATAGGGTACATGCAATTTTAAGTATTGTGCAATTTTTCCTGTGTTTTTGTGTGAATTGCACAAAATAGAATTTATCAGAATTCCTCAACTTGTAAGTCAGAAATATAGCAGTTCTGAAACCACAAACTATGTGTAAGTCATCTATTTGATACACCACCCTGAGATTGGATTATCTGACTAGCCCTAGAACAAACTGATAAACTGAATTAGTGACTAAACATCTTTCTTCAAAGAGTTCAGGTCCAAGTGACTTCACTAGTGAATTTTCTCAAATATTTAAGAAAAATTAATGCCAATCTTCCCAAAATTCATTCAGAAAATAGAGAAGGCACCACTTCCTAACTCATTCTCTGAGTTCAGAATTATCCTGATATGAAAGTCAGACTAAGACACTATCTGAAATGAAAGGCCTAAGACAAGGTCTCTCATGAATATAGATGCAAAGCATTCAACTAAATATCAACCTAAATCTAGCAATATACAAAAAGGGTTACATGATTTTACCAAAGAATGCAAGGTTTCTTTAACATCTAAACAAAGTACCACCATACCAATCCAGACAGACCTACCTACATGATCATCTCAATACATGCAGCAAAAACATTTAACAAGATCCACACATCTTAATGATAAAGGTTCTCAATAAAAGGAGAAATAGAAAGAAATTTTATCATCCTGTTAAGGGCATCCAAAACAAAACAAGAAAGCTTAGTGCTAACATCGTACTTGGTAAACAGTGAGTGGTGTACCTCTATAAAATGAGCAACAAGGGTGACGATCACTCTCACAATTTTTGCTCAACACTGCACAAGGGCGTCTCTCCAGGAATAAGGGATCAAAGGCATGCAAGTCAAAAAGGAGAAAATAAAATTGTCTGTATTGGCAGATAACATGATCCTAGATGAAGAAAATCTTAAGAAAATGTATTTTGAAAGTCTACTATAACTAATAAGTAACTTAGCAAGGTGGCAGGATAGAAGGTAAATAATAAAAGTCAATCATATGAAATACCACAATGGAGCAATGAGGAAATAAAATTAAGAAAACAATTCTATAGGTCCTCCCTGGTGGTGCAGCGGGTTAAACGCAGCACTGCAAACTAGCCACAGCCTCTTCAGTGTGAGTTCCATCCCTAACGCCCAGAGGTGATCCGCATGGCGCAGCAGACTGCTCCTGACCTGCCTGCTGCTCCCCTCAGCAGTGTTCTTTGTCGACCTGTCTGTTCTGCTCCCCACTCTGACTCTGGTAAAGCCTCTCACCACCCCTGTACCTCTGGCCTGTACCCCAGTTTTGTATGCATAAGTAATTAAACCTTTAAAAAAAAAGAAAAAAGAAAACCATTCTATTCATAATAAAATCCAAAAGAAGAAAACACTCAAAAATGAATTTAACGAAACAATTACAGATGGCATGAGACAATCTTGTAGATTAACAGAAATTTTTAAAATCAGCTGTACAACTATGTAAATTTACAAAATGATCACCATACTGTACTCAGAAAAAGTTTGTTGTAAATTATCTCTCCTAATAGATTAATATATACATATAGGAAAAAAGGAATTATCTTTCTACTTTCCAAGAAACAGAAATAGCTTTTTTTCCCTCCCAGAAAAAGACATAAAATTGTCACATGCTGAGGTAAAAATAACGCAGCAAAAATATTGGGATGGGGGGTGAGCTGTTTTACAAGTTTGTTAGTCAATTAATAAATGAAAATATTTTTCTAAACTTTCCAATATTTTTCAGCATTAAAAAATGCTTACTTTCTAAATAAATATTTGCCTTACATGATTCATAAAATTGTAGTACTTTTCTTAATGGGGGCCCCTACAGTTGTATAAACTTGAGTCTTACAAAATCAATCCTGCTCCATCCTGTTCTCTAGCCCCATTTCTAGAGGGGACTAATTTACTAGTTCATTAAAAAGTCTTCCATGGTAATCTTATGAAATAATAATAGCACAATCTTAATTTGCTTATACTAACACAATCTAGCACTGCGGGCTGTATTCTAAGTAGCTTCCAACTATCAAATCACTTAATCCTTACAGTGATTCTCTAAGATAGGTATTATTTTTCCCCAAATTTACAGATGATGACACTGAGGCAGCAAAAGATAAAGTAACTTCCTTACAGCAAGTTTCAACCCGAGGCACTCCTGTGCCATAACCTTTACTCTTTACGACCACACAGCATGGTATTTCAATATGTACACAAGTGTGTATAGATGGGGAGGCTGTGGTTCAAAGCATAGACACAAAGTGTGGTATATACACTTTGCTGTATTACCTTTTTTTTTTAGATATTTATTTATTTATGCATACAGAACTGGGGTACAGGCCAGAGGTGCAGGGGCGGTGAGAGAATTCACCAGAGACAGAGCGGGGAGCAGAACAGACCGACTGAGGAAGTAACTGCTGAGGGGAGCAGCGGGTGGGTCAGCAGAGGTCTGCCACACCATGTGGTCACCTCCGGGGCAGGCGGGAATCGAACTCATGCAGAAGTGGCTTTAACTTCTTAAGTGCTGTGCTTTAACCTGCTGTGCTACCAGGGAGGGCCCTGCATTGACTTTTATATCTCAATAATAAGTGTTGGCTACATACTTTCCCACACCTGGCACAAGATGAATATATGAGGTCCCTTATTCAAATAGTGGTAAGGACTTCAAGAAGGCAACAGTGGAGCACTAGCCCAAGCAGAGACTCCTTTAAAAGACCACCTGCGCTCACCTGCCCATGTCTGTTCCTGTGGTCTCAGTCTTGCCCAGGGGCCATGGAACCCGATCCTCTTGCCTCTAACTCTAGTCCTAGCTTCCTATCACTAATTCATCATTTTCTCATCAAGTAAGTAGGTACCATCTTTGTGCTACAGTCTAGGGACATGTCAACACTTCTGTTACAGTTGTTAAAATATTGAGGGACAACAAGCATACCTAGACAGCTCCTGCTCTGTACTGAATCAGACAATAAGAGTCTGGCTGCTGGCCCTCCCTGGTGGTGCAGCGGGTTAAATCACAGCAGTAAGAAGCTAAAGTCACTTCCACATGAGTTCAATTCCGCCAGCCCTGGAGGTGACCACATGGCGTGGCAGACCTCTCCTGACCCGCCCGCTGCTCCCCTCAGCAGTGTACTTTATCAATCTGCCTGTTCTTCTCCCCACTCTGTGTGTGCGGTGAATCCTCTCACCATCCCTGCATCTCTGGCCTGTGCCCCAGTTCTGTATGCATAAATAAATATGCCTAGATACAAAGATATTAGAAATCTGTAGTCTGTAACTAACTACCTTGCCTCTTTGCTTTTTGCTTTATTTTTAACAAGACAATTTAGCTGATGAATATTCATCAACAAAACTAGCACATGTCTGTCCTAACAACTCTATGCCTCTCTCTGACTCCCCCAAATCAAAATTATACACATCCACTGTGGTGTACTGTCCAGTAAAATTTTTCAAGCTACTTTGCCACGTCACACTAAATAGCACTAGAAAAATTAGACTGCTAGACTCTTTGCCACATTCGGGTTTTTCCTTTTCTTTGTAGGGAAAGCCTGGAACCATCTAAGAGATGCCAGTCACTGATCAGACCAGCACAGCTAAAGGAAGACCTGAAATGCAGTTTTCCAACCTGCTGATGAGTTGCTTTGTTCTCATCTCTTCTACATTCCAGCTAGAGAAGTGTATTGAGGGGTGAACTTGACATCTTGTTCACTGATTGAACAAGAGGCCAACAACTGGGTTTACTCTACAACTCGAAGGACCACATACGGAGCATGTGGTACTGGCCAAGCAAGGAACATCCCATTCAGAATCACCAAAAAGTACAAGAAAAAAAAAAAGAGCCAAGAGGAAAATTTCCAGAACATTTCCACTTAGAAGCACGATGAAACTTGTTGACTAAGGTATCGACGTTATCTAGGGCATGCTTTTGACAATCTGGCGCAGGTGACGAAACTGACAAACACACACAAGAAACCAGCACAACATTATCTGTAAATTGGTTGTGATTGAATACTTCATGTCATCAAGGGAATAGAGGCATTGAAAGAAAAGCCTTATTTCTTTGCAAAGAAAAGAATTTCTGTCAGAAAAGAACTAGGAAATAAAAGAGAAAAATGTCTTAAGAGAGATCACTATGCATTCTGTAAAGTACACATTGTAAAAGGAAAAGGGAAAAGCAGCTTGATTCTGAAACCCTATTCAGTGTAATTTTGTGTAAGCTGTTCTCTAAGGAGAAACTGAACCCTAATCAACCAGCATCTTCTTCCAGATGGTTCTGTGTTCCTTAATCTGTTTTTTAAGAGAGGGTGGGAATGATTCCTTACTCTGAGGAAAGCACACATTGAGACGTGATCAAAGGACTTTGCCAATACATATTTATAACTTAAAGAAAACGCTCAGAATGGGTTGGAAGGGTCCCTGCACCCATTTCTGCCTGGCATTTGTTGGCTCAGTACTGCTGATCTGATGACATGTTTCAGAGGAATTCTGGCTCTGAAGTGGCTGCCAACTTCACTGCAACTTTTTAAAATTTTTTGCAAGGACCCTTACTCAAATCTTGTTGAATGAATGAAAGTAAAGAGGCCCCATACTCATATCCAACAACACACAAGCTGAGAAAACAGGAACTGGGGAAGAGAGACCTGATGGGCATCTTCCAGCCAAAGACAAGGAAATCATGTTTTATCCTTGCCCACATAGAACAAAGCCATGAGAACATGACTCACTTGTGGCTTCACGAGCGATTTCAGCAGTTTTCTTAAACACAGTAACACAGCTTTACTTAAAACAATGCAATGTGCCAACAATGAGAAGTTGCAATTGCTGAATAGATTCTAAGAGAAGGGATTCCTTCTGATTGCACTTTATATTCATTTGTTTGTTTATTCATCCAAGTATATATTGAGCACTCACTAAGTTTCAGTGATTGTGCTCAGATCCCAAGGTTATGCAGCTGATTAAATTAATATATCCTGCCTACTCTTCCAAAGCTTATAATTCAATGGGGATTCTTCAATTACAGTAGTGTCTAACAAAGGGTATGATGATATAGTGTTATAAGAGAAAAGTTAGCAAGATGCTTAATCCAAACCTGAGGAGTTTTAAAGCATACCTAGAGAAGAGGCAAGAGTTTAGACCTGAAAAATGGGTATGACAAAGTCAGATAAAATGTGGCGAAGAATATTCCAGTCTAAAAGAACTGGAAAAGGCCAAAGGCAAGTCCAGAGAACACCATGTTAGCAACTAAAGGAAGTTTCTGATGATTGAGGCAGAGTTGGGTTAAGGGTGAGAGATGGAAGGATATTGTAGGAAAGCTAGAGAGAAAAGCTAGGTAGATAATTATTCTCTTTTGTCTTAGGATAGGGATCTACATTTGATTGAGTTAAACTGTACAAACACAGGCTGCCAGAAATACAATGATTGGCAGGAAACTCTGCCCTCAAGGAGTTTGTGCCATTAGCAAATCCTCAGGGTCCAGGAGCTATATCAAATACAAAACAAATAATCAATAAGATTGGAGATAGCCCACAATGAAACTGAACACTGATTTGGAAGTGTGGGGCAAAGCAGCAATAATTTCATCTTTCATGTGTAGATTAGATCTGTGTTGTCATTTGAGAATGCAGATACATACCTGCTTAAAAAAACCCAAAGAGATATTCCATGTGTCCTATGGCATTAATAGTAATAACATAATAAAATAAAAATTATCTAAAGAAATTACTAAACAAAGCCATTTCTTTAGAATTCTAGAAATATTGAGAATAAGGAAATTTTATCATGCAATAAAATCAGCACATGTGCTTTATGATGCATTAGCAGCAGGTGGGACTTAAAGAAGAAAACTTCAAAGATTCTGCTTTTTTTGGTGGAAGCTTGAAAATCTGAATTTCGTTTGGTAATTACAAAATATGATTTCTTCCTCAAAGTCCATATGTTTAACTAATGTATAGAATCATCTAGGATTTTGGAAAGTTCTTAAATGACATTTGCAAAAGGCTGTGCATATTTAAAGCCATGGATATATAAATGAATTTGCTAAAGTTAACATTAAATATCAAGTAAAACATCATGAAGAAAAATGGGTGATATTTAATAATATTTCTCTTTAATATAATATTGGTGGGATGATAATAGGCTTTTTGATAAGGTTTTCTAGGCAGCCATCAGGTATCCACCCACTCCAGTCTTACAATTATGATTTGTTGATCTCCAGAGAAAGAGTTCTTTGAACAAAGCCCTACAGCAATTTACAACTAAACAAACAAACTAATTACAATAATAACTTGGAAAACCACTAACTTAGATAGCGGTTCCCAGTCTCTGAATAGAGTCCTACAGCGATTGCAAAACATGTCAAATCCAAGTGTTCACCATGCAAAATTTCTATTTACTCATCTTATGCAAATTGTTTTGCCATCTCTTAAAAAATATTCAAAGATATTTATGTTTTAATAGATAATATCTAAAGGTTAAATTTGTGGTGCATTTATTTTTTAAAACCATTTGTACTTCAAGTAACATATTTTAAAAGTACAATTATGAGATCGCTTAAATGTTTTACCTTAAAAAAAGAATCCTTTTTCTGTAGGACGGAAGGTCTGTTTAGTTTTTTTTGTAAATGAGAGTTTGTCATTGTTCTGATTCATTAAACACTTGTAAGCATATTATATACAACTTTGCAAAGAAAGAGTTTAAAGATATGCATTGGTCAGGAGAATTTTATGTGGTTTGAGTAAGGTGTCTATGTACTGTCCTCCAGCTACCAAGTCCCACGAAAAATTCAAGAACGATTTAAAAGAAGCATGAAACTAAAGCTTTATCTCAGTTTTAGCTCCCTCACTTATCAGGAAAAGTTATCAAGCTTTCCACTGCATGTTGCTTTCATTCTGTTTTGAAAGATGTAATTATTCATGTGACTCACAGCAAATTATCTTAAATCCTTTTTGGAGGTAGGTGTGGCATGAATAATAACAGACTAATTAACTTGCAATGTCCTACAATAAATAGATTTCATATAAAACAGGAGTTCTTGAAAACATAGGCTTTTTTGTCTGAATAATCTGCCCCATTGCATAGAAATCTTTGTGAAAACAGGCAACAGACTTTTCACACCCAGGCAAATAAAAGTAATTTTCAATACTCAATTTTTTTATATGTATCACTTGGAACTAGGAAACAAAGATAAATTAAAATCACTGGTCAATATCCTTATTCTTTATTAGCTCAGAAAATGGCAGGATTGAGTATGGAGGGGCCTTTAGTGACCACATTCATAATTTGCTTTTGTTTGAAGTGCTATAGGCGCAGAGAAAAGAGCACTTTCTAGGGCACTTGGGGAAGCAGAGTAAAGAAAGAAGAGTTTTGCATCTTCAAAGGCATTTTAGAGATGTGTTGAGGAATTAGGGGCTTATTGCCATGCATTGAAAGGAGGCAGGTGAAGCGGCTATGACTAGCTTCCTAGTGCTGCACTTTAACCTGTTTCTCCACCAGGGCTCAATCCCCAGCCAGGGAGGTGACCCACATGGCACAGCATACTTCTCTTGTCTTGGCTGCTGCTCCCCCAGCAGTTTACTTCACTATGCCTGTTCTGCTCCCCACTCTGTCTCTGGTGAATTCTCTCCCCACCCTTTTACGTCTGGCCTGTACCTCAGCTCTGTATGTATAAATAAATAAATTTATAAACAGAGGAAGGTGCCCCTTGGGAAAGGAAGTATAAACAAAGGCACCTTTGTTTCCTTCCACCTCCTTGGCTGTTTTATTACCTCTTCTTCCTAGACCAATTCCTATATAATTGGGGTTACTCAGGATCCTAGATTGGACCCAGTAAGCCTAAGACTACGAACAAGTGTTAAGCAATACAATCCACACCTATGAATGGCTCGATTCCCATCTTTATGTTGATGACAGCTAAATATGTATCTCCAACTTAGATCTCTCTGCTTACCTCTGGGTTAATACAACCAAACCCATCTAGACATTTCTTTAGTATCTTCCAGATACCTCAAACTCAACATGTTCAGAACTGAACTCATCTCATATTGCTCCTCCTATCATTTTCTCATTTTGGTTACTGGCACTATAATCCCTTAGGTGTTTCAACCAAGAGTGTTCATGTCATGGCAACCAAAAGTGTTCACGTCATCCTCACTTCTTTTTCTCACCTATAACTTCCATTCAGTAAATTTTCAAGTTCTGTCAAGATGGTCTCTGATGACTTTCATGAATTTATCTACTTGTTCTGTCCCTATTTCTTGCACCTTACACTTATGTACTAAATTATGTCTTTAATGTCTATACGCTAAATCTCTATGTCCTGGGAAGCAGCAGGTAAGGGATTAAACAAAAACGTGCTGCTAGGGAGACTCAGAAGCTGAAGAATAGGTAAGACTTGGTGTTTTGTGTTGTCGGCAGTTATTGTGAGTCTAGTTGCCAAAAAGCTACAATCTAAGTCAACATCATACAAGACACTCTGGTAGCTAGTCCATCTGTCTTAGGTTAAAGAGAGGCTCCCTGTGATCACACAGCCAAGCTATTGAGACTCCTAATGTGCAGGAGGAAAGGTTTCCCCCTCCTGGCTCCTGACATTGTGTAGTCTCTTTTAGAAAGCCCTGTGACAAATGTGAGGCTCCTGTCTCAAGGACACACACCGAGCATATTGAAAGAATGAACAAATGAGTGAGTGAGTTAGTGAATGAGAAAGCCATGTTTTATCCTTTGAGAACTCTGGTTCACAGCCTATCTTTGTGTGTGTTGAATGAATCCATAAAACTCATTTGATAATAAAAAGAGTAACCCTATTTATGTCACATTCCTGCCAAAAATTGGCCTCATTTTGTGTATGTGGATTAGTTGCTCCTGCTGTGCTGTATGTTCTGAGTGTTTAGAAATCCCTAAAGGGACCAGGACAAGGCAGCCAGTCCAGAAGACAGTCCAGATCATAGAAAGAGAAGGATCAAAACTAAATACTGTAACTAAGGCAGGGATTTTCGCTTTAATGTAAAACAATTGCACATTTTGAAACGCTTTTCAAACATCAATGTGCACTCAGTTAACTGGACGTTTGGAATGAGTTTTTAGTATAACTCATTTCACTTGAGTATGTCTATTTTCAGAATAGCCATTGTGCCAAGGACAAGTTGATCAAGTGACTTCCCCTAAGTGTTTTGGCAATCCATTCTCATGACACACTGCCAGTTATCAAAAGCACAACCAAGTTCAGTGGAACCGAAGCCTAAGTCCACAGGACTGACCACACTGTGCTTGGAAAACAAGTACCGTTTGCCTTAAGTGAACACTGTTTAATAGAAGTCTCGATTCTGCAATTCACTTCGAACAGTTATTATGATGATTACTGAAGTGAATCATGGTAAAGAATGAAAATGGTACAGAAAGTGGGGATAAAGACTTCTTACACCAGTCTTTCAATACTTCCCATTCCTATAAATAAGCGATAACATATATATTTTTACTCAAATAATAGAACCAAACACTTGTTACTCTGCACCTTGTTGATTTCAATTAACAAATAAATGTTTTCTATATTTATAATATATAGCAAGTATCTTCATATATACCTAAATGTCAAACTACTAAATATTACAACATATTCATAAAACACCTGTTCATCAATAGCAAGAGAGCACAAAATAAGGAAACTTATCTTTATAAAATGTAAGGAACTATAATTTTGTGATGCTCACAAAAATCAAATCGAAAGCAAAAGGAAATGGATAATGTTCAAGAAATTTGTAAATCATTTGTAAGGTTGCCATGGGACCATGAACTTAAAGGTCATTTTTAAATCAAGGTCCCCTACCTGTTACACAGCTGATGGGAATGCAAAGTGGTCTGACCACTATGGAAAGCTTTGTGGAGGACCCTCAATTCACTAAAAATGGATCTACCTTATGATCCAGCAATCCTACTCCTAGGAATCCACACAAAGGATACAGAAGGGACCCTGAACTGCTGTTTACTGTAGCATTATTTACAATAGGTAAGGCATGGAAATAACCTAAATGTCCAAAACCAGGCTACTAGATCAAGATGTGGTACACACACACACAGGAATACTATTCAGTGATCAAAAAGATAAACTCATGCCACTTGCCGCCACATGGGTGGAGTTAGAAGAGGTTATGCTCAGTGAAATAAGCAAAAGGAAAACGAAATGAATCAGATGGTTTCACTTACAGGAGAAATACTGGAAAACTGAACAAGGGGTCAGAAAAAATAGGCAAAACTACAGGCAAATTACAAATCTGAGGTGTACAGCAGTACAGCAGGGGACAGGGAGATAGAGTGGTCAAAAGAGGGAAGCGAAGAGCACAAGGCACTGCTGTGATAGTTCACAGGTAAAATGGTGATGGGGGTTTTATGGAAATTATACCTGAGGGGAGAAATCAAAGATTGCATAAAAATGAACAACAATGTAAAAGTAAATAAATAAAACCAAGTAAAATAAAATAGAATAAAATAAAATCAGGGTTTCCTAAACCCTAAACCCAACCAGATACGTCTGGTCCACTTAACAGAGTTACCACAACTGCTTAACAAGATATCACACCTCTAAAAGCTGGACCTAGTACGTGTCCAGCAGTCAATATATATCTGTGGATGCAGGGATCCCCGAGGTGGGTTGGTGTTAACAGGGGGAGCTCGATTTCCAAAACCCTCTCCTCGATGACAATATCTCGGTTCCTATGGCAGCCACCTCCTGCAAATTAGACCTTACAATTTTCTTTCCTTTAGCCTTACTGTTATTAGGGTTAGTGACAGATTCTGATTTAGTAGAGCTTCTTTTCACAACTACCCTTATGTTCTCTTGCCTGAATTGACGAAAGGTAATGAAATCCATCCTGGTTACATCAGAACTCCATGGTTATAAATTTTCTCCTTGACAACTAGAATATCTTTTTGGCAGGGCGGAAGATATTATAAGGACAGTGGAGTTCATGAAGGAATTGAATTAGATTATCAGATGAATTTCCAACTAATGCAGCTACCTAAGTCAGAAATACAATTTTTGCATTCAATTTTAGTTTTTATATAGTTCTTAAGGTAGCTTTTGATTACTTAACAATGTTGGGGTGGATATGTTTCTGTTCCCTTAGGATACTTAAGATTACTATTTACTCAGCCTGAGGTTTTTTTGTCCACGAGGGAGGAGAGTAAGGCTCTGGGTTTATTGGGGGGTGAGGGGGACTATGAATAAACAAAAAAAAAGAGTGGAAATTGGATTTCATTGAGGAGAAAGGGTGTTATCAGATGAGGCAGAAAGGAATGTGGTCATTATGCCTGTAAGAGATCCATGTCAGTAAAAGAAGAGGAACTATGCATTTCTCACTATTTCAGGGAGAGGAGTACCCCTCTCTGAGTAGCACTATGTGGTTTAATTGATAGAGAGGACTGGAAATGAAGACAAGTTGGTTCTTTTCCCATAATTTCAATGCTTTTACATTGCTCCTTCTGACTTGATCAAAATACCCTCTATGTGCGGTGGTTTAAGAGCACAGTTCTGTGACCACCATTAGGGAACAAGCAATTCAAGTAAGTCATTACATTTTAAGTACTTCTTAATTCAGAAATAAAGGCACTAAATGCAGGCAGGAGATTTAAAAGTCCATAATCATATCAGCTTAAATGAGGCTTCTGGAGTTATGTTATAAAAAATTCTGCAGTGTTCTGTTATTCAACAGCTCCTCAGAAAGTTGGAACCCACAGACAGACGAGAAAAGGCTGTGTTTTGTTTCTCAGGACTTGCTCCAGGTAGAGTTAATTTTATCCCACTGCCTTCTCCATATGTTATCTCAATGAGCCAAGCCCCAGAAAGAGGGGTGATTCTCCACTATTGGATCAACAGACACTCTCTCCTGCAACCTTGTTCTCTAGCTTCTCCAAGTCACCCAGGGCTGCACTCAATAGAGCAGTGGAGCTCACTGCTAGCTGCCATTAGGATCACTTAAGACAGTCAAAAAATGATGGTTGCTCAGGCCTTAACCCAGTCCACAGAAGTCAGAATTTCTGGGGCCTGGTGCTGTGATTAGTATTTCTTTCCAATGTGCAGCAGGGATGGCAACTGGATCGTGACAAGAGGGAGCAAGAAACACCCCAGGATCTCATCGTGACCAGAACTTTGCTCATGAAACAGCAGGTTCTCCCGACAGAGGAGTCTGTCCTGCCAGGATTCCTGTCTTTCTGGGGAAATTTGGTGTGTTATTACAACTTTGGAGCCAGATTAAAGACCTGGGCCCAACTTTACTTCTCTACCCCCAAGACTGCAATGGGAAGAAATAATTGCCTCAGACTTCCTTGGTCAAAGTTCAAAAACCCTAAAAAACAGTGGAACTCTGAGAAAAAATATGTGTAAAAGTAACTATATTCTGGTATCACAGTCAGACTAGTTTTTACAGGATCCTATGTGCTCAGCGAATTTCCCATCTCATTTCACTGGCACTTCACTCGCACTTGAGCTAGGTTGAACAATCCATTTTACAGATGAGGAAACAGACAATTCAGAGACTTCAGAAGTCAATACAGAATCACCCTTCTGTGAAGTGGCTCAATAAGGAATTAAAATCAAGCTCTCAGAGTCCAAACCCTAGTCTAGTCCTAGTGGCTTATTGCAGCCACACGCTCCACAGGCAGCTTGGTGGACATGAGCATTATCAGCAGGAGGCAAACAGGTGAGTGGCAGAGACAGTCTGATCCTCATCTCTACTGTGCGCATGGAGCTGAGCTTTCAGACACTTTGGGGTTTTAGCTACAAATAAGACTCCTGAGACAATTTGATAAGGGATGAACGAAGCACATTTTACCCAATTCAAGACTTAAATCTTAAGTAATTTAGCTACCTATGCCCAATGTATACTTTCTCCACTGGCGAATCCTTTCTTCCTGGAGCTAGGAAGAAGAGTCTCCAAACAGAAAAGCGAGGAAGGAGATGAGATTCTCTGGCATAGAGAATTCTTTTACTCCTGGAAAAGGAGTGATAGGGAAAGTGAGTTCCAGAGTTTGTGAGGAAAATAAGAATGCCTGATGCTTCACTGTGTGTTCCAGTAATTAAAGATTGATTTATGGTCACCCACTCTTTTAAATGGATGGAGTTAAACTTTATACTCATCTTACCCTGACTTACTTTAATTGTCAGAGAATGGAAGTTGTAGTGAGTGAGGGCCAATACAGGGATGAATTCTGAATGTGGCAAACCTGCTTAAGACTTCCAGGTTAGATGGAACATAAAGTAATGGACAGCAAACAAGAAAAATAATTCTTTTTCCCTTTGATATATTTTCACAGCAAATAAGCATAATTCCAGATATGCAATTGTTAGATTTGTGTTTCAGAACTTGAATAGTTTTAATCATTATATGTAAAAACCTATAAAATCACTGATAGCATCTTTTTGAGTTTTATTCAATACTTATTAAAGCAATGATGAATTGAATAAAGCATTATTTTTTTAGACCACCTTTTTTTGTTTGTTTATCTTCAGGTCACCTATCAGTACCTGGAGCCAACTTCTATGTCATCCTTATGTATTAAAAGTGACTTTGGCCAGACATAGCCATCCTTCCTCCTACAATTAGAGAAACTGTTTTTTTTTTTCTTTATTGCAGCACCTGATTTACATCATTATGTATTAGATGTATAATATCTCCATCCTCAAAGAATGCTACTCAGTCTTTAAGAAACTCAAACTCGGCCCTCCCTGGTGGTGCAGCAGGTTAAAGCACAGCACTGAGAAGCTAAAGCCGCTTCAGCACGAGTTGAATCCCTGCCTGCCCCAGAGGTGACCCACATAGTGTGGCAGACCTCTCCTGACCCGCCCGCTGCTCCCCTCAGTGCTTCCTTGATCTGCCTATTCTGCTCCACACTCTCAGTCTGGTGAATCCTCCCACTGCTCCTGCACCTCTGGCTTGTACCCCAGTTCTATGTGCACAAATAAACAAACAAACAAAAAAATATATTAAAAAAAAAAAAGGAAGAAACTCAAACTCTTGCCATTTGCAGTAACATGGATGGATCTGGAGGGGATGATCCTAAATGAAATAAGCCAGAAGTAAAAAGACAGATACTAGATGGCGTCACTTAGAAATGGAACCTACTGAGACCAAACAAAGGGTCAGATAAAATCAAGCTAAGAACTGATGCTAGAAGCTTACTATAGAACTTAGGCTACACAGGAAGAAGGGGAGAGAGTGGAGGGAGAGCAAGTGGGTTGGAAATACAATGGAAACGTATTTTTTTAAAGATTTATTTATTTATGCACACAGAGCTGGGGTACAGGCCACAGGTACAGGGACGGTGAGAGGATTCATTAGAGAGTGGGGTGCAGTACAGGCTGACTGAAGTACGCTGCTGAGGGGAGCAGCAGGGCGGGTCAGGAGCGGTCTGCCGCGCCATGCGGTCAACTCCGGGGAGGGGATTGAACTCATGCTGAAGTGGCTTTAGCTTTTTAGTGCTGCGCCATCAGAGAGGGCCCAGGAAAAATATTTTTAATTGAATTTCAGGTTTTGAATAAAATTAACCATGATCACTGTAAAAGACAAAGTTTTCCTGCTTGCCTCACCTGGCACATAAGGATATTCACAGATCTTGGGCAACCAGGTGGGATCAGAGAGCACATGACCCAAGTCCTTCACTAGGTAGCATAGAGGATCTTCAACTATGTTTCAAATACTCTTAAGTGAAGCCCTAGTTTCTGACATAAATATTTTTATTTTTTATGAAGACTTTTAGACATAAAGTAACTGCTAACATAAAATCAATTTTTTCTGCTAGACATGGCCTAAGCCATAGGTAAAGTGTCTAGATTTGTTAGGCTGCTTTCATCTCAGTTTCCCTTCACTCACCCCATGCTCCCTGCCCTAAAGTGAAGAAATCATGTGGCTCCACGCAACCCAGTAGGAGACATTCTCTAACAGGTGAAATAGACATGTTTTAATCCCTTCCCAAAGCACCTATGGGCAGGCAAGGACTAACAGAGAAAATTCATGAAATTCCTACATTCAATTCCATGCTCCTGGAATATTTAATAGTCATGGAAATTCTATTTAGTAGCTAAATAGAAATTAAATGCTGTTTTGTTTTATATTTAAGATTTTATCTTAAGTCATTGGTCTTGGTCTTAGGTCTTAGGCTCATTGATATTGGTCTTGGCATGGAATTTTGTTTTTGAAGTTCAAATCAGAAGGAAGAATAAACAGGAAGAATTTCATTAAACTAAAATATTTTTATATAGCAAAGGAAACCATCAGCAAAATGAAAAGACAACCACAAAAAAAAGAGGAAATATTTGCAAATCACATACATCTTGAATATTCACAATATATAAAGAACTCAAACAACTCAATAGAAAAAAAACCCAAAAATCCAATTAAAAATGAGCAGATTATCTGAATAGACATTTTCCAAAGAAGACAAATGTCAAACTGATCCATGAAAAAGTGCTCAGTTACACTAATTGTCAAGGAAATGCAAGTCAAAACCATAATGACAGATTACCTCACACCTGTTAGAATGGTTATATCAAAAAGACAAGAAATAACAAGAGTTGCTGGGGTGTGACAAAACTTCTGAATATATATACAAGGGAAACAAAATCACTACCTTGAAAATATGTGTGTTATGTTTACTGCAGCATTATTTAAAATAGCTGACAGATGGAAACAACCTAAGCGTCCATCGACAGATAAAAGAATAAAGAATACGATGTTGGTATATACAATGAAATATTATTCTGTCATTAAAAAAAGAAGGAAATCCTGTTGTTTACAATAACATGGAGGAAGATCAAGGAAATTATACCAAGTGAATTAAGTCAGAGAGAAGGAGGCAAATACTACATAACCTCATTTATATGTGCAATCTGGAAGAAACAATTCAACTCATAGATTCAGGTACAGACTGGTGGTTGCCAGAAGCCAGGTTTGGAGGATGGGAAAAATGGGTCAAGGGGTCACGAAGGGGTCAAAGGTACAAATGTTCAGTGATAAGTCCCTCTGATAGAAGGTGAAGCATGAGGACTACAGTTAACAATACCAGAAAATATTGCGTTTTGTATACGAATGTTGCTAAAAGAGTTGATCATAAAAGTCTCATCATATGAATTTTTGAACTAGAATAGTAATGGCCGTTAACTAAATTTCTTGTGATAACCACTTCACAATAGATACATATGTTCAACTATTATATTTCACATCTGAAACTAATACAATGTTAGACACCAAATATATCTTAATTTTTTTTTTTTAGATTTGTTTATTTATTCGAACAGAACTGGGGTACAGGCCAGAGATGCGGAGGGTGAGAGGCTTCACCAGAGACAGAGCGGGAAGCAGAACAGGCAGATCGACGAAGTACACTGCTGAGGGGAGCAGCGGGAGGGTCAGGAGAGGTCTGCCACGCCATGTGGCCGCCTCCTGGGCAGGTGGGGATCGAACTCATGCGGAAGTGGCTTAAGCTTCTTAGTGCAGTGCTTTAACCCGCCTCGCCATCAGGGAGGGCCTATATCTTAATTTTTAAGAAAGAGCTAAAAGAAAAGAGAAAAATCTCAGTGTTTTGAAAGTAAAATTGTCACGGGGTAAATATATGACAATATATCTGTGTGTTGTACATATTTGGTAGTAAATAAATACCTATTTACTTATCAACTAAATATATACATATATGCATATGGCGGTTAAGAAAATTAAATATTAGAGATTTTCAAATCAGTTCTCTGAAGGAATAAAATGCCTTGGGATGTTCCCCCTATTACCTACTCGGGCAAACAAACATAAAGGCAACTATTTGAGAATGCGCATCCGGCTCTATGCTGAGTAGAAAGCATGGCATTCTAGGATTACAATGATAATTCTACTTTTACAAAATTGAACCGTAGAGCATTGTTAGCCTTAAGTGCCTTTTCCTTGGAGGTTATATAAAAGAATGACGGTATATTGAATGACCTTTAATTATTCAGTTTCCTTCTAAGGATAGTGATCTGTATTCTAGATCCAACTGTGGGCCAGAGAGACTAAATAAGGGAAACGTCTTGGCATGGAATTTTGTTTTTGAAGTTCAAA
>NW_004567111.1:21300486-21383069 GCF_000260355.1 Condylura cristata
TAGTTGAAATAAACAAGTTTAATAACACCAGGTGTGAATAGTAAATTTGAAGTTTAAATTTGAAGGGTTTTGAACGCTGTGGGTATGAAGCAGGTAGCAACTGGAGAGCAGAGTATTGCCTCCCTAAAACAAACCCACTTCCTGAAGTACAAATGCGCCAACATGGCCGCCCGGGAGCCGCTTCTGCTCTGCTGCTCCCCATGCGGCGTGGACATGAACATGAGAAGATCCTGGCTGGGGACCAGTTTCACCTGAGTGCCAGAGGGTTCTCTGTCTCTTGAGTCCCAGAAGATGCGAGCTATAGTCCCCAAGGAGGAATAAAAACCAGTAAACCAAGTGAAGAGAACTCTTTAACAAGAAACTTCCCCGGTGACCGACACTTTGTCTTAACCCAGCATTCAGTTCTTAGCTTGATCAACTGGCACTACCCGCTGCATGCACAGGAGACTTGTTAAGAGGCCGGCTGCATGCTCTAGTTACACATCCCCAAGTTCAGACACTGGCATTTACACCAGAGGGTATACTCCCCCCCCATACCCCCACCGCCCCAAAAAAGCATTCCTTAATGTGGGAGGTATTGCAGGAGAGGATGTTTCTAAGATCATGACAGATGGTACAGAAAGGCAAGCTTGGAATTTATAGAGGCTACACTAGAACAATGTTTTCAAGTTCAACCGCGGGTCAATAGAGTTTGCTAGATATGAGAAACATGGAAATAAATGTTCTTTCTCTTTTCCAAGTGATTTGAGGAAAATATTCACTCTGAGAAAGCACTTCCTTATGCTTTTTGAGATGAAAAGAAGGTTTCTATTTATGTAATATCCAAATGTCCTGGTGAGAAGCAAAACTTATTTGTCAAGCACACTAAACCTACCCACCCATATTGACTCATCCACTGTCTCAGATACACTCTGCAATCCAGAATATTTAAAAAGGGAAAATCACATATTTTGTTGCTGTTTCTTCTCAGATAATACTTATTACTTATTCTGACTTTTGTAACTTCGTAGGCTCTTTTTCTTTTTTTACTTCACTAAGTTACTTTTAAAAGCTTTTTGGTTTATTGCTAATTTCCCCCTTTTCAGGCTCAGTTATACAATATGGTATGTGTGTTGGCTTGTAATTTTGGAGCTGAATTTATGGGCCTGCTATAGTTCAAATGATATTCTATTTTTGCTTGTTTTATTTTTGCCTGGGCTTGATATGTTTTATGAGGCTCTTTCCTATAGTACTGGCATTCATATCTGGCATAACCAGAATTCTGTCTCTTATTTAATATTCCTCAAAGTCTCAAACCTAAGTATTTTCTTTTCTTTTGTGTGTTGTTGGAGCTTGTTGTGATTTTTTTTTTTTTTAAATAACTGGAAATGTTTCCTTCCACATCAGAAACTCAAGTTTGCAAGAAATCCCTTTGGGAATCTTTGTATGTGTATGTGGAGGGCAGAAGAGAGAGCGGGCCAACATTGGATCTTCTCTCCACACGTTCCAGAGGGCCTGTGTGCTTCTGTGGGGGATGGGAGAGGTCAGAATGGGGAGAGAGAGGGTCAGATTCTGCATCCTTGTTCTCCAGAGCACTTACCTGTCTGATTTTGTGTTTCTGCTCCAGCAAGGTGCTGCCTCATTGCTCCCTTTTACTAAACAGACTGCTCTTTTTTTAAGCTTCTCACTTTCACAGTAAAAATGAGCCAGAGTACTCGTGCTGGGATATCGTGTACAGGCAGAGCTGATCCGCCAAGGAAAATTTGAAAACAGAGGACAAAATTGTAGAGAAGTTTATTGAAACACTGGGTAGTTCAGAAAGATAGGTGCCTGCCTTAGCCCAAGGAATAAGCAGTTTCGCAAGCCCAGAGGAAGCTATAAAAACCCTAATGATTCCTCAGGAGACCCTAGATCTAGCCTGGCCCAGCCTCCACTGGCTATAGGTCTTTGCACAAGTAGCTTCCCTAAAAAGTGATTTTCAGATAATTTAGATATGAAAGCAACAAGGGACCTTTAAGTCCAACTGTTTGTGTTGTGTCTAGAATTAGAAGGTGGGACCAGTAGGGTGATCGCTAAGGTCAGGTGAGTTAGAGGTAGGTCTCTTCACTGCTAGAGGTAGGTCTCCTCTCTGCTGAGACTAGTTTTTTCCTCTCACTAAGTCAGACAGCATCCCTCACCTGTAAAATCTGAGAGTGTGTTGGGGGAGCAAATAATTCCCCAAGTTTCTTGATGTGTACATCCATGACTCTAGGGAGCTGGATTCAGGGCTGGTGAGAAGATGTGCTCCATTTCTCTTTTCCAGGCCCCTCTTCATTTATCTCTTCCCTCCTCTACCCACATTTCCACTCCCCTCTCTAATTTCTTGCCCTTCTGTTCATCTTTCTGAGTTTGGAAATATCACCCCGGGCTCAGTTTCCTTTGCACGGCCTATGCTTTTGGGCAAAAGTACTAGAGATAACCAATTGGTCAAGAATAACAATGGCCCTTCAAAAAGAAAACATCTCCAAAGAATAGTTTGAGAGAGACAGAACTGGGGGCAAACAAAACATTTAGTTTTGCATTTTGGATTGCTGGATTTTAACCCTTTCTATAAAAGGATGTTAGAAAAAGTCCAGAGGAGCCTTCTGGAAAATGCAGCATTCTAATTCAAGTGTTGTCTGAGAAGATAAAGCAGTGAGTACTCATTGTGCTAATGTGAAAAAGATGAATGACACCTAAATGGGTTTTCTTTGCATCACAGACCATGGTTAAGTGTTTTACATGCATTTGTCACTGCTATTAATGCAATCACATAAAACTTTCTCTTGTTCTCAAGTGCTTTTAAAGTGAGCTATTTGAGCTTTTGATTCTGCAGGTTTTCCTTCTCTTTCAAAATTAGCAAAGGTAAAATGTAAGCCCTGAAACTTTTTTTTTAATGTAAGAGCTGAAGTAAAGAAAAGAATATGGTCTTTACTTGTGTAAATTGAGAACTGCTGGCGTTACCTTTCAAGGGCTATTACCCGTAATTGTAATAAAAATATCCTGAGAGGATCATAAAGGATGTTGCAAGTGTTTTCTGTATTATATAATATTAATGCTAGAGTGTATACACAGGCCTTCCACATAAGTATTCCTCCTCTGCTGTGTTTTCCCTCTGATGCGGGAGCTCTCAGCTATCTTAAGGGAAGAGTCCAAGTGCCCATTGCACATCACCAAGCAAAGGAACTTTGGGATGGGGACAGGGCAGTCACAAGCCTTGCTAGAGGGCTGATTTCTGAGGTTCACATAGTTATAACTGTGTCGTGTTTAAAAAAAAAAAGGCCCAAAATGGAGGCATTGTTGCAGGGCCACAGAGCAATCCCAGTTTCAGCCTAATCCCAGTTTCAGCCTCTCTGAAAAGTAGAAATTTAAACTAATCAGTCTGGAATCTTCTGGTCAATACTAGTAAGAGAATCTGTGATGGTCTACCTCTCCCCGATTCACTTAAAGGAAGATGACTGACAGAATCTTTCTTTTCCTTTTCTAATGACTGTGCCCACCCCCCTCCCTCCACCTCCTTCTTCTGACTATAAAAACCTTCCACTTTGTTTAGTCCTTTGCAGTCTTGCTAGATGGTTCCTGCTTGATTCATGAATTCTTTAATAAAATCAATTCCATCTCTATATTCATTCCAGTGAATTGTTGTTTTCTTAACAGTTGGATAGTGTTAGTTCCCCCTTAGCCTTCAGTGCACCCTGCCCCCACCCTCTGGGTAGGAAGGGGTCTGCTTCCTTTCTTCCTTGACCTAGAATTCCTGGATTTGAAGCTCAAGTCTACCATTTCCTGTCACTGTGTCTTTGAGCAAGTTACTTAATCTCTCTAAGCCTCAATGCCTCTTATAATACCTGCTTACAGGGCCCCACTGAGGCAACACATGGAAAATACCTAGTGAAGGGGCTGGCACCTCAATTGTACTTTCTGATTCATGTTTGTCCAGCTGTTCATCCTACTGAAGAGCCATGAAGTCATGGAAAGTTCCCTTAAAGACTTACCTTGACATGTTCGAGAAGCAAGCTCATTTTTTGTTTTGTTTGTTTAAATCAATGGGCTTCATTTTTTTTTTCAAAGTGTTTTAAGTTTACAGAAAAATTGAGTAAAAAGTATAGCCAGATCTTATATATTCCCTGCTGCACCCCCTTCCCCAAAGTTTCTCCTGCCATTAATATCTTGCATTACTGTTAAGTATTTGTCATTGATGAACCAACATGGATATATTATTCTCTCTTTAAACAAATGTATTTGTTTAAAGCTGGGGTATAGACCAGAGATGCAGGGGGGCAGGAGTGACAGGATTCACCAGAGACAGAGTGGGGAGCAGAACAGGTAGAATAACTAAAATACACTGCTGAGGGGAGCAGTGAATGAAACAGGAAAGGTCTGCTGCCCCATGAGTTCAGCTCTCTGCTCAGGAGTCAAACACTTGATGCACTGGCTGTTGTGAGCTTCATAATTCTGAGATTTGAACCTGTACCACCAGGGAGGACCCTGATATGTTATTCTTAAGTAAAGAGTATAGGTTGCTTTAGTGTTCACTCTTATTTTTCATATTCTATGGGTTTGACAAATGTATAATGACATATATCCACCACTATGGTATTTTATTCTCTCTCTCCTCTAGTTTCTTCTCAACTAGTACAATAATAAAATTAACAATAGGCAGAACAACAGACATTTAATATAAACTTCCTGTATGCATGAGAAAGAACTAGTAAAAACCAAGTAACTTCCCAAAATGGCTGAATTCACCTCCTTAAATAACAGAGGATATTGAGGGGTGGGGGGAGGTAGAGGGTATCAGTTGGGGGAGGTTACAAGAAAAGCAAAATATGTGATTATTGTGCATATTTCAATTGCTGTCTTCACCACTGGTAACAGATAAAGGGATTTGGTCATACCCATGTCCCTTCACACAGATTTTTCTTTATGTCTGCAAATGCTTCAAATAGGCAACTTCCAAACGTCCACCTTTCAGAGCCCCCTCCCATGTCTGCTGTTTTCCAAGACAGCATTTGCAAATAATACTACGTCAGAGATTTACTTTGGAGTGGCATATTTTCTTCACAGTCTCATACAGCAATAGTTTCTCTGCCCTCTTCATGCACTGTGCTCTTCCCTTCAGTACACCTTGAAGGAATGGAGGAAGTAACGCAGGCCTGAGCAAAACTAGACTAGCACAGGCAAGCACCCACCCCTGGAATGCAGGATAGGTTGAAGAGGGACAATGTACATTTAAAATTGATTGGATAATGGGAATGGTGTGGCCCAGGCTGATTGGATATGAGGCACTAGGAAATGAGACATCTATTCCTGGAAACCTGTCATTGGGTGGTTGAACTGTGACCCAGGCTGTGACATCTGTTAATCTTTGAATCCATTTGCAAAGTTGAATCTGCGCGGGCTCTGAATTTGTGTGGGCTCTGACGTATGTAACGGCCAACAAGGCCAATATATTCCCAATATATTCCTTTGGTCGGGGTCTTGCCTGAACCCTGTGTGTCCGGCAGGGAACGGCTTGACCCCGGCTAGCCAGCCCAATAAACTCTACTTTACGAATTGCATTCTTGCGTGACGCTCTGTCTTTCGCGGTAATGGAGTTCTCGGACCCTAACAACCTTCCCCTCCCAAAATTCCTTACATCCTCTACTTTCACAGTTTAGAATGTAAAACAGATAAAATCATACGCTATTTAGCCATTTAAAGTTGACTTCTTCCACTTAGCAAATGCATTTCAGTTTCTCAATGTCTTTTCATGACTTGCTAGTTCATTTATTTTTGTCAAATAATTTTCCTTTGTATGGAGCTATCACAGGTTGTTTATACAGTCGCCTACTGAAGGTTGTCTTTATTACTTTCAAGATTCAGTGATAATTAATAGACCTTCTTCCTACATTTATGTATAGGTTTTTGTGTGGACATAACTTTTCAATTTATTTAGGTAAATACCAAGGAGCACAATTGCTGAATGGTATAATAATGTGTTTAGTTCTACAAGAAACCACTAAACTCTCTCCTCAGTGACCATACCATTTTGCATTCTCACTAGCATTTTTTAAGTGCTGAAACATTCTTTGGAGGAAAGGGCACATTTCTATTATGAGTCACAAACATTTGCAAGTCTCTGTATTTTGTTTACATCCAAAAGTTGGGGTTATTTGAAATTCTAAAAGCCTCAAAATTACATTCCAAAATTTCCCTACATCTGAAAGTTATTTCTTCCTGTTATAACTAATGTAATGACCCAATTGGGAAAAGTATTATTCCAGGCATGATAGGTCAAGATTTATTAAAAGAGCAAATTAAATAATTTTATTTAAAAATTTTTGAAATAGTCCAAAAAAAAAAAAAGAGGCAGAATATTTACAAAATGTGAGAACCATAAAGCCAATGAGGAAAAGTATTTCAAGTAAAATAATGTTATACCTGTCAGGCATCATTAAATAAAAATGAAAGCTACTCCTGGCCCAGCACACAAATTTGGGAGCCTGAATGGATAAGGGGCTCCATAAATTGCCATTTAAAACAAACCTTAAGACTGATACTCTCCATCATAACCAGCACAGCGCCAGGAATACAGGAGCAAAGTCAGGACACATTCTGCATCAAAAGACAACACTCAGGCTAGATATTCCAGCAAAGCACTGATGTCTTGAGCAAGAAAGCCACAAAGAGAAGATACAATAAGCTTCCCCATCCTACTCCAAAGCAGACACCCTCTTCTTTCCTGTTGCAGCTCCTCTCAGCAATAAATTCACCTTTCCTATGTACTGTCTCTGGTGAATTCCTTCACGCCCATGTCTCTGGCCCTCACCGAGAATTTTTCCCTGCAACAATAATGTCTGTCAGTCTTAGGAGATATGAAAAAGTAAAAAGAAAATAGATGTGGTTTAAAAAGCTAAAATTACATTACTTCTTATAGGCTCTTGTAAGGTTTGATGTTTATGTGTTTGTTATTACATTTTACTGTGTCCCTAAGACAAAAGCACATCATATGAAATATCTTATTTTTCATGACCATGAAACTTTATTAAGATAAAGAGTCAGAAGAGAAAGGAATTGAGTAGTAATTGTTTGGGGCTTTAGTCTAGAAAGGAGGGCAATTGTCAGGGTGCAAAAGAAATCATCCAGTATTCTTTGGGTTCCTCTAGGCTGGTAAATCGTCTAAGATAAATTAGATGGTTAAGAAAAGCCAGAAAGAAATTTGATAATAACATGTTTACCTCCTGTGTATATGAGAGAAATCCAACACACTGAATGACTTACAACATGGCTTCATATTCATTATATAGATTAGCTAAGAAAAGGGAAGTTAGAGGGAAAGAAAAGGGAGTACAATAGGATGTTTACAAATGAAGGCATAGAACACAAGGGTATGCAGATTTTTTTCTACCTTCTCCATTGAAATAAGGAGAGTAGATCTTCCCAACAATGCAAGAGTTAAGCCCTAAGAGTGATGTTTACATGTCTCCTGCCTTTACAGCCTCTCCCATAAAGATGACCCTTTTCTCAGACAGATTTTGGGGTGGCATATTTTTACATACCTATAGTATCTCTGAGAGAAATTTCCATATTTTGCCTAAGACTTTAAAGTTAATTATTACAGGACAGGGAAAGGGGCCTCCCCTCTCCTCTTTACCTAGGGACCACCCTGTTATGTTACATAATGAGGGCTTAAAACTCTATGGTTCCTTACATGAAACTTTGGTTAGAGGAATCACAAATTATGACTGATTGAGTAAGAAGCCTTTTGTTGAAGTTCCAGCTCTGTAATATTAAGAGTAACGAATTGCTGTTTTAAAAAAATGGTCAAGTACCATGACTCAGACAGCAAGTCTGTCTACTTGCTGACCATGAAGTCAATTGCAGTGATGTAAAACTGGAATAATGAGCAATGGACATTTTAGCAGATAAAGTGGTAAACACTTTTCTAGGAAAGAAAAGAAAGCAGGGAAGAGAGGTTTGTCTCAGGGTAGCTGTGGTCAAGAGGGAGGCCTGGTCACTGAGAAGCACCCTTATCAATATGTCCACTGGATGCCATTGGCCCTGCTCAGAAATGGCTTTCCCTAAGCAAACAAGTCTTCCAAAGGCCTTTGATGTGAGAGATGACAAGAGATGCCATGTAGGAAACTGATGGTCTACACTGTTGTGGGGAAGAGTCAGGTGTAGGCTAAGCGGGGAGAGAAAAGGGAAATTAAGAATTCACCAGAAAGAGGGAGTGAAGAGAAAAAGACAGAGTTATTGAAATACACTGCTGCGTGAAACAGCAGGGGAGACAGTAGATGGCTCTATTTCTACTCTAGCCATCATTGATTGGTGAGGGTGACTAGCCTTGCTGTCCTGACTGATGATCTGAATTAGCATAGAGGCTCATCAGCTTCTCAGTTTAATGTCCTGGTTCCTATCACAGTCCCATCCACTCCCTTTATCCATGCAAGAATCCCAAACTTGCTTTCTAGGCAAGGACTAGGCAGCCTAGTTTTTAAATTTAGTAATGATACCACAGCATGCTCAGTTTCAGGGGCAGCTGATTTGACAAAACAACATGTGTTGGAGAAAGCCGACACAGTATAAAAATCTAAGAGGTACTAGATTTGAAAATACAGAGGTGGGGAAATAGGGTGAAAAAGGCAAAAACACTGCTTAAGTCTATTCATATCGAAGAGATGATTAGTGCAGAATAACTTACTGTCATTTTTAGCATGCATGCTCATAAGGACCACATTTACTGGAAAAAAAGAATTGTAAATTTTTAACCCCTATCTGCTTGAGATAATGTTTCCAGGTACTTAACAGAAGAGTAAGAATCGTGCTGGGTTGGGTCTGTTCCCAGCTTTGGAACTTGGCAGCTTTTTCAGAGTTTCACTCAAGTTCTCAGGTCAAAGGAATCAAGTAGAAGAGGTATTCATGTAAACATGGTGTGTTTTTCTGTGAGTAACAGACCTACTCCAGCTATTTATTTTAGATTTGCAAAAATGTTCTCATCCCAGTCGTTTCAGGGCATGTGACAATAAAAAATTGAGACATAAGAGAAGATTTCTATACATTTCCGTCTTATACAATAGCTTCCTCCTGATACTCTAAAAAAATGCTAAGACAAGATTTCTTCCAGTCTGCATTATTCCTAATTGCCAATGAATTTTTTAAATATCATAGGACACATCTACAATTAAAGAAGAGACTTATCAGCAGGGGATGATGATTTTTTTTATTGATCCACTATAGATAATAAAAGAGAACCAAAATATGTCCCCCTTATGCGCCTTCTAATTGCACTTCTTTGGAAGTATGACATCTCATATCTCCATACTTTTGGTGTTTTCTTGCAAGTATGTGCCCTTTCTACAGTTTATCATTTGCTACATCTATTGATGAGTGAGACCTGGGAAATCTAATCTAAGGCACTGGACTCTTAGGAAAGCAGCACTTTGCTTTGCTTCATTTAGAAGGTAGGACCTCTGTGGTTAGTCATCCAAATATATTATGCATAAAGAATTTGCATTAGAACTCTGACACTGCCTCTCTTTCAGAAATGGAAATCTGAGTGAAGTAATGCATCATCGGTAAACTTTAGATGGTTAACATTTTGGCCTTTCCAGATATCATTACTATCTTATTTTCTTTAAGTCAACAGTATTCAACGGTCTGTTTCTAGTATCACAGTACTGGGATTCTGATGACTCATTAGCAATGAAGCCACCCCCTCCTTGTATGTCATGTAAAATTTCCCCTTTTCTGTCCCTGTTGCTGCAAATCCTTAAACATATAATGAATAGCCCCAGTCCACTCCATTTTCTTTAAAATGTACAACCATGTAAATTTTCCATCTGCATATTATTGACTTTTGGCCTTTTCCCTTTCTAATCTGCTTGATGAATCCAATCTCAGAAGAATCCAATGAGGATGGGGAATATTCCTTGCATCACAACAAAAGCAAGTAAGAATACCTGTAAGGTAATATTTAAATCATGTAAAACATGTAAAATCACATAGTGCAGACTCAGGATTGTGGAGAGATGTAAGAAGTAATAAAGGAGGCAATAAAAAGAAGAAACACCAAGTTAAAAGGATGAGGTGAATGTATGTGTGGCATTATTCTATGTGTGCTATATGTAAAAAAAAATTAAAATCACCTTACTATCTTACAATAGAGTCTATTAATCAAAATCTTCACTGGTTTGTTCACAATAAACTAGGTTAATATCCAGCTTAATTTTCCTTACATTTAACAAAGCAGTAGAAGGCTGAGACCTACTTGGGACTGTTCTCCATGCACACTGGGATGGGCAAGGATCACTTCAGAAAGTCTAGATCTTTCTCTGGAAATTCTCCAAGATGGTATGAATTTAAGTAGGAAATACAAGAGGCGAGAAAACAGGGAAATTGAGGTTTCACAGTGAAACAGCCTAGGTTGTGTATCAGCCTGAAAGACTGAGGGTGGGCACTGGTGGAAGAGACAGAGTAAGGAGCAGACCCTTCAGAAGTAGGCTCCCTGGGGGAAGAAACTCATTGTCTTTTTTCCCACTCTCATCCCTGTGCCCTGCAGAGAGCCTGACCCGTGGAAATGCTTAATTAATAGATGTTAAATAATGAAGGATTGGCTGAATCAGTGAACTCACAATAGGTGAATCTACAATTCAAAGCACAAGACAGCTGTCCCTTTCATGTCAGCTTCAGTGTGTGCTGAGTAGAATGACTCCTAAATGTATCTGACTATACAAAAGTGGAAATATGCTTTTAAAGGAGGTAAGTGCAAGAAAGAAAAGCTGTGCTGTGCAAAGATCTTTTCTTTCATATTTCATCATCATAATTATCTACATTATTATCATCGTAATTGAGGTCCCATTAAGTGTAAAATCTGATTTCACGTTTTATCTCTTCTGCTGTGTTTTCTTTGTTAAGAAAAACTTCAGAAAGAACACCAAGCAAAACTGAATGAGTAGTATTATAATAATAAATATACCTTTCCCATTAAGTATACTATTTGCCATTTACTATTTTCTAGATTTGGAAAATGCTCTATTGGTAGGTGCAAACTGTTTACCCTAATATTTTTTATTTTTTAAAGATTTATTTGTGCATACAGTACTGAGGTACAGGCCAGGGGTGCAGGGAAGTGAGAGGATTCACCAGAGACAGAGTCCCCGGGGAGCAGAATAGGCTGACTGACGAAGGACACTGCTGAGGCGAGCAGTGGGCAGGTCAGGAGAGGTCTGCCTCGCCATGTGGTCACCTCCGGGGCAGGCGGGAATCGAACTCATGCGGAAGTGGCTTCAGATTCTCAGTGCTGTGCTTTAACCCGCTGCGCCACCAGGGAGGGCCTACCCTAATATTTTAATCCTCTTCCCTTATTGGACCTGAACCTATGAACAGTCTCACATTGCTCCGTGTGTATATATATTGTAGAACCGCAACTCAAATGACCTTTCTTTCTTTCTTTTTTAAAAATGTATTTGTTTATTCATACAGAACTGGGGTACAAGCCAGAGGTCCAGGGGCGGTGAGAGGATTCACCAAAAACAGAGTGGGAAGCAGAACAGGCAGATGGACGAAGTATACTGCTGAGGGGAGCAGCAGGTGAATCCGGAGAGGTCTGCTGTGCCATGTAGTCACCTCTGGGGCCAGGGATCGAACTCGCACTGAAGCGGCTGGGCCAGCTTGCTATGCTCCGTCTTAAACTGCTGTTTAAGACAACAGGCCCACTAGGGAGGGCCTCAACTGACCTTTCTTAAATCATGTCTTTCACTTCCCTATTTGGTTGGAGGCTCACTTTGTATGAACTGCTACTCTCACTTACCAAGTTCTAGCTCAAGTTCTAGCACTCTCCAAAACATTTATCTGTCCAGTGGCTTTTTATAAAATTTCAACTGCACTAGTAATTTTAGAGCAAAGTCAGTGCTTTAGGTATTATGCATGATTTTTCATAGAAGATACTTAATAAATATTTGTTGAATTTTTTCTCGTGGTTTTGTGAGTCAGTATTTTTATAACTGAATTTAAAAGCAACTGTAGTCTGAAACACAAGGTAGAATGCCATGAGTAGGTGTGTACCACACATTTTTACATGAGCACATTATATGACATAATTTTCTCCATCCTTTTGAAGTAGGAGCATTTGAAAATGATCTCCAGCCAATGAGTCTTGTTCATTCCAATTTATAATGTTTTTATTTCTAAATTTCATCAGTCATGTATTTGATTTTTCTTCCTGATGAATGATTGATATATTAGTCACACCAGGTTGGAACTAAAAGTCTTTGGTCTGGGTTTGTAACTTTATAATGGTTTTTCTTTTTTTTTCCAGAAGCAACATCTGGCTATGAGAAAGACTTCACTGACAGCAGTGGTGATTGCTGTGCAAGTGACACCAGGTTATCATGCGTTCAAACTGCTGTGGGGTTCTAAGTATAGTGAGATGCTCTATTTTCTTCTCTATAGTTGTCCTTCTGATAAACTCTAAGTCATCATCTAATGATGATGGCTTATAATTAGAAAGCACTTTCTCTGCCCAGATGGGGTTGTATGCCAAAAGATGTAATGTGGATAGCACCCATTGATAAAGAGATGATTAAACCTTATAACATCATTTATTGGAAACATATGTTCTGGCTTTTTGTAATGACAGAACAGCATATAATTCTCCTGCTAGTAGCAATTATAAACTCTGCACGAAAATATACAACACTAATGCTTGAGGTACAGAAGAGTAACCAAAAGCAGACAGGAAATGGAAGTGACATGATAGTTGATAACTTCCTGGTTTTTCTTTTTAGGGCAATCTTAGCAGCATCTGGGGGTACAGAACTTAATCAGAATACAGAAATTCTTCTGTGCTGAGAAGAGTTTGGGGCAGCCGAACAACTGGAAACTGAAGGAATGAACTTTGCAAAGGAAACAGTCATTAATGGGAGAGCTTTAAATCTGCACACAAACTGCATTAGGTTTTTCTCTACCTCCTAAATGCAGAAGTAAGCGGCAAGAATACAATGTTTCTAACGTAAATCCAATGCTATAAATATGCAAGAACTGAGCAGAGATTTCAACACCAGCCTACTTTTGGAGGGATAGAACTTGACATTCAAGTCCAACCAAGATAACAGGTCTTGATGAACATCTTCAACTTTCTGGTAAAGCCCCACCAAGAGCCACATATTGGAGTAAGAATCACATTCAGAACTAAGATTAAAATGGAAATAAGTCTATCCTAACAAAGTTCAAAATTAAAACCAAATATTTACAAGATAAAGGTGATTCACCAATTATATAACTGCTTTAAAAAATCCAAATCTCAGGATTGCAGAATGCTGAATTTCTATAATAAATTCTCATGAAAAGTTTCAAAATAATTAAAAAAAAAAAGGAATGTGTAGAACAAAGAAAAATGTGACTGGTAGTCAAGAAAATGACCAATCAATAGAAATAGACCTGTAGCTTTTGGCCCTAGCACCATCTTCTTAGAAGCCTTTACATAGGAGAGTCAAGCAGCAAAAGAAATGAATCAGCAGGTTGAAATACAGGGGGAAAAATAAGAAAGCGATCCAAGAAAACTGATGCCATCTAAGGAAGCCATAGGATGGAAATAAGTAAATCCAGAAGCAAGGAAAACTGGTAGAAATTGTTAAACCACATGCTACTGTCTAAATTTTGTTCCAATGAATCTAGAACACCTGTTGTTAAATGAGCACTGTGTTGATCTCTGTGACTATCTTTGCGAGGCCCACCTTGCTCATACCGAAACAGTCCCTTTTGGTCCTTTGGTCGGGCATGTGACATTCTAGTGAGTTCTGTTCTCAGTTGTGGCTGAATATAATAAACGTATAATAAATTATCCATTCTGCTATTTCAGCAGAAGAAAAAAACTCAGCTTACAGATTAAGAGCTTCACAATAACTATGATAAACATAACAGAGTCTCTTTAGGAAAATGGACATATAAATAGGTAATCTCAGGCAGATATGAAAACTCTAAAAAGGAAACAAATGCTACACTTAGAATTTTAAAATATACAGCTTCTGAAGTTTACAAAATATCATTGGGGTCACATAGGATTGGACAATGCAGGAAAAAATAATCAGTAAATTTAAAGAGAGGTCAATAGAAGTTACTAAAACTGAAATACAAAGAGCAAAAAGTTGTAAAATACACATTTATACATACAAATACAAATAGAAGGAAAGAGGAGAGAAATGAGGGAGAAAAAAATTATCTCAAAGAATATTGGGAAAATTTTTCCAAATTCAAGAAAAGAAACATTTACATACACACACACTCAAAAAGTTTGCACACTCTAAATAGAATAAATCACCATTTAGGTATATTTGCTGAAAAATAAATATAAACTATTGAAAGCAGTTAGAAAAAAAGGATATATTGCATTCACAGGGACAATAAAAAGAATATATTTAATTTATCAGGATCAGAGTCTGGAAATTAATCTAATGGCATCTTTAAAATTCTGAAATTTAAAAACACCTATAACTTTAGAATTTTATATATTATATAAACATAACATCACATATTATACTTTATATTCTTGAACTATCCTTCAAGATAAAGAAAAATCAATTCAATATAAATTGTAATAGACACTATGAAAAACATTATGAACTAGAACCTCCATATGAGCCAGAAATCCCAATTCTGGGTGTAAATCCAAGGAAAGGAAAAGAATCCTAAAGAAACATTTGCACTTCTATGCTTATTGTAGCAATATTCACAACAGGTAAGAAATGGAAATATCAACTAATCTGTCCTATCAACCGATTAGTGGATTGGCAAATGTAATATACATATATGATGGAATGTTCATAAGAAGGATGGAAATCCTGTCATTTTCAACTTGGAAGGCATTACACTAAGTAAAATAAACCCTATAAAGAAAGACAGGGCCCTCCCTGGTGGCTCAGCGGGTTAAAGCACAGCACAAAGAAGCTTAAGCCACTTCCGCATAAGTTCAATCCCCGCCTGCCCCGAGGAGATCCACATGGCATGGCAGACCTCTCCTGACCCACTTCTCCCCTCAGCGGTGTACTTCGTCGATCTGTTCTGTTCTGCTCCCCACTCTGTCTCTGGTGAATCCTCTCACCCTCCACATCTTCAGCCTGTACCCCAGTTCTGTATGACTACATAAATCAATCTTAAAAAAAAAAAAAAGACAAATATTTCACAGCATTTCTTTGTATGTAGAATCTAAAAAACAAAAAAGGTCCAATTCTTGGAAACAGAGAAGATAAGTAGTAACTAGGACCTGGGAACCACTGGATAGGAAAAATAGAGGTTGGTGCAACGGTACAAATATTTAGTTATAATATGAACAGAACTTAAGTTGTCATGTAAAATATGACCGCTATAATTGCTTATACTGTTAACTACAGAATGAAACCTTGCTAAAAGAGTAGACCTTAAATATACACACACACACAAAATAAACATGTGAGGTGATGGCTGTGTTAACTCAATGGTAGGAATCTTTTCACACTCTGTGTGTGTGTGTATATATATGTATGTGTGTGTGTATATATATATATATACCTATATATATATATATACATATCTCAAATCATGACAATGCACACTTTAAATACCTTACCCTATAACTTGTCAATTATATCTCAATAAAACTGTCAAAAGGATTTTGGAAAATCAAAAGTTGAGATCTTTGTTGCTCTCCCACTAGAATGACTAGAGAGTTCTCCAGGCTGCAGAGAACTGCCATATGGAAATTTAGATAACAAGAAGGAATGAAGGATGCACGAAATAGAAATTTGTGGATCAACAGAAAAGATGGTTTCTTCCTTCTTTTTGTCTCACAAACAACTGATTTTTACAAGCAAGAGTACTAATTATTTCTAGGTTATAGTTAATTCCAAGCTTACTTGATCGCAAACACCATGCTGAGGGTTTTACAAATGTTGATTTATACAATCCACACAATAACACAACACGATGCAGACATGTATGAGCACTGCCACGAAGATGGCAGCAGGCATTTAGGAATGTAACTGGTAAAATAAGGATTTGGAACTCAATAGGCCTGGGTTCAATGTTTTCTTTCTACTTATCAGCTAAATATACTTAGAAAATTTACTTAATGCTTTAAACATCATTTCCTTCATGTAAGACATATGCATAATAAAACCTCTTAAGTTGTGAAAGATGAATGAAATAATCAGTGCAGCAAAAACTATTCCAAAGCTAACAAGCACCCAACAAGTTCTCCACAAATGTTAGCTCTTGTTATTATATAACCTGGGATTAGAACTCAGCACTGCCTTTCCATTTTTGTAACAAGTGCACCACACTACTTCTGTTTTTTTAAGGACAACTCTAAACCATGGAAAATGAAAAAACAACAACAACAACAAACATCAGCAACAAAGCAAAACAAACCTTTCCTTATCAGGGAATCGAGAGTATAGAGTGTACAAGTGTCCCTGCCAAGTTAAAGAAGAAAAAAAAATCTGCTTGTTTCTTTGATAGAAGATATCTATTTTGAAAATTTCTAAACTCAAGGATGGAAATATTTATTTTAAATACCTTTAGATAGTCAAGTTTCCATCTCACACCACCTTTTATGGTTTTGTTACAGCAGCACATTTCAGTACCAATAAAAACAAGCAAACCACACCAAAGATGTGCCTCTCAAGACATGAGCATTGATATCTAGCATTGGAAGTTGTTAGAGGTAAAATATTTTTCTTGTTCTGGCTAGTTATATCTTCTTCTTCAAAAAAGTTTTTTATTTTTTTTTAAACTAAATCAATCAATCTTATGATTCAGTAAGTAAATGCTAGGGTTTGTAGTTTGTTGCTTTGGTTTCTTTTTTGAATTTTTGAGAGGAGCATACACAGTGAGAAAGTTTCCTTTCTATGAAATGCACATCTCTGTATAGGGCTACTAAACAGTTCTGCTTTGCTATTCATGGGATTTTTAAATATATTTTTCATTGAGTTTACACACAGAGTCTTCAAATAATGATAATGGCTGGTTTACAACTGCCATGACAGAAAGATTAGGTCAAAGTATAATCGAAAACAGAGAAAATTCTAATTGACTTCCCAGTTAAATTCAGTTATTTAAGTATCTAGACTCAGTCAGACCTTTATTCAAAAATTAGTTGAGAAATAACCACAATCTATACATGGTGATATCATTTAGGAGCACAGTGGGACGATTTAAAACCAAAGCAACATTCAAAGCTTCTAGATATTAGACCTGATATTGACTTCTTGGATGTGATACCTAGAGCATAGGCAATGAAAACAAAAATAGACAAGTGGAATTATATCAAAATATCTGCACAGGAAATAATTCAACAAAACGAAAAGGCAATCTATAGAAAGGAAGATAATATTTGTAAGCAAAGCCATACACTTGATAAGGGGTCAATAGGCAAATTATAAAAAGCACCTTCAATTAAAAAAAAATTAAATAAGCTAATGAAAAAATGGACAAAGAACTTTTTACCAAGCAGACATATGATATCTGAAAAGGTAGCAATATCAATAACCATCAGGGAAATACAAATCAAACCATAGTGTGATATCACCTGACAAGTGTTAGAGTAGCCATTTATCAAAAAATAGAAGATAAATGAGATTCAGTGAGGGTGAGAAGCAAGAGGAACACTTGTGCATTGTTGGTGAGAATGTAAAATGGTTCAGTCACTATGGAAATTAGTATGGCAAGTCCTAAAAAATTAAAAAGTCTAAGTATTTGGTCTTACTATCCATCTACTAGGTATATAAAAGGAATTGAAGTCTGATCCCATATTTATCATAGATTTAGACTGGGAAGCAACCTAAATGTTGGTCAGAGGTGACTGGATACAGAAACTGTGATCTAGACATCAATGGAATGTATCAGCCTTAAAAACAAAACCCTGCCATTTGTGACAACATGTACACTGGAGAACACTGTGATAGAAAAAATGAGCTGGTCACAGGAGGACAAGTGCATCATGACCCTACTTTTTAAGACTAATCTAAATGGCCAAACTTACAGAACCAGAGAAGAGTTATGGTTGGCATGGGTTGAGGGGGATAAGAAAATGGCTAAAGGATACAGAGTTTCAGTTATGTAGATGAGTAAATTCTAAACATTGAAGTACAGCGTAGGGACTTGCATTAACAACCTTGTATCATATACTTAAAATTTTGCTCAGTGGGTAGATCTTATATTAATTGTTTTTACCATATTTAAATATATAATATAAAAATAAACAAAGGAGGAGAGAAGAAACTTTTAGAGATAATGGGTAAGTTAATGTCCTTAATCTTGGTGATAGCTTTGTGGTGTATTCTTACTGCCAAACTCATCATATTGTATATGTTAAGTATATGTCGGTTTTGTATGGCAATTATATCTCAATAAGGTGGTTTTAAAAATCAAAGTATAACAGCATTATAATATGTATTAAACAAGCCAATCTTAAATTTTAGCTTTTTTTCTGGGTCTGCATTACTTTGCTATAATATATTGTAATTAAATAAAACCAAAATGAAAATATATTTTCAGTCTCAATTTTTCCAATATTGGAATAAAAAACAGTACATCATGAAGTAGGTTCTGGCACCAACTCAGCAGCATACATTTTATATGACCAGATTAAGTCAAGCAGCTTTAGACAAATAAAGATAACTTGAATCAATGTTGTAGAATTATTAGTAGAAGAATGTGTCACATATTTCTGTTTTCTTTTGGCTTAATTTAGGAGGTATTTTCTGGTTTCTGTCTTGGCACAATATATAAAATAATCTTAGGTTGTTTTTTGGGTTTTTCTTGTTTTTTTTTTTTTTTACTTACTCTGAATTTATTCTCACAGATTGCACGCTGCTTAAGAAAACGGGTGTTTCAGTATAATCCCTGGAGGTATTATTTAAGTCCAATGTGATTTGCTTAAAGAATCAGGTATGAACACCTTGTTTTGACACAGGTCAGTAGATGATTTATTTGGATTTAAATAAATGATGATTTGTGATAAAAAATACCCATGACTTTCATAAGAAACTGGTGCTAATACTTTGAAACCACTAGTGATGTCAAATGCTATGCTTTGGCGTTTGGGGGCTTAATAAGGTAGGATTAAAATATGACAAAAGTCACCTTACCTGTTCAGCACATCTCTGAATCTCCTTAGTAAACAGAACTCATTTCTCACAAAATGATGATGATGGTAATAACAGTAATATTAATAATAGCAAATGCCATCAATATTCAGAGTATATATTTTGAGAAAGAATAAGAAGAAAGAGAAAGCAACATTTTGGTAGACAGTATTTTCATCTCTTCCAAAGAAGTTGCAAAGCATTAATATTGCTGAAAAAAAAAAAAAAACAAGTCTCAATGTTCTATTTAGTCCATCTTGCTGAAACCGAACCAGAAAATTTAACTCAGATATGCAACTCTCAGATTATCCAGTATGGAATGCACCTGAACATGAAACTGAGAGAAGAGTCAGTTCTCCTTGTTTGTCCTTTTTAACTAATAAAGAAAAATAAAGCTCCCTCCTGGGATCAGAGTTAAAGAAGAGGTAACCATACAGAGAGGCTGGAGGTCTGGGAAATGGCTATTGCCACAATTTTGCTTGTGCCTATTTCTGAGGACCTTATGAGAGCTGACACTAAGCTTGACTGAAAGTCTTATTTTTTTCAAATTATGCTTTGTATCCTCTATAGAGATTATAAGCTCAGACCTCTACAAATGTCTACTTTCATACCCTGCCCACCACTAGTACCCCAACAATCCTGCACCATGTTCCACTGGGTCCCTTGCCTCCTCCTCTCCCACCCCACCACGCGCCATCTTGCGTTGCTTCAGCTTGACAGTTAGGTATTAAAGAGTTTACTGTTGGGTGGGTTTTGACTGACCCTTTGTTATGTTTGTCTTTCACATGTTAAGTGAGACCATCTGGTATTTGTCTTTCTCCTTTTGACTTCTTCCCTCAACATTATCCTCTCCAGTTCCATGAGACATGATATATATATTTAACAGAGTGGAACTGGGCAAGAATTGCACAGAAAGTGAGAAATTGAGTGTATACAGGCAGGTAAATAAATGCAATGAATTTAAAATCAAATAGCCTTAGGAGAATTCTGCAAGCTCAATTCACCACAATGGGTAACATGTGGTCTTTTCATTATTAAGAGAAATATTTGAGAGGATGGCAAGCAGAGAGTAAAGGGTACTGCAGTAGAACCAAAGCAGGGAGACATCATGGGGTGCTCAACCAGGGACCATGGCAGAAGTGGCTTGGGTGAGCTAATGGGTGCATTGCCGAGATGAACCTGGTTCCAGCATAATAGTAGGCCAGCATCTGCCCAAGTTCAAGAAGCTGGTCGAGGAAAGAAACTAGGACTTGATTGCAAGTCTTGATGACTTCAATAATTACCTTCCTCTCTGGACATCTTGTTAAACATAGGATCAGCCCTGGACTACAAACTCATATCCCAGTCAGGGACACCCTGTGACCTTCTCCCCTTCCTGCCCCTCTCAGCCCACACTTAATTTGAAGAGATCCATCTTCAATATCCTCATCTCTAGTAAGGCCCAGTAGCTTCTGACTATGTTTAACTGCTGTCTAATTTACCATGAAGGTTTACTCTCTTCTTTGGTTGTATTTTCCCTAAAACAGATTTTTAAAAATGTATGTGGTGGGCCCTTCCTGGTGGTGCAACGGTTAGACGCAGCACCGCGACGCAGCACCGCAAATTAGCCACAGCTGCTTCAGTGTGAGTTCAACCCCTGCCCTATGTGACCCACATGGCACAGCAGACCTCTCCTGTCTCACCAGCAGCTCCACTAGGAAGTGTACTTCATGGATCTGCCTGTTCTGCACCACACTCTGTCTCTGGGGAATACTCTCACAGCCCTGTACCTCTGGCCTGTATGCATAAATAAATACTAAATATGTGTGTGTGTGTGTGTGTGTGTGTGTGTTAGTGGCTATAAATGTATTCAACCATTGGGGACATTCCTACAACTATAAAGATAATACTAATAATGATTGATCTGCAGAGGAAAATGCAGAGTAATTTTTATTTGCTTTGAGAATAACCGTCTGATGTTAGGATTTGGCATTTCCTTGTGGGAAACCAATTATGGGGATGTTCTGCCAAGATAAAGGAAGGAGGAAATAAGCACCGCACCCCAGTAAGACTATATGAAGGTTTTTAAAAACATTTTTAAAAATAGCTTGTCTGATGATAGAATCAATTGACCTTAAGGAATATTTCCTAGTCCTCCTGCCATGAAGTGTTAGTTTCCAAATTTATATGACAACCATTCTGACTGTAGTCTCACTGCTTCTTCAGATTTCCCAGCCCCTGCTCCTAGCGCTACGGTCAGCGCGGCATAGTTTCGCTGAGTCCCACCAAGCTGTTCTGATCACGGTAGCAACTGTATCAAATGCACCGATCATGCCTTACTACCACTTTGACCTAGAACAGTCTCTCTTTCAGGGTTTCGTGACCATTCTCTTCTTTTTTCCAGTTGTTTACCAGTGCTGTAACTAGAGGAGATTTTTCATCCTACCAAAAGTATCACTCAGGCCCTCCCTGGTGTTTTAGCTGGTTAAAGCACAGCACTAAGAAGCTAGCTGCAGCCTCTTCCGCATGAGTTCGATCCCTGCCTACCCCGGAGGTGATCCACATGGCCCGGCAGACCTCTCCTGACCCGCCCGCTGCTCCCCTCAGCAGTGCACTTCAGTCAGTCTGCCTGTTCCTCTCCCCACTCTGTTTCTGGTGAATCCTCTCACCGTCCCTGTACCTCTGGCCTGAGCCCCAGCTCTGTATGCACAAATAAATTAAAATAATAATAATAATAATAATAATAAGTTGCATAAAGAGGTCTTGTATTTGTCTCTTACATAAACATGAAGTTCTGCATTATTTACTAGGCCTTAAGAGTAGCTTATATCATAAATGGGCCTGCTTTACATAGCTTTGAGACCAACAATAAAGTCGACACAGAGCTGCTTCAGTGGTTGTTAGATTTCACATACCAGATACTTCAAAGCCCTATTTTGTGTGAAGCAGTGTGGTTTCTCTAGGCAGAGGGAACACAAAGATAAAAGGTATATCAATCTATCAAAGATGTACAGTAAATAACACACAATATAGTACTTAGTTTGAGCTTCTTACTCAACTTCCAGAAGCTACTCTTTCAGAAACATATTATTCAGGCAGTATTATGCAGAGCTGGGTTATTGTATTTGTTATCAGTAAGAGAAAATTCATTTTCCATGAGAAATAAACATGAGTTAACTCAGCTTCTAGTGCACTGGGTTTAAAGGCTAAAAATAGTTTAAAAGCAGGAATAATTCTAAAATCTCTAAAGTAGCATAATGATAGAATCATGTAACATTATTTTCAATAAACAATCTTCAAAGGTTGCACCTTATTTCTACAGCGCAGAAGTCTTCTGCTATCCATTGATGGATTCTGATTATAAATTGGACATTATTTTGTCAATCTGATGATAATTTTCCTGCTTATATGCTAAGAGGCTTGGGAGTAAGAGATGTAGTAAAACATAGGACCTTACACATAAATCTGTGATAACCACAGGGAAAGATAGCACCAAGTGATGTTACAACAGGAAAAGACAAAACAGGAATTTTCAAAATAAATAGTGAAACTGAGATAGGATGTTTAGAGGAGCAAGTAAGCAAGAGGACATTGAACTCTAGCAAACACGTGAAGGCAGAATAATGAAAGTAGAAATGTTCACATTTAGTAGAACTAAGACTTTTAGAAACTCAGGTCCTTTTGTAAACAAGCAGTACCATGATCTGTTTTGGGGGAAAGGTTATTGTGTAGTCCACTATAATTCCAAAACTATTCTGTGAATAAATGATAGCATCCTTGTCACTAGTATATGAAAATGAGTTGTAAGAAGGCCACTATAGTTGCTTGGTTCAGCATATTAGTAAAGCAGGTTTAGCAGATAGGAGACCCAACCCTTGAAAATAATTTTTTTTTAATTTTTTTTGCTGGAAAATATAAGTACTACTAGCTTGTAATTACAAACAGTCCCCAGCTTACCATGATTCAACTGAACAATGTTGCAAAAGGGATATCTATTCAGTAGAAAGCAAGCTTTAAATTCTGAATCGCGACCTTTTCCAGAGCTCCTGACACGCGGATCCAAACTGTCTCATGATGCTGGCAGGCACACCGAACTGTGGCTCCCAGTCAGCCTGTTACTCACAGGGGTACAGAATCAAGAACCTGCTACCAGCTATCTGGAGCCTCATCAGAAGGGAAGGAAATGGGTGATTCTGTCTCTGTAGTATCCCCATTATCCAGAAATTTATTTCAGTTCACTGCCAGCATCCTTTCAGCTGTGCACGTTACTGTTGAGAATCCATGCAAACAATTCTGCTTTTCACTTTCTGTACAGTATTCAATCAATTACATGAGATATTTAAGTCTTCATTATAAAGTAGGTTTTGTGTTAGATAATGTAAGTGCTCAGAGCAGGTTTAAGGTAGGGTGGGCTAGCGATTTTCAGTAGGTGTATTAAATACATCTCTTACTTAGGACATTTTTAGCTTATGATGGGTTTATTGAAACCTAACCCATTGGGAGTCCGGGAAGATCTGTACAGTTCTCTAATAACTCCAGAGAAAGTCTGAGATGATGAAAGAGATTAGACAAGGACAATCTCCACATCCTCCTCAATGGTCAACATGTAAAGAGTAGATCATTAAATTTTATACTAACTTTGTGACCGTAAGCAAGTTAATGAACTTCATTTTTTTTTTCATCTGTAAAATGGGGTTAATGGTACCTTACAGGGTTTTTGTAAGGATGAAAGATAATATATGTAAAATGACTGTTATTATTACCTGTTTACTCATACTCGGGTATACTGCTTATTAGTTATTACTGCCTTCTATATTTACTGCACACAAACTACAATTTAAAATGGTCAGTCCCTAAATAGAGGCTTACAGACATTGCAAAATCATCAAAAAGAAGCGAACATTGGGATAAAACTGACAAACAAAACATAAACACAGTCTTTAAAGAGCTTTTTCAGGTATAGGTATATTCCTATAAATATTTCCTTGCTTTTCTTCTGCTATCATTCTCCAATCTCACAAAAAAGAAACTATATTTTGTTGAGGATGGGGAGTAGGAAGTTCTAAATTGCATGAAAGATAGCCTGATTAAAGAGCTAGTTAGAGAATCCATTTCCTCATTCTTTAAGATCAGAGCAGTTAGACATACCTAAATAAGCAATTTCAAGAAGAGCTTATATTCCATTATGACATTATTCCCACATATTTTATAATCTTTTCCCAAATAGATCCTTTGTCCAGGTTTGCCTGGGATATGCCCAGCTTATTCCTGTTATTCTGGTTTAATTATTAATAGTCACTAGAAAAGTCCTTTCACTTTATTTTATTGAAGCACTCATTTACATTTTTGTGAATTTTTTCACAATATAGGATTTCACTCCCAAAGAACCCATAGTCTTCCACCATGGTCCACTGTGCATTCCACACACTGCCCTCCCCTGCTTTTTCCTCTCTCCTCCCCTTCCCTTTCTGCAATCCTTACACTCCTAAAGGTATTCCTGTTTTGACAAGTTTCATCTCCATAAAGCATTTTACATCTTTTCCTGAGAAACCTAGGTTAGATGCAATGCAATTGAAAGTGTCAATATTTGGCTTCAACCACGTAAAAGATACAGATCAATACCTACACTGTAAAATGTATTCACAGAAATTTTTAAATTATAATTTTATTCATGGGGTCATAATACAGCAAACAAAAGACAAAGCAAAAGGAAAGACTTACAGGATCAAGAAAGGGCCGAAGCAAACGGGAGCCCATACCAGGTTACTAGTGACTAAGCCAGGACAGAGAATGTGGACATCAAATATGCTCACCCCATATCCTGGAATTTTTGGAACCTCCTTACAAAACTGATAAGAAAGACAAGAGGCATTTATTTTAACTAAATAGGAAGAATTTTTTAAAAACCTTAATATGCCATATTTAAAAAAAAAACATTAATAGAATTCATAATTGCATTTTGAATTCCAAAGTCCTGTACCCTGAAGATGAGTTCATTGCATAGAATTAAAGAATTATGTGAAATACACATAATACACTGAAAATACACAGTGTCTAGACTGTTCTTCCTTTTTCCTCTCATCATGTCCCTCCTCTCCTCTCCAGTGCATCTATAAAATTTATAATTTTTCCAAGAGAGAAAAACTGGGGTTATGTCTTTGCCCATTAGAAACAGATTTCTAGGTTAATTCAAGATTGTGAGAAAATTCAAATCTATGATTTTTATAACATAAATAAGTTTAAAAAAATGGTAAATATGTTACTTTAAACATGAGTTTACAGAGTATGAATACACTGATTTAATTATGACAGCATAGTTTCACTTTAAATAGAATCTTAAGCGTTGAGTGAGCTTTTCAGTGTTATTTAATCAACCGTACCTCTAGTTAACATATTTCTCACCAGGAAAACAAAATGGATATCTTGGTATTGAATAAGGACAGAAAGAAATTATGTCTGTCAATGCCAAATACCAGAAGGCAGATTACTTTGAGACTAATGAGTTCTAGGATATTATAATCACAAAATCATTAATGATTACAATTTTTTTGTCTTTCATTGACCTGTCATAAGTGAATCCCCAGGAGTAAAAATTTCTATAAATTCTATTCTAAAAACTATTCAGTCTGGCCCTCCCTGGTGGCGCAGCGGGTTAAAGCACAGCACTAAGAAGCTTAAGCTACTTCCGCATGAGTTCGATTCCCGCTTGCCCCGGAGGTGATACACATGGCGTGGCAGACCTCTCCTGTCCCACCTGCTGCTCCCCTCAGCAGTGTACTTCGTCATCTGCCTGTTCTGCCCCACACTCTGTCTCTGGTGAATCCTCTCACCCTCTGCATCTCTGGCCTGTACCCCAAATCTGAACGAATAAATAATCTTAAAAAAAAAAAATCAGTCTGAATTCCTTAAGTAATCCAGAAGCCATTCTGTCATTAGTGTTTTCTGTATAAAACTAATGTGTATAAAACTAAAGTTAATTTCACTTTATTTTAAAAAATTAGTCCAGGAGTTCTTTCCAAACATGATACCTGAAAACAGAAATCATTATGAAAGATTTATAGAATTAACTACATGAGGCTAAGTCTTCTTTAGAGAAACCCAATCAAAAAATATAGAGGCAGAATATATATGTGTATGTGTGTGTGTGTGCATATTTACATACACTTGTATATATACACATATATACACATGTATATATGTGTATACACACACACATATATCTATGAGATACATATGTAACAGACATCTCAAACTTAATTTTAAAATTGTTTCCCATAGAAAAATGGGCAAATACTTGAAAAGGAAATTTATATTATTAGATATATAAATTGCAAATAAGAAAGAAATTCATATTAATGTAACAAAGCGTGTTCATCTCAATGATTAACACAAGATTTTTACAATGATGTTTTTAATGATAAGGATGAAGGTAACTACTCATGTTCATACATTGTTGGTGAGAATGCAAGTAAAGCTTTTATAGAGAGAAATGGTTAATAACCTTAGTAATGTATAAATTGATATAGTAAGTCCCCTTACAAGGAGTAATGTTTAGGAAATGTTGGTGAATAGCACAGGATTATTATACATAAAGACATTGGTGACAGGGACTCACACACTGACTAAAATTTTAAAACATCACCTGTCTATTAGAATTTACATATTCAAATAAAAATGACAAAATTTATAGATGGAATTTTTTTCTTAAGGGCATGTATTTATAACTGCTAACCTAAAAAAAAGGCCAGCATATATTAACAAGAAAAGCTAATTACAAAAGGAATGTTATAGTAGGGTCCCATTTTTTAAAAAATGATATACACTAAGATCATGTCAACCATCATCTTTCAATAATAGCAGCTTGTATAATATTTACTTCTTTGTGTATATATATTTCCTAAGTTATTTGCAATCAGAATAAAAAACAGTTATTTCCCCACTAAGGGGTAAAGGGAAATGCTACAAGAAATAATTGTTGACCAACTGTTTTACCATATGAGGGTTAATTCTCTACAAAACAGTCCTATTTGTATTTTAATAAAAAGCAAAATGGACAGTGCGCTTCCTACATGACCTTTCCAATGAAGTTGATGGGAAATTTCTGCACACAAACTTTGTGATCTTTGCCAGCCTAAGGGTCACGTGAAATGAAAGGTCACACTTGGGAAGGCAGTATGATGGGAGGGGCTGGCACACTGGTGGCTGTTCTGAAGGTTGAGAACCACTGAATTTATCCTGGCCCTATTTCTTCTTACTCAACTTCACAAAGTGAGTTAGGTCTTGGGAACCAAAAGAAAGAATAATTGAAGAGGAAAAAAATAATCACAACGAGGAAACTGTACGAATTACAGCTTTGAAGAACAATGACACCAGGACTATGAATTTCGCACTAATTTTGTCTATGGAAAAAAATCACCAAAAAATAGAACCCACATGCCTCTCTCCCTGTTCATGCACAAATTTTAAGTCAAAATTTAGCCTAGAGGGGGAAAAATGAGCCAAATAAATAGATGTAGTTAGCTAAATCCCTCACAAAGGGGCTTTCAGTGTTTCTACTCAGCATAAGAACATAACTCCTGGCTCTTCTACTGAAATGATTCATGAAAAAAAGCTAAATATGTTTTCTTAAGAAGCAAGTCAATGTGTCAGAAAAATATGATTGTCCTAATCCAGTTTAACTTTTAACCTCAATAAATAAGCAAGAGAAGTTTGCAATCTGAACCTTTCCTAATAGTGAATGTTTCTCTTCCTCTTACTCCTGAAGAGTTTTCTTTTTTATCCTGGGGATAAAGGGATATTATAATTCATCAAAATTTCATCCCTACAGGAATCTGGACACCCCCAAAAAATGAGTTAGTGAAAGAGATTATGAAATGTACTTTTACAAATATTTTTTTAAAAAAGAGGCAGGCACCCATTTGGATACAACCTGGTGTGAGAGCAAAGAATTCCTGTAAGGGCCTCTAGAAGGCTTTGTCTCCCAGGATGAGGAACTTTACACTGGGGTCACTTATTCCATCAATATCAATATGAGGGCCCCCATATGCTACAAGAAATGGAGAATAGATTACTAGTTGCCAAAGGCTATGGGGAAAGGTAGAAAAAAAATGGGTGAAAGGGCATCAAAAGATATAAACTTTCAGTTATGATAGGTAAGCCCTGGGAATGTAATGCATAGCATGATGATTATAAACAAAGAGGATTGTATATGTGAAAGCAACTAAGAGAGTAACTATGTTGTATGTGTAACTATGATGACAGACGTTAGCTAGACTTATTGGGATAATCTACAGTATATACATATATCAAATCACTCTTTCGTACACTTGGAACTAACATAATGCTATATGTTAATTATGCCACAACAAAAAAATGAAATGATACAGACATTAAAAAAAGGTTGGTTAGGCCCTCCCTGGTGGCGCAGCGGGTTAAAGCACAGCACTGAGAATCTAAAGCATGAGTTCAATTCCCGCCTGCCCCGGAGGTGACCACATGGCGCGGCAGACCTCTCCTGACCCGCCCGCTGCTCCCCTCAGCAGTGTACTTTGTCGATCTGCCTGTTCTGCTCCCCACTCTGTCTCTGGTGAAGCCTCTCACCACCCCTGAGCCTCTGGCCTGTACCCCAGTTCTGTATGCACAAATAAATAAATCTTAAAAAAAAAAAAGGTTGGTTAGCCTAAATGTTTTTATTTATACACTATAGCTGTAATTCTTCTTACTTACACAATTAAGTAAGCAGAGTGACAGAATGACAGAGAAGGGTTCAAACCAACATGCAATGGCATGATCTCATTTTTAGAAAATAAATCAGAAACACGGTAATAAAACAAAAATACATATAAAACAAAGGTGAAAAATTGCTACAAAAATCATGTCAATGGGAGCTTATTATAATTCTTTACACAAATCACTGGCCCTTATAACTTTGCAATTAGTCTTCTCCAAATCTGTGGCTTGATTTTTCACTCTTGATGAAGAGCTATTCATTTTCATGTAGTTCAATTTATGGATTTTGTTCTTTAAATAAGCACTTTTTCTATGCAACATAAGAAACCTTTGCCGATACCAAGAAGTGAAGCTGTCAATGTCTTATTTTTATCTTTTTATATCAAGTTCTAGTGGACCAAGGGCAGTGCTTTTTCGAAGGACAGTGTTATAAAAGGGTTCCCTCTAAAACGGAACGTCCAGGAAGGAAGTCAAGGAGAAACCCTGAAGACCTAATTTTTTTAACCAGATGGTAACCCTGTTGGTACGCTAGAAAATTGATTCTCTCTACTACTGTATAAGATTCTGAGTCTCACAATGCATCTGTCGTTGGCAAATTCCCCTGTTTCACCAACCTTTTCTCTGAATGCTCTTTTGATTCTCTTAAACTAACCATAACTGTCTGCTCCACCCAGTCATCTTCATCCAAGCTAGGTGGATCCAAGTTGGGGTTTTGGGGTGGTTTTTTTTTTTTTGAGCCTTGTATACAATTTGGGGTGCTCTTTCAAATAAACAATAAAATAAAAAATACCTAGGGTGGTGTATGTAAATACCCACAGCTGCCCTTGGAGAATCCATGCAAGTAAGGGGTCCGGTCCACAGAATACAATTGCCTTTGCAGCCTTCTCAGGAGGAAACCTGTTTTGTTTTGTTTTTCCTGATACATCTCTCTGTGCACAAGAACCTGGAACTAGGGAATGTTACTGTTTTCAAGTCATTTCTTTTCTTTTTTTTTAATCAAGAGCTGCTACTCATTTGCTAATCTGTGCCATCAGAACTTGCTTTTATTACGACCTCCCCGTTACCTCATACTTCATTTGTTGAGGAATTCCAATCACTTAGCATCCTAAGTGATTGCAAGAGATGGCTCATCACCCATCTCTGTCACTTAAAGATGTCACAAAATGATCTAACAATATTGTTCCCCATCTTTGAAGATGACTCCTCTGGCCCACTGACTGCCTCTAGCCAGCACTTTCTGATCTTCTTCACGATATTTCATCTCACAAGTGTCCTTAGTTAATGAACTTTTGTTCATTTAAATATTTTTATTCTTGAGTTAAAATTTATACATATTTCTTATTTTAGTTGTGGAGATGAGTAATTGTTTGAGATATTGCATGACTCAGGTGTCTGAAAATAATTAATTTACCCTCATACTTGATGGCCATGTTGACTGGATATAAAATTCTAAGTGGAAAATAATTGTCTTTGCTACTATATAAGTATTCTTTCACTGTGTTTTGTTAATGGTTACTGTTGAAATCTTAAATGATATGTTAAACAATGTTCCGTTGTAAATTGTTTCTTCTGCCCTCATCTCTTTGAAAGATTATGGATAGCATAGTACTCTTAAGTCATGATACATTTTGAAATAAGTCTTTTGAAATTCATTCTTTTGGGAATTGTGTGAACTTTTTCTACCTAACGTTGGTGTCTTCAAGTTAGAGGAAATGTTCTTATATTATTTCTCTTATAATACTTTCTCCTAAATAATCTGAGTCAGAGATTAGATATCCAGTTCTTCCATGTCTAACCTTTTCTTTTTTATATTATTTTGGTTTTTGCCTTACTTTTGGGAAGATTTCTTCAATGTTATTTCTGAACTATTTTGTCATATTTTTCATTTCATCCTAACATTTTTTAAATTCTAACATTTTCAAGAACATGTTGGTTCTTTTCTTATAGCTCCTAATCATATATCTTATCTATCTTATGATATTAAAAGTTTCTGAAAAATAGTGTTGTTTGATTTATCTCTTTTTCCTCTAGAAGTTTTTAATGTTTGCTTTAATGTGTCTTTTTATAGTGAAGGGTTTTCTCAAATACCTGATAATTATTATCTATTACCTTATATTTATAGTCTTTGGAAACCAGAGCCAGCATATGATCAGACCTGATCAAGCAGTAGGTTTCTCTCTAGGCTGATTAGTCAGTATGTTTTTGGAACCTTCCAGTATTGTATGAGAAAAATCTCCTTGAACTTTCCTGTGGGACACAGACCAACATTCATGCAACAGACAGGTAAAAGGAGATGGGAAGTACCTTCAGGCTTGAGATTAATCTGTTCTCATTTACAATCTGCACATACTTATTCTTCACACTGTCGTGTACTTCTAAAATTCTCATAGCTGTACAGACTAGTTTATATACAAATTTTATCCAACAACTTCTTCATAACTTTGCCCAAACCCTTGTTCATGGTAGCTTATGAGTTCAAATAGTGAACAATAAAAATAGACTCACTCCTCTTTGGTGTTCTCCTCTGCACATAATTTAGGTTATAATTCCTTGCTTTTATTTAAGCCAGTTACCAATGATTCTTAGCCTTTGGGTTAAAATCAAGTATAAAACTATTAACTATCCATCTATCCATCTGTTTTTATTTCCCAAAAGTATGTGGTAATGGTTTAGCTTCTGCTGTCTCCTATACTTTGATCATTGTTCTTAAAGTTGTATACTTTAATTCCTTTACAATTATTTCAGCAAAGCCTTTAGAAAAATGGAAAAACTGTATGTGGTCAGCCAGTCATCCTTAACATCTTTAACCAGGATGATTACTTACTGTTTAAAATTCTCCAGTGGATTTTCAGCACATTAAGAATAAAATCCCAAATATGTTAGCATGGCCTCCAAGGTCCCCATGTGTCTTCCTTTCTGTGCCATCACCTCTCTTCCCCCTTCACTTACATTACAGTAAATGACCTTCTTGTATTGCTTCAAGTCTTTCCCCAAAATTGTCACTTGCATATTTCCTTTCTCAAACCTGATCCCCTCAAAGAAAGCTTCCTAAATTTCCTAACTCAAAGTCCTGTACCCTCCGGCACTCCGCTACATCAATTAAAGGGGTTTTAGAGTATTTTTCATCCACTGTAATTATTTCATATATTTATGTGTTAACTCATTTATTGCCTGCACCCTCCCCACTGGAATGTCAACGGTGTACGTGCCAGCTTGCTCAGTGCACTGTCCTGTAATTCTCTCTAGGTGCTCTCAGTTGTTGTGCCTCAAGATTCTCTGGTGAGAAGAAAAAAAAATTTCACTGTAACTCTTGAAATACCTACTGCTTCTCTGTCTATCCCTCCCAGCCTCCTTCTCTTCCTCCACGCCTCTTTTTCTCCATTGTTGATTCATTGTACTTCCTACCATCAGTTACATAGGTGCAAATAATTCTCTAAGCCCTGATTTCCAAAGTATGGAACCCAGACTAGATCAGCATCACCGAGAACCTCTTAGAAATAGGGGTGTCTAGTTAATAAGAAACTCTGGGAGCAAGACCCATCCCATCTTTGTGTTAACAAGCTCTAAGGTGATTTTGATGCATATTAAAAATTGATAACCACTACTGTAAGCAACTCTTACGATCTTAGCTTCCTTCCAAGGCCGGTCAGTCCCTGAGAGTCAATCAGAGCTACCTGGGTATTTTGTTTGACATCCTTTCCTGCTGCTTTGCAAGGTCACAACTCTTCTTTCTCCAGTCAGTTCACTACTCATCATTTCTTGCCAAAAATATTTCAAAGCTCATCATTCTAAGTGGTCTTTGTGGCATAAATTTTCGATGTCTCTTTTATAATAAAATTAGTTAAATAATCAACGTTTTTCATGTGATTCATGAAAACTTTGTTTACTATCATTTTTATTTCCTCCTGTGTGAATTATATTTGCCAATGCACCGTTTGAGATATTTTATATCAAAGCTCTCTATACTTTGAAGGCATGACTTCTGCTTGTCACATGTCTTATTTTTCAGTGGGTTTTCAAAACATTATTTTACTCTTTAGCAGTTATGAAGGTAAAAGTCAGTATTATAATATGCAATGAAATGTCAACAAGTGTGTGACTTCGTTTTCATAAAATTTTGTATTGTTCAATTATTAGGAAATAATTCACTCAAAGTTGAAATAAATTCTATGTAGTTCTAGTGCTTTTCTGTGGCTTAAAGATATATGTAACATTTTTCCAGGTTCACTTTGGTTTATGGATTTTTTGATATAAATTAGTTGATGATTGTTCTCCCAAATGTTGTATTAAAGTTCACTTTTCAGATGCAATAGAGTATAAAGGTTACGATGTGGCTCTGGAGTCCAATGGCCTGCATTTGATATTAGCTACAGCTTTAACTACTTTATCTGTCAGCTCCCTCATCTCTCATTATGTCCTCATCAGTTCTTAGTGACAAAAGGAGTAAATTCAGTATCAGCATTTAGTATGCAGTGTTTCAAAATTTATTAGATTCCCTTTCAGGTCTTTTATACTGTGACATCAACACACTGTCTATTTGTATCAATATCACATTATTTTTAGTCTCGTTATTTTCCAGATATAGGAGAGTTTAGAATGATTTTATTTCAATCCTTTTTTCAAAAAATCATATAAAAAATTAACATGACCAAATAGCGAAGGATCTCGGTGGGTACTTGAGGCCCCACCCTGGGCATGGTGGGTTAAAAGCACAGCACTGAGAAGCTAAAGTCACTTCAGCATGAGTTCGATCCCCGCCTCAGAGATGACCCACATGGCAAAGCAGACCTCTCCTGACCTGCCTGGGCTCCCCTCAGCAGTGTACTTCTCAATTTGCCTGTCCTGATTGAAAGAAGAATTAAGAGGATGTCAGGCAATTTAGGTGGGCTCTGGTAAGTGGGAAAATTGAATGCCAAACTTTCTTTCTTTTTTTTTAAAGATTTATTTATTTATGCATACAGAACTGGTGTACAGACCAGAGGTGCAGGGGTGGTAAGAAGATTCACCAGAGACAAAGTGGGGGGCAGAACTGACAAAGTACACTGCTGAGGGGAGCTGCGGGCAAGGCAAAAGAGGTCTGCCCCATGCCAAGTGGAGCACCTCCGGGGCAGGGGGAGGGGCGGAGGAAGGAATCGAACCCCACAAAAGCAGTGATGTGCTTTCTGTTGTGTCACCAGCGAGGGCCCGAATGCCAAACTTTCATAAAGGAAGCCAGACTTGGGACAGAGGTCGAGTTTTAGATGGGAGAAAAGAGGGGAACACAGATGAGTTTAGGAGGCATAACAGGAGAATATCCATGAAAGCAAACAAAGACAAGAGGACAATAAATTATATGAAGGAGAATAGCATCATTCAATCACACAACTCCAATTATCTCTGCAACAGGAAAGTATGTCCAACTAACCCCTTAGCACTCAGTAAGTAAGCTTTGCTAATACATAGACAATGACCCTGAAAGCTAGACAGTAAAACCTCTATTTCTACATTTAGCACTAAGCTCTATTCTATTTTGCCTAAGTGTTCAAAATGAGCTTTTTTTTAATTGGCTGAATATTCAAGATATTATGTTTTGCTCTCAAACTTTAGAACTGCTTATTATTGGTGCCTCCAAATATTTCTCAATATGTATTTACATGAATTTTTAAAATCATTTATATCATTTCAAACTTACCTAAAGCCCCTTGACCATTATTTCAGCATGCTCAATCATTTTGGCCTTTTTCCACATTTGAAATTATGATTTGTGTTTCCCAATAGATTTCTGTTCAAATTACTTCTTGACTCCTAACCTTTGTTTTACATTACCTAAGAGCACATAGTGTTACCTTCAGAGCAGGGTAGATGCATATTGCATTGAAAAGCTATGCTAGGCCTGATACATGAGTTTGCCTTAAGGCCGATTTATGCCACTTAAAGTAATACAGTATGTGCCTTGGTAATTGAAATCCTTCCATTACCCTCACTCCAGACCATTTAAATAATTCTCTTTCAAATGCAATTACATCAGGAGGTGAGCCAAATGGTTTAGGAAAGACGGGTATTTCCAACAAGAAGGCTTTTGGCTGGCCACCAAAAAGCTGGATGGTGTTCATAATTCCTAGTCCATCTCTCTTCTCTGCAAGGTTCCCATTTATAAAGCAGACTGTCAATCTTTCTCCTCACTAGAGGAGATCACTTGCTGTTTCAGTTAACCGATGCTCATGGTGGCACCTAGTGAAAAGTTACTTTGAATTTTTCACAGCTTGGCTTTGCAAAAAAATTTTTAAACATTAAAAAAAAGTCTCCCATCCATTACTTCTAGTCCTTAATCCCAAAGCAATGCTTTTGATATATAAAATGGTATCATGTCTTTTAAATACTTTAAACTTCACACATGCAATTTTATCTTGAATGCAAGCTCACCCCATAATCACAAGTTTTGCAAGAAAGGTTTTGGTTATTAACAAAACTAGAAAATTCCTAGGGTAAAGCATCAACAATGCCTTTTTAACATGCTTAGACAGATGTATATTCTGTACTTATGTATGAGAATGCTGACGAACCACAGCCTGTGAACTAAATAATTCAATGGAATGCAGAGAAAATGAGTGATTCTATATTCTAATAACTGCTTTTTGAAAACTTTTCATTTAACTCCAAAACTGACTCATAAATTGACACTTGGGTAATGTAGTGAAGTTATATTTAACTCCAGAACTCTTCTCACATGCCAGGTTTCAAAGCTGCTTCTACGTTAATGTCCTTTTGGGGGTTCATTATGACTATTCCTGTCTTCCCTCAAAACAAACCTATTATACATGTTCATTTCCCCTCTTCTCTTGACTCCTGGCTGTCACAGTCACACCCCTTCCAGCCCACGTTATTTTGGCCTATAGCAGCAATATCACACCCAAGGGCGAGGAGCCCAGCCTGACAGATGTTGCCAGTCAGTACCAAACCCATGTTTTCTTATGGGATCAGTCCACTCAAGAAGTGGCCCAAAAAAACATTAAAGATGAGGTTTAAAATGAGCTACTGAAAGAATTGCTAATAAATCACTGATTGAAGTCCATGATTAATAATGGGCCAACTTGATTGAAATATAGCACAAGGTACACAGTCAAATCACACAGACAGGTATAAGCCAGACCCAGCCCAAGGATATGGGATGAGTGGGCTCAGACTGCTACAACTTGGCAAACTTAAAAATTGTACAGCAAGCAGGCCTGTCATACAAGTGGAATTTTTAGCAGTCGTCACACAGCTTCTGTGCCCAGAGAGGATCTGGCTAGAAATCCTACTGAAATGCAGTTATTTCTTAGTCAAACCAACCCCTGCCCACCGCTCCCCCCCATGACACACCTTTAAAAATACAAACAGAAGATATCAAAATGCCTCAAGTAGCCTTAATTTTACCAGAAGGCCATCTACTGAATTCCTCTTGTGCCTAATGGAAGAAATGGACACTGTGTCTGTATTCTGATGTTTTCCGTGGGTACTGACATCTACATTTAAGTTACCCTTTAGTGTTCAAAAAAATATGGATTTAAATACTCTTGAGTTTCACATTCCTGAGGACTCTGACATTTAAAAACCTAAAGTTAACATTTTTTAGTTCAGTTTTTATAGTGGCTAACAAAATATATACTTAGTCTGTACAACACAGTGTGTGTGTGTGTGTGTGTGTATTTAGAGGACAGTAATTCTGTTTATATGTAACATTAATCAGCACAGAAATCTGAGTCTAAAAATCTAAGGTGTAACATTGATCCAGTTCATTTGGTGGCTTTGGGCAAGTTATTTCATTTTTTTTGCTTCAACCACAAATTGAAGTCCTAATACTAAGACATCTTTCAAAGTGCATGCTTAACATTCAGTCTTAAACTTCCAAAAACATGACGTAATCAAATTTCTTCATGTCTCAACAGAACAATAGTACGCAAAACATGAGTGTACCAAATATGCAAAATTGTTTTTCTCAAAATCTCTTTTAATATTAAATCTGTATGAACTGTGGTATTGATGGGCCCAGAGTCTAAGTAAATGGGATAACATCAAAGAAGAAAACTGCATTCAACAGAACCAGATCCAGATCATTGGAGAAGGAAGCCAGAGGTGTGCAGGTTAGTCGCTGGGGCCCTTCCCACCACTGGGTCCAAATGCAGCCACCTTCACAGAGTCCTGGGCCTGCCGCCTGAGGCACGGAAGAGGGCCTGACTCTGCTCAGAGTTCCTGGTAATCTGGCCATACCTGGGTAACCCACATTACTTAAAACTTGGCCTAAAAATTTAGCGATTGAGGCCTTTAACTTTAGATTTTGTAGGTCAAAATTAATTGTTGGTATCATTTAGAGAAATCATGTCTTTCCAAGGAAGTTCATTTCAAAAATGATTAAAATACATTCTCAAAACTTAAAAAAAAAAAAAAAACCTAATCTAGGAGATGTGTTCTGTGACCTATGAAATAATTTAAATTTCAATTCCCAGAACTACTTCTTCTTTTCTTTATCAATTTGTGTAAAGAATAGAGCCCTCCCTGGTGGCGCAGCAGGTTAAAGCACAGCACTAAGAAGCTAAAGCCACTTTAGCATGAGTTTGATCCCACCCTGAAAGTGATCCACATGGTGTAGCAGATCTCTCCTGACCCACCTGCTGCTCCCCTTGGCAGTGTACTTCATGGATATGCCTGTTCTCTCCCCACTCTGTCTCTAGTGAATCTTCTCATTGCCCCTGCATCTCTGGCCTGTACCCCAATTCTGTATGCATAAATAAATAAATAAAACACTGTTTGATTATGACACATGGGCATTATTGATAAAGAAAAAAAACACACATTTTTTTTTCTTTCTGCTGGCTGCTTATTCCAGAGCTCACCCATAATCAAGAGATGGAAGCTTTGTAATCTCCCTCACCAAAAATTATTTCAAGCAGAATTTGGAAAAATCATTAAATTTTCCCTTACTCAGAAAGCTAAAGAGAAATGAAAATATAAAGCTAAACACTTCCAGTCATGACAGAAGGCACTTGGGACTAATTTTTAAAGGACCAGTCCGTCTTAGGTATGAGCCATTGGCAACCATGTGAATCAGGTATACAAGCAACACCAAAATCAAGGCTCCACCAGTCACGTCACTAAACTGTCAAGTGCAAAATAGCATCCTGGAAAGTACTCAACCTGGGCCCATACAAAGATGAATGCATTATAAATATCTCTCCCCATTCATTCACTAACAAATCCACTAATTCAATTCCTTTCACTTATTTTCCATATGCAAATTCATTTAATAAGTGCTAAGCCAGGCCCTTACACCGTGAGCTTCAGATACAGAGATGAACACAAAATAGTTCTCCTCTTTAATATATGGACTGCTTAGATCAGACATCACAATGGTCAATACAGTATGGAAAGAGGAGTACAAAAGGCAAGATACAGAATGATAAAGTAGGAGACAAGAGGATGATGTGGAGACTGAGTTCAAAAGTCTGGGTTCGGATCAGTAAGCAGAACAATGCAGATGGGACGTGATGCTAAAGTGTGGGAGATGTGGGCATGAGAGACTGTGTGTGTATATGATGTGAATGATCAGATCCTCCACTGTGTCCATGGAATATGACATATAGGTGTCAGGAGAAATGGGGCTGCAGAAGTGGACAAAGTCCACAACCTGACAGGACTCCCATGTCATTCTACCTGGTGTCCACTTGGTAATGAAGATAACAATAATGAACCCAAGAAATATTTTTAGCAAAGCAGTGGCATGATTTGCTGTCTAATCTTCATAGTTTTTATTTTTTATAATTGGATTCACATTGTAGAATTGCATAATATTGCCTAATAGAGTGAAACATAGTTCAAGATTTTTAATTTTTTTAACTTAGTAATTTTATATTTTCAAAAATCAAAGTAATCAAAAAGATCTATAATGCACTCTCTGTCCTGAAATATCCACCTCAAATGTCATTGTCAAATAGTCACTTTATTAGTTACTTATAAATACAAATATGAATGTTTATATTTTCCTTTTTTGTTGATGAAACTTAAAATCTATATCCAGATTTGCACCTTTTTTAAACTTCACATATCATGGAATTTTCCATATTGACATATAAAAAGTTTACTTAGTATTTTATAATTTATAAAGGAATAGTCTTGTTGCAATATAAAAGAATTGGGAAAATAAGAAATTGCAGGAATCTAGGCAAGAAATGCTAAAAGGCCTTCAAAAATAACATCAAGAGACCAGATAAATAATGAGGCAACAGAATCAACAAAATCTCATACAAATTGGGAGGAGTTAAAGTCAAGAAAAGAATCACAGATGACTGGTAGAACAGTGTTAGGTGATATATTTTCTAAAAGAATAAACTGGAAGAGCAAGGTAGGATCAGCAGGACTAAAGCGAGATGATGAGTTGAATTTCGGCATGTGGAATTTGAGTATCCAGGTGGTCATTTTCAGTCCTCAGTATGGAACCTGGGAGACAGGGAAGAGATGGAGAATTTGGAATCTTTAAAATGTAGTCAATGAATAAAGTCTTGTATGTGGATAAAATTACCTAACAATATATGGAACAAGAGAAAAAAGAATTTCCTACATTTAAGAGGCAGTGAAGGAAGAGGAATTAATCGTATACAAAATGAGAGCTAAGAATAAGTTTGCCGAATACTGCCCTAAGGAGATGTCCACACACAGGCGTGTACACTTGCATGCAAGTGCGTGCACACACGCACACACGCAGACATGTTCTGTGGTTGTAAATTTTGGAGATCCATGATACACATCGCCATGTTAAAAGCTAGTAACAACTTAGCATTCTCTTTTAGAAGAGTTTTGATAAGGACTGGAAAGTTCTGCCTTTAAACATGGAGAACACACCCTCATCCCTGGATTCTATCATTGTAAAGACTCTGCTCTAGTTCTCCCAAAACTGTTCCCTTTCTCAGAGGATTAAAAGTCCACACTCTAGAGTAGGAGTCTGTCCTCCACCCTGACATCTAGATCATGGGTGCAAATTCAGGGCTCATGTGGCACCTCACTGGTCTATTTTCCTGAGGGCAGAGTGTACCCACTCTCTGATATATATGGCAATATATATAACAGAAAGCCAAATTTTGGTCAAGAAATCACTGTTTATGGGGAGTGTGGAAGAAGCTTAAAAGAATGAACTGAGTTATCCATTCAGATATGCAACATCCTCGTGGTTGGGTGGGGGTGGAAATGAAAGGAGGAAGCTGATAAAACAAAGGCCAGAGGCTGGAGTCAGCCCTTTTCACCCCACCACATTACCCAAGATTCTCGGAATTCTAAATTCAAACTAGCCTTACCAGGCTATTGTGAATATAGATTTATCAAGTTAGAAGAGAGCATACATTTAATTTAGCAGTGTGTTGGCTTGATTTATAGCCTGTAAATATTTAGACATCTGGCATATGGGTCTCCATATGTAATCTTGAGCTGGTCCCACAAAATTTATGAGCTGGACTGGGAAGACATAACAAGAAAATTGAACAATCAACAGCCAATGGGGAAGGGTGGAGTAACACTTACAAGAAACATTTTAAAACACACTAGAGGAAAAGTTGATTAGTCAGTCAGTAGCATATGTGCTTATTTCTAAACCCAGAGGACAGCATTAGCTCCTTTAATCCATATAACCTTTAAGTTTACTAATGGGTAAACCAAGATTCAGAGAAATCAGTAATGTGCTCAAGTCAGAATTTTGTTCTGGTCTCTTAATTGCCAAGTTAGTGTTATTTTAACCATATTCTGCTGCCTCAAAACTTAAGAAGGCCGTAGATCTTTTTTCTTTTACAAAATGAAAAGAACCATCCTACTAACACAGATGCATTTCTTCAACTCATGGTACATTTGAAATTCACCATATAGTCTTAAAAAGTAATTTTTCATGTTGTCTTCATGCATCATCTACTCAGGTATAACCAGCTTAGAAATATGCAGCTATGCTAATGTCACTTTTTAGATAAAAGTCTCTCAGGAGAAAACATACAGATCAGTGTACCATGAAGATTACTGTCTAACATGGAGGTTATGGGTCAATATTTAGTAACTTATTATTACAATCATTCAATTTAGTATAAGGAGTATTATATAAGAAAATTTGGCACTGTAGAAAAATGTTTTAGGAGCTAAATAGTTAGCACTGATATTTATTTATCCTCTTTGAATGCAGTAAAGACCCTTTTCACTGTCCCTGAAACATTAGAAAAATAGGTTCCACTATCAGTTGGATGTGCTTCATGTGCACTAGGCAGACAGATCTCCTCACTGCCACAGATAATTCAGGACCACAGAAACAGAAGGCCAGTCAACAAGGCTTGAATTCCTTGGGGCCCAAAATCCTTTGGGAAGGACCTTGAACTCAGATCATCATTTGTTTCAGGATTTGATTGATATGTGTGAAACAATGCCCCCTTCCCTTCCATGGAGGAAAAACAGTTCCCTTCCATGGAAGTGAACAGATCATTTGACTTCTATACCTGCTGCTGAACAGCCCAGAATTGGGTGTGGCCACCATTGACCCAATGCTCCTAAACCAAGTGGCTACCAAGTGCTCTACTTGACAATGTAAAAGAACTGTGCTCCTAGGACCCAAGCCAGTACTGAGGGACCCTCCATGCAAGAATTGGCCTGAGACAGCATAAGGGCCTCTCCCATGGACACAGGCAATTATGACACACTGAGCCCCATCAGCAAAGTGACCATATGAAAGATGTGAAACTACAGCTATAGCCTCTGGCAGTGGAGTTTCCATCATTGGTCCCCCACCTGGGACTCCAAGGGCAAGAGACTTGCTTAACACCAACAAGTGGCATAGGAGACACTTTACCTACACCTACTACTCTAAGGCTTCTTGGTGATATTGAGGAAGAAAGAATTGTGGGAAAGTCAAGCTCTACCTGTTTTCCATAGGTGAGCACAGAGCATCATGATATGATCAGTTACTGCAAATGAGATCGTATAATTGCCAGCTGGAGATGCTAGGAAGACATACAATATTACATAATAGGCATACCCGCATATTGTATGAACTATATAATATTGCAGTTCATTTTTGCCACCTGATCCTTCTATTAATAAAAGGAAATTATAATTTTTTTTTTCTGTGTGACCTGTATGTAATTTTAATACCTTTATTTAAGGTAAATACATACTGGATGTGTACTTATATGACATCCATTCAGTATTATTCAGTGGTTTCTGTATGTCAGGGAGAATACCAGTATATGAAGCAAGTCAAGTATGCCCCTTATAGTCAAGCTCCACTCCAAATGCAGTTGTCACTCAGAATCGCTCCTCAAAATCCCAAGTTTTTGACTAGCAAAGCACACCATCCCGAATGTTATCACAGATCCAGTTTTGTAAACCTGTGTGGGTCATCAAGGGCCCACACTTAAAAGGGCTCATGTTTCATTTAGTGTTCTGCTGTCACTGTCTGAAAATATGTTGTAATTTTTGAGCAAGGAGACCTCACATTTTCATTCTGAACCAAGGCCGGCAAATGATGTAGCCAGTTTTGAGTGAGAAAAGTTTTGGGTTCTGTGTATAGTGTGATACTCCTCTAAAGGGTACTTTTACCCTTTCATAGGTTGGGTGACAGATTTAGCAAATAAACATAAAGATAGTGAGCTTTTAGTTTAAGTCTCAACTATTTCATGGGACATACTGACACTTAAAAATTATATGTTGTCAATATAAAAAGTAAATTTAACTAGGCGTCCTTGTAATTTTTTCTGGCATGTCTTCTCATGGGGTAAAGGTGGTTGCAAGCATATTTTCCCAGAATAATTACTTGTTCATTCCCCAAAGTGTCAGTACAATAAGCCTGAGAAGAACATAATATACATGACAACTCTGGCTCTTGCTGAAGGCTGAGTTTCCTGTGTTCTTAGATTTAGAGAGTGACAAAAGAAAGGCTCACTGGACCGAAGAAGCCAGTGGTTAATTGGGCTGCACCAAAGGACAGTGAAATAATAAAATTTAATCTTTTGGAGATTCCTCCCCCCCCCCCATGTGTGATTAGACCAAAAAATAAATAAATAAATAAGGGAGGGTGGCCGGGAGTCGGGAGAGGACTAGTTCATATGTCATACCTACCTAATTGCTCACAAATAAAGCTTGAAAAAATCTTTGAATGAAAAAACTCAACAAATAGAGGAACAATGTGAAAGTCTTTCAAATATCTCAAACTAGCTGTACTGTGGAGAGGTTGTCAAAATCTTAGTTCTGGAACATTTAACTTCATCACTTGGCAGTTTTTCCTTCAGATAACGGAGCATAGGCTAACCTCAGTGATAGTACAGGCTTGGTTTCAGACAATTACAATAAAGTTAATATTGCAGTAAAGAAAGTCACACATATTGAAGTGTATTAAATGGGCAACAGCTTTATGTCTAAAAAGCAATGCACAAACCTTAATTAAAAATAATTTATTGCTTAAAAAAGGTAACGATTATCTGAGTCCTCAGTGAGTTGTCATCTCTTTGCTGTACAAAGAAACACAATAAAGCAAAGTAAAACCCAATAAAGCAAAGTGCATTAAAACAAGGTGTACCTTATGGTTCAATGCTGGTTGCTAATAAATATGAATCAAAAACCACAAACTTAGTCCCTTATATCTGACTCTTGTCACCTTCAATTTTCTAAATTTGTTCTCTTAAACCCCCACATTTCTTTTAATTGCCAAATTCAGTAGTAATTTGTCAGTTGTAGTATTCTCTCTCTGACTTTAGCTTCGATGATACTCACTCTTTCAGTTAAATGTATTCACAGGTATTTTGTTGAGACTGAATGCATAATTTTAATGTGGTTGACCATTAAAAAGCACTAAAGTTCGGGGGAGGGAAGAAGAAAACTACATTATAGCATAGATTATTTAAATGTTATAAAGTAATCTATCATTTCCATATTCTAAATTCAAAGGAATGCCACATTCCAAAAAAGAAAAATATGATATATTTGCAAAATCATACCACATATTAGCAAAAATTTAGTGGCTTTACCAATAGGCAATATAGAGAAAACTGATATTGAAAACATGTGGATCTCATACACACAGGTGAATTTCAAATGGTTTAAAGCTAACAGTCAATACTAAGCCACCAGTAAAACCTGGTACCAACCGATGAGAATAAATAGTTGACTGCACAGAACAGATGGCAACCAGTGCACCTTTGGGCGCTCACTGGCCGAACCTCAGCCCCAGTTAGTGGGTAAATATGAAAGAAAAGTCTTAAAAAAAGAAAAACTAATAAGCGTACAGATCATACCATACCTTTTGAGCCATTTTCTACATTATGTAAGAGAGACTAATCTATGTTCTCCCACAGGCTACAAGTCACCCTACCAGTCTGACTTCATTCACATCAGATTATTTGTTCTTTCCATGGCATCTACCATTCTTTCTCAGCCTTGTCTTCTCAGGTCCTTTCAGAAGGTAATAGCATTCAGGAGAAAATTTCTACCCCATGGAAATGCCCGTGCTCTGCCAACTTGGTGGGAGTGGGGAGTTTCTTATTTTGTCTTTTTGACATTCCAATTTGCACCCATTATTTGTCTACTTGTCCTCTCTCTTTTAGAAAGTGAAAAGTACATTAAGATATGAGCTTTTGTGCCTGACATTTTTAAATAAAATGTTTATATTCTACACAGCCAGTCTACTAACTATGTCAAATACAGATTTTTTCTTAAGCCACTGGACTTATTCAAATGAAAAGGACTTCAGCCCTTATAGAATATGTTTACTGAAGAAGAGAATAAATTTGTTTAGAACAATTGACCTTGAATCTCTCTGACAATGTAAGACTTTGAGAGAGATGTCATCATATTCTAATAAAGCTATGCCTTGTTTGTTTATCGAGAACCAAGTATTTTTTAAAAGTTGAATGGCAATAGAATTCTTTTAAGTTGGAAATACAGGAAGTCATTACCTACTCATGGTAGATCACAGCTAACATAACACATTGAAATCGCTTCAACAAATATCAAATCCCTCCTCTATGGAAGATTCAATATTATGTGCTACACCTCATAAAATACTTTGGATTGCCAGAAAATAGAATCCCTTCCTCAATTTTTGTGTGCTAATGGTGTTGAAAACAAAGAGGGTGATTCATGTAGAGTAATCCATATTAAAATTTAAAATGCATTAAAATTAAATAAAGGGCATACTTCAAAAGCACATATAATTTACATTTGGGTAATAAGAGAATAGATACTTCCTTTTCAGAATTTTCCCTTGGTATTCTATGAGCAATGTCAATTCTTGATGCCTTCAGCTTGTAAATGTAGTGCAGTCATAGAAACAGAATTTTAAAATCCATTTGCCTGGCCTCTTTCTTTCCAAAAAAAAAAAAAAAAAAACGTCCCTATTGTGTGCCTCTTCATTTCCTGATAGCTTCTCCCATTTAATTTTACTGGTACTGATAGTGGTTTGGTGTGTGTGTGTGTGAACTAGGAAATGGAAAGTGAAGCAATGTGGTAATTCTCAAGCTGCTATACTCTCATATTACACACACACACGAAGGAGGACTGCATTTAGATACAGAACATTCCACAAAGTCAGTGAGATCTAAACTAATTTCATGGAAGTGTAGATGATAACATTCGAAATCTAGGCCTTCTCACAGGCTAACACAATAACACAATTCTAAGTCTTGGCTTTGTATTTTTGCAGTCCTTATGGACTAGACCTTTCAATGACAACCTTGATTCATGTGGATTCTGCATAGTAATTACTCTAGCTCTGGGAAAATCATGGTTCTGGAAAGCTCTTCAGGGAATGGAGGAGAGTGGAGCAATATGCTCTCCCATACCCAGAGCTGTCTAGTAGCTTGTAGTCATCAACGTGTGTCCAGCAAACTTGGAAAAGACACCAGCGTAGGGCAGCCTTTCCTACATCCTCCTCACATCAGAAGTGCCTCTTTTTTCAGTGGCCTGAGAGAACTTTCAAACATCTACTCTGAGAGACCTGTGTGCTAGTGCCAGAGCCACCCTCGCTAGCGCCTTCGTGCAAATATGGGAAAGGCACCTTCTGAGGAAATGTAGCTTCTCCTGATGGTCATAGTGCAGTAACACATCACCAGCTGGAACTTACTTCTCAAGCACATCCCCCAGTGGGTGGCCTTATGCAGGGCACAGCATATATGCAGAATAGCTCCCATTTACACTATTTATTTGCTGTTTTTCACCTCAAATATTATGAGCAAAAGAGCTTAATATTTCCAATTTTCAGTACTACCTTGATAACATTCCATTAAGTGAGAATCGCTGATTAAAAAAAAGAAAGAAAGAAACCCACTGATCATGCCACTGGCTTCCCAGTTTGCCATATCCTGTCTGCTTCAGACACATCATTACTGAGGTTATAAGCAGATGTTTCAAAGATAAAGCCTGAATTTAAGATGGTCTTGCAAAGGTTTATCTACATGACATTTCATAAATTTTCTCTATAGCATTGAATTATTTTAAGGCCCTCTTGGATGACTTCATGTTCTAATCTTTATCTGTTAAATCATCAAGTCATTAAATAACCTTGCAAAGGTATCCTTAATGTACTCTAAGGAATTTCTCCTGAGGTCCATGGAAAGAAGAGGAGGATAAAAAGCCAACTGAACTTAGCACCAGGCTGGAAGTACATTCCTTTCCAGCTAAACTGCCTACATTGTTCTTCCCTTTTCCGTGGGAAGGGTCCCTTTGGCAGGGCAGCTTTGAAGGCACAAAGCACACACATGAGAGAAGAAGGATCCCAGTGATGCTTACTGCTGACTAAAGAGGGTTAAACAGCAGCAGGGAAGAGGAAAAGGCTCAGTAACAGAAAGGGACCCCCCCTAGCCCAGCGCCTAAAACAGGTCAGGTGCTCAGTGAGTTTTTGCTGAATGTTTAATTTCGGTCTGATGCAAATGACTTTGTGACACATATCACCATCGAAGGACTCAGCTGGTTCTTGCAGATGTGGAAAATCACTTCAAAGTTTTAATTCCGATTTGGTCGATAGCTTTAGATACTCAGATGCTGGCAGCATTTTACAAATTCCCAAATGGGTTGTATTTTTCTCTATATTGGACACAATGGGAAGGACTATGATCACATGTGCATCACTGCAGAAGCATATCCCGACAAGCTTTTTGAAAAATTAACAGCAATTTAACTTACAAAGAATGTTGCTATTATTAAGGACATGTTGGTTCCAATGGATTAGGGCAGCTCATCACATTTTATAAACTGCCAACATGTAGTGACATTTTCCTCTTTAGGATGAGTTTCATCAAATTGAAGTTTCTGGTTTATAATTCAATCCATTTTACTGAGTCACTGGGTGGAGTAAAATGACAAAGTCCTTTGGTCCTTCACTCTGACTTTTTCATATTACCGGGTGATTATACATTTATTTTCTTACCACACGAGGTGCTATGTAAAACCCTGGTCAATAATTACCACTCTGCAACTCACTTTTATATATTCTAGAACTTCCCTCACCTAAGCATGTCAGATCAGAAGAAGCACATAAAATATGACTGTCATTAAACTGAGGAGGGTTGTAGGGACTGGAAGGTAAGAAATATCTTGGTCATGCCAACTAGAATCCTGCCCCAAAGAAGACTCCAGCAACTCTTCACCCCAGGTACATTACGTACCAGTTTCAATTATTGCCTGTTCTAAAGGGATGCAAAGCACCAGCCAGAAACAGCATAACAAAGCGTACATTGTACACACACGGATATAGGAATAAAAACACAGAAAAAACAAATGCTCTTACTGTTGAAAGATATTAACTCATTTGTGCTGGCAACTTTCTGAGCTGGTTAATAAGTTTAGACTTCAGTCTTCTCTCCCCTATATCTCTATTAGATTTTTTTGGTGTTAGCTTCTCTTTTATTTTAAACTAGATAGATCCATACAGTGTTGAAGCATGTTGGAAATTAAGGCCCTTTCACAGCAGCTGATGGGACCCAAAGAGCACTGGGTTGTGTGACAACCTAGAAGTCTATGAGGAGGTACATGATTGAACTGAATTATAAACACTGTGTAGGGCTTTTTGAATTTAATCTATGTTCGTTTCTGGTTAAGCTCATTTGAAACAGCACTGGTTTGGATTTGAATAGGTTATTGATTTAATGTTTAGACAGATGCACAAACCAAGGGTAGCCAAAGCAGGGCATCTGGATCAATAAAAGACAATGGCAGCAGAGTGATTGGAAGTGAAGGCCTCGAAAGGATCCTGTGTATTCCTCCTTGAAGTGTTTCTGAATTCTAGGTACATGAAATACTTCAAAGAAAATAACAAAGTGCCACTTCTGAAAACAGATGGAGAATCAACCATCTTCAATTAACTGCCAACCTCTCCCTGACCCACCTCTATATGTAAGAACTTGACGATATTGCTAGGAAATGCTCAACTACATTAACCTGGATCAACACATATGAGAAAGAGGCATGGACTCTCTTTTACCATTTCCATGGGAGTGAGAGAGCAGGAGGAATGGAAGTTTTGCTATGACATCATCCTACTTTCATTACTTTAACTCAAGCTTTTTGAGGACCCCCATTTTCAAAAGCAATAAAATGTTATTATGTGGCAGGTCTGCAGTATTTATGTTCTATTTTGTTTTCGCTTAATCCTACAGAGTTTCCTTCAGAATTTTATTTTATTGTTATTTGTTAAATTTGATTTATCTAATTGGGGTCACACTGGTTTACAATTTTGTTTGTGTTTTCGGTGTAGAGAATCTCAAACTTCAGGTGTGGTTACCAAACTGTACTCACCACCAATCATCTACCACCATAGTGCACTTTGTTCTCACCCCTCCTGTGTGCCCCCCATACTCCCCTCAGCTTCAGCTTTCTACATTCACTGCCGTGCTCACTGCAGCACTCACTGCTGACCATCGTCAAATCATGAAACTGCCCAAGTGCCAATGGAGACAAGTATGACACAGATGTGGTATACAGACGTGATGGAATGCTACTCAGCTATAAACTCTTGTCATTTGTGGCAAGATGAATGAAGCTGGAGGGGATTCTGCTAAGCCAAATAAGTAGAAAGAGAAAGACAGCTACTGGATGGTGTCACTTCCATGCAGATACAGAGAAATCAAATGCAGGGACAGATAAAGCCAAACAACAAACCCTTCAAAATTGTAGAAGCCAATAGCTTCTGTGAAGCTCCAAGTATGAATTCAGTCCTTTTGGCCGTTAATACAAAGCAGCATTTCTCAAGTTTTTTTTCATTCAGAGTACTAGTTTTAAAAGATTTTAGTATGTCAACCATGAGATCAAGTTTTTCAAATCATGCAAGTTTGGAAACTTTTCTTTCTGTATAAATTTTTTCAATTTTTTGATGGACATCCCTATAACGGGGGCTTATAAAAGGAGGATAAAGAACTTTCTTCTTGGCTGAACCCATGGTTATCTAAACTTCTGTGACAATAAAACTTTTTGGAGGAGATACCTACACTGATCTAGTAAAACTAATGTTGACAAAAGATATTTTAGGAAATACTTTAAAATATGACTTAAAGAACAACAGGAGTGGGTTATTATTATATCTGTCCTTGAAAAGAAAATAATCACAAAATAGTTTTAATCATACTTCAATTCTTCACATTAAAAAAAAATGTATTCCTGGCCCTCCCTGGTGGTGCAGCGGGTTAAAGCACAGCACTGAGAATCTAAAGCCGCTTCCGCATGAGTTCGATTCCCACCTGCCCCGGAGGTGACCACATGGTGTGGCAGACCTCTCCTGAGGTCTGTGGCACTGCTCCCCTCAGCAGTGTACTTCGTGGATCTGCCTGTTCTGCTCCCCACTATCTCTGGTGAAGCCTCTCACCACCCCTGAGCCTCTGGCCTGTACCCCAGTTCTGTATGCACAAATAAATAAATCTTTTAAAAAAAATGTATTCCAAGTCACTAGAAGTGATTTAATACATGTTAAGTCAATAATAGCCCAATTTCAGGCCTTCCCTGGTGGCGCAGCGGGTTGGAGCACAGCACTGAAAGCTAAAGCCACTTCCACATGAGTTCGATTCCCGCTTGCTCTGGAGGAGACCACATGGCGCAGCAGACCTCTCCTGACCCGCCTGCTGCTCCCCTCAGCAGTGTAATTCATAGATCTGCCAGTTCTGCTCCCCACTTGGTCTCTGGTGAAGCCTCTCACCCTCCGCATGTCTGGCCTGTACCCCAGTTCTGTACGAATAAATAAATAAATCTTTAAAAAATAATAATAATAATAATAGCCCAATTTCATTGCAAGCAAGCAATATTACGGTTATAGATTTAAGTAAGTGAACATATTAATATATCTTCATACACCCTATTTTTTATTAGGGGTCCATTTAGTTATTATGGGATAAAAAAAATTTTCTCTTGTTTGTTTTTAACATCATTCGGATTTTAGCCATGTCGAGTACAAACTGAACTTAAAAATTAGGAATCTACAAAGCTGGATTCAAATTGGGAATCATATACAAGCTTTTTGTTTCCACTGACTTTCATTCTGTGACCTGTTAAAATAGCTGAGATGGAAAATTGCTGGTTTTCTTCCAAAATCTCATGACCAAAATGTGGCTGTTCCATGAGCTATTTTCCTATATTTTAAACTTTAAATTTTTCATAGGTTCTCCACCCTAGAATCATGCTTACTTTATTTAAAATAAAGGTGCTTGAATAGATGACTCATAGCTCTTACAGTAGGAACTGAGGGTCTGAGTTCCTGAAACACCATCCCCTGGTTTGCTCGGACAAAATGCTGGGTAGGTTTACCTTTATGCCAGACAGGGAAACTTGCTCATAGGATGAGCCTGTCTGATAGCTAAGGAAGATCCCTGCTTGCCTTGTCTCAGCTGTGTGCTCCTGCCCCTTGCCTGAGCTCCTGGGTTCTGCTTTGCTCCTCACAGGCCCATGCTGGGAGTCACCCCACTCCCGGCGCTCAGAAGGAGCCTTCTACACATCACCCCCACAAACACATTAACCTCCAGGCCACAACTCACCTCTTGGCCCATACCTTGCAATGTGGGGAGTAAAAACTTATTCTAAATTCGGTCTTCTAGTCAAAAGTAAAGCAATAAAGTAATAGCATTCACTGGAGTGCATGTTAGAAGAACACCCATTTTTAAAAGATCACATAAAAGGCTAAAAAGAGGAGGCTAAGAGGGTCGGGGGGACCTATTCTTACCTGCCAATTCATTTAATTTTCCTGAGAAACACTGACCTATATTTTAATTTGTGTTTCCTTAACAACCAGCTCTTACTTGACATTTGCCTATCATGACACATTTTGCCTAGAGGTTTTGCTAAAAAAAAAAAAAAAAAAAAAAAAAAATATCAGATGGTTTCATTTATAGGAGGAATGTAGGGAAAAAAAAAAAAAAAAAAAAAATTCCACAGAGTAGAACTTAATTTAATGTCTCAATTATTATTGCCCCTGCTTATTCCTTCTGTCAGGATTTTGCCCTGGTCAACAAACAACAAATTGAGATGCTTTTCTCTGTCTGTTGGTTTCCCAAGGTGGTCTAGCGGACACTGGGAGTGGAGAGTTGGGACACCTTTAGCGAATCCATGAAATCAAAACTATTTCCATAATAATATTAAGACGACCGTTTTTAACTGCTTTTTTTCAGTCATATTCTCCCACAAATGCACATGTTTGGAAATCCACCTGAGGCAAGAAACAGTTGTCCAGATTCAATTAATGGAAATTGTTTGACAATACGCTCCATAATTTCATATATACAAGCATTTCATTGTTACCACAACCCTGTGAGACAGATGCGATGTCAGTTTTGCCAGAGAACAAAGGGAGGTTAATTTATGCACCTGTGAGTGCACAGCAGCATACTCCACATAGCCAGAACTTAAACCTGTTTCTCCCATATGGTTTTACCTCTACAACTCTATGGTAGCATCTGTCTGAAAAACTACATTATTTTCCTTTTTAAGGAAGGGTTAGTAGCTTTATAAACCACTTTTTCTTCCCTTATTTTTCCTTCTGACATGTGTGATAGTGAGCTTTGAGTTTTTAAAGGTAGAGGATGTATGATTCAGATTACCAGTAAATGTAATCATTTTCTACAAACTTGTATGTTGAGTCAGTGATTAGAATATTATCTTCTTTTGAACAAAGAAATTTTTCTTAACCAAGAAGCAGAATTTAAAGACTAAGTGATCTCAAAATTTTCAATCTACTCTGGGATATTATCTGGCATGATAGTCACAAGTGGAAGGTGTCTCTGAGTAAAGTTGGGTTACATGGTCTTTGACATTATAAGAAATACTGGAAGGGCTGTCATTTTCTATTACACTTGTAAATGCAACCAGAGGACAGCCAATAAATAAATAAAAGTTTTCAAAGTGTCGCCTGAGCATCTCTCTAAGATCAAAGAGTGCAATGGGTTTTGCTGGACTTGTGTTTTATAATTTCAAAATGCCTCTGTCTCATTGATCATTCATCTGGACCTGACAGTCAACCAATATGGGTCAGATGTGTCTTAGACAAAAGCAGGAAGGAAGGAAAGGAGGAAGGATGAGGGGGTAAAAGGGGAGGGGAAGTAAAATCCAGGAAGGGAAAGAAAAGGAAGAGGTGGAGAAAACTGGCTTAAAGAAGTTACTGATAACTTGGCACCAACCAATCGATAAGATTCATTCTACCATCTCAGCCATAGGCTTCTCAGATGTGTACACTTGTTTGATAATTGGTCCTTTAATTAGTTTTTTCTGCATGGGTAATTATTTTCTTATGATGATGGCATAGTGACACTCCTCCTGTTGACAATAAAATCTGTTTTTGACCACTGCCCCTGTTGACAATAAAATCTGTTGCAATGGGCCCTTCCTGGTGGTGCAGCAGGTTAAACCACAGCACTAAGATGCTAAAGCCACTTCAGCATGAGTTCAATCCCCTCCCCGGAGGTGACCCACATGGCACGGCAGATCTCTCCTGACCCGCCCGCTGCTCCCCTCAGCAGTGCACTTTGAGGATCTGCCTGTTCTGCTCCCCACTCTCGTGAATCCTCTCACTGCCCCTGCACCTCTGGCCTGTACCCTAGTTCTGTATGCATAAATAAATAAATCTTAAAAAAAAAAAACTTTTGTATTAATGTTTCTCATCAAACATTATAGAAGTCTTCAGTTCTATGTCATGGTTTCCCTTAAGAAGAGACATGTTTAAAAGACTTTCTATCATATTATATAGGGCTACTCTGAAAATCTCTTTTCTAAAGATATACATTACACGTTCAACTAATTCTGACTCCACTTGAATAACTCGCTGTATGGCCTTCATAGGAAAGTTCACTGGGGCCCATTGTTTGGGATATTATTGACTTAACATTCATTAAGAGATTCATAAAAAACTTACTTCCTGCATGTTCAGGGCATAGTGTTTAAGCTGTAAATATGGCAATATGGGTGTAAATATTGGCTTAAAACTCTTCTTTGAGTCATTTATTTCCTTTATCTTATTGTCTCTATATCACCACTCTCTGTTTAGCCTGGCCCTTTCCCAGACTCCAAATGTGCTCTCTGAATTCCCAGTGGCAGTTTTGTTGGGATTCTTCCCGAAAGAGTCAGGGGCCACAGAACTAGGATAATTTTTGTTCTCACTCTGTTCCAGACACTCCATAGTGGCTGAACACGAAGACTGCACTCCACTGGGCTGACCTTTGATTCTTGGCAAAGGGTATGATTTCACTGGGGGAATTCACTCTGGTTGATGAGTCTCCAGTGTTTGTCAAGATCTCTGTGGAAACAAACAATCAGAGGGTCTTTGTGGAGCAGGCCAGAAAAAAATTGAGTAAGCTAGGAGACTTCTATCCATCCACTCAGCTCCTCAAAAAATGTCAGGTTACAGTTTCTTGTAAGGAGTCCCCAATTGATGCTTTTGTATAAATAATGGCTATTTCCTGGCACTTTCCCTTTTACTGAGAAAAATACAAAAGAAAAGTCAACTGAATCAAGATATAAATTCATTTTTACAGCTGAATAAGCTTTGTCCTTGGTTGTTTTAAAAATGAAATAAATGGGAAAATATTTGTTGGAGAATAATAAACACACCCAGGTATTTGCTGCTATTCTCAGGCCGGGGTAAGATTGAAGTGGCTCAGGAAGACCACCTGTGTTTCTTGGTGCAAGCCCAGCAGAACTCCAAAATTTGTATAGTTGGTTTCAGTCCAGTGACCTGGCTACATTCTTGGATCTCTTACTCAACATGAGGCATCAAGATCACTGGGAACTTGAACAAAAACATCAACAACTGGAAGAGCAGTTAGCCTATAGTTTGACCCCCAGCCTGCACACCCTCACATCAATCTATTTCTAATCTTCTGGGAAATTAGTTCATCCTGCAAGGCAGGAGAAGGGGCATCCCGAGGGTACAGCTGCTCACTCTCTCGTAGGAGGTGAAAAATCTAAAATCACCTCAAAACGCACATCAGATGGGGCTTTTTAACCCACTTCTTGGCTAAGTGGATGCTTCCATCCTCTGAAAGCACCAAAGATATAAAGCCACACACTCTGCAGCATTCATTCAATGATGGAGTCCAATAAAAGAAGCATAACTCAAAGTCATTTCAGAAGTCATTAATACATTTCTATTCAGAAAGCTTCTCTAGGAAGCTTGTTCTTCAGCCCAGTAATCTAAAACACAGTCTGAAAACAGTAGTTGAAAAGGAAGACAAAAAGATAATAAATCTTATTTTCCATTTGTCCTTTAGATATACTTCAATTTGGCTACCTTCTGAAACTGTTGTCTTGGATGTCTTCATTTAACTACCCAAATTCTATTTAATTTAACTACCTCTGACTAGAGAAGATGAGAAAATGACTAGATACTTTAACAAGAAGAGTGAGCAACAGATACCAAGGAAGTCCCCACTTCAACAGCCAGCCTCAGTCCTGGGACCACTCTTCCATCCCCCTGTGACCCTGTGAATCTCTATCAACCTCAGAGTTCTCACATGAAAATAAAAACAACAGATACAGTTCTGGTTTCTAACATTGTTTCATGGGCACATTATGTTAATAGATGTTATGTAAAGGAAAATTTACTTTTATTTATGTTTCAAATGTATAAAGCAGAGTCAAACAGAGTTTTACAATAGGATTGCTCACGTAATGTGACATGCTAATTACTATCATAAAATGAGGAGTTAAAATATGTAGCAGTATCTAAACTTATTTGACCACAGGATTCTTGTTCATAGAGCATCATGCAAATAGTTGCTTGCAGTTCTAAAGTTCCATTTTTCTTTTTTTTTTTTTAAAGACTTACTTATTTGTACATACAGAACTGGGGTACAGGCCAGAGGCTCAGGGGTGGTGAGAGGCTTCACCAGAGATAGTGGGGAGCAGAACAGGCAGATCGATTAAGTACACTGCAGAGGGGAGCAGCGGGCGGATCAGGAGAGGTCTGCCACGCCATGTGGATCTCCTCCGGGGCAGGCAGGAATTGAACTCATGCGGAAGTGGCCTAAGCTTCTCAATGCTGTGCTTTAACCCGCTGTGCCACCAGGGAGGGCCCTAAAATTCCATTTTTCAATCTGAAGTAGCTAATTGCAAATTGGCAGATGTACAAAGGTCATCACCACAGCAGTAATATTAATCACCATTGAATGATATACTTCACAGGTAGATGTGTGGGAACATGGAACACAGCAGGTATATATAAAATCCTGCCGCAGTAGGAGGGTTTTCCTATTTTCCACCTATTTTCCTCCACCTTGGGAGCCTGGTCTCTCATGCACACATGACCTTGGTAGAGAGATAAGGCCCAGACTCATCATAATGTAAACTGGCATTTCTCATTACAGATATTAATCATTTGTACCCTGTTATCCTCCTGGCCTTTATGAACAATATAAGATCTAAGTCGGCATTATACCTACCATACATACATCATTTCTTCCTGAAAATAAAATATAATTTTAAATATTTTAAAGTGATAACTACAGTTACAGTCTTGTAGTTTAAACAGAAGAGTTTCCCCAATCGAATATTCATGATTACTGACTCATGCTCAATATTGAATTTCATTAAGTTTCTTGCTCTTTATTGTAATTATAACTTAGCATCAGTGTAGTGAAGGAAAACAAAACTGATAACAAACATGAAAAAATTAAATGTTTTTTTTCTGTTCTGTAAGTGGGCCTTTTTTTTTTTAAGATTTATTTATTTATGCATACCGAACTGGGGTGCAGGCCACAGGTGCAGGGGAGGCGAGAGGATTCACCAGAGACAGAGTGGGGAGCAAAAAAAACAGACCGACGAAGTACACTGCTGAGGGGAGCAGTGGGTGAGACCAGAGAGGTCTGCTGCACCATGTACATCACCTCCAGGGCTGGGGATCGAACTGGCACTCAGGCTAGCTTGCAGTGCTGCACTTTAACCCACTGCGCCACCAAGGAGGGCCCTATTGGGTCTTCTTATCTCAGTTGTCTTTCCCAAATTGTAAGCTATTATTAAGTTTTAAGTAGGTTAATATTAATTATAAATTTAAAGCAAATTTTAAAGTAATGGTATTGATTAATTATAAATTTAAAGTATAATATACAGAACAAGAATTTTTCCTGTTGTCATTTATTTATCTACTTCCCCTTACAGATAAAATCCAGGTGTGGCTATGCTGAAATTTACTTAACGCATGGTTACCATGAAAATGCTCTCTCGAATCTCCTGTATGTAATATAACTGGTGGCTTCAGTTGCTGTTTTTGAATCACCAGTGAATTTGAGCAAAGGTCACATTTCCCATGAACGTTCCCAAGAGACACAGGACTTCTTTGACAGGTAACTTTGGTTTGAGGACTCTATCAACTTTACCCAGTACTCACTGCTTAATGCTCTCCACCAAAAACTCTTACCTCCCCTCTCTCATTTACGAGGTGAGATGTGTACTGTGGTCTGGTGACTGTCCCTCCCCAAATTCACTTACTGGCATTTTCTCTAAATTTTATCAAGGGTTCTATTTGTTGGAAGATCCGAACTAACATGAATCATCCCCTATTTGGGGGAATTACATTATTTCAAATTTCTGTGCTTGCTGTTTTGTTTGTTTTTTTTTTTTAATAGCACAGCAATGAAATATCTTGTAAGAGCTGATACATGGTCATTACTAATTAATTCTTTAGTACATAATCTAAGAAGTATAATTGCTCAATGTCGATATTATAGTGTTAGGAGTTTAAATTGTCTACCAGAAGTTAGTCCAACTTACATAGCAAAGTAAATTACTTTTTTCTTTTGGATTGTTTATACTTTTTTTTGTGTGACCTGTAAGAGATTTAAGGGCAACAAATTAGATTAATAATCTTAAATATTAGCAATTATTGGCATAAATAATAAATCCCACGACAAAATAAACCATATTAAGCGAATGCTACCTACTCTAGTAAAACTTAAAACTCCCCCACATTCATGGATAGTCACACAAACTCACAATATCTAGAAAATATTGTACATGGTTTTATTAAATTGAGCAAAACAAAACAAAAAAAATTTGTCTTCTGGAAGAATTCCTATGGAGCCAATAATATTAAGGAACAGCTTGGTCTTATATTACTGGTAAATCATCTTGGTGAGCAGCTAGCAGAATCTGGCCAGAGATAGCAGAGGAATTTTGTGTGGGCATGAGCATTAGTTTACTTTCCAAAATAATCCCATCTGGATGCATGAGAAATGTTCTATCTGTTTCAGCTCATTAGCAGACAAGATTCAAGCAAACATGCTCATTGATTTAACATGCTGGATCAGCGAGAAGTGAGTCATCCATGGCAATTTGCTCCACCAGGTTTGGAGGTGGAAGATGACCCTCAAGCACTTTCTGAGTTGCCAATTAATTTATACAAAACCATAATATTTTGTTGGCTGTCTCTAAATCAGGCATCCAAAGCAATTAGAAACTCTGGGATTGGGAAGAAATGAATGGTTTCAAGTTCAACCCCATCTCTCTTTAATCAATATTTTAACCATCGGGGTCAAAGAAACAACATCACTAATTTTAAGTAAAATGGCCCTGCAATTTGGTGTTCTGTACTCTGAAAAAAAAAAAAAAGGTACTTTAAATAGTATAAAAGTTGTAGCATTTCCCCATGTAAACAATGTACACTTCCTCTTCATTTACTAACCAACTATTCTATTCCCAAATAGAGTAACAAAAATCCTACTAAACCCATAATGGACTGTACAGGAGCTGCAAGCAGTTACAAAAAAGACATGACTCCCACCCTTAGGGTCTCCCTGGCTAGCAGAAAGCAGAAATGAAAATGCTTGAAAACCATTTAGGTCCATTTAAAAGCTTCAAAGTATCAACTTACTTTTAAGGGGCACTAATAGAGAGAGGGAGCTTAACATTTACATTACTGACTTGGGCAAAACAAAGGAAATGAAACCATGAGCCTATTAGAAAGAACAATAAAAGACACAATCCTTCAGTATGTTACATATCCATTTTCCTGGAAAAATGTTTGCTATTTTAACTTTCAGTGTATCTCTTGAAGCAATAACTGTGTTAATTAGTATGTTAATATCTTTACAAGAAATTTTTCCATTTTGATTCCGACTTTTGGATGGTTAATGCTAGGCAGATAGGTGGTGGTGTGTGTGGTGTCATTTTAGTTGTGTGGTGAGTACTGTTAGAATTCAGAATTCTGGGATAATGACACTCAATTGCATACAATAACCCTGTAAGCAAAACAACTCAAAATAGCAGAAGGAAAGTAAAAGCATATATTTCTGTATTTATTGATATATGTATAACCATACCAAATCACTTACACTGAGTTTTTTTTAGACCAAGTACTTAAATGGTTTCTCCCTTTAAATTATGATGACAGAAACATACAGGCTTTTATCAAAAGAAAAGTTGATAAACTGGAGACAAATTCATGGCCCTAGTTTTTCTGTTGACAATGTAAATTGCCCCTCAATCTAAATTGATAAATTATCCAATCCAAATCACGTTCTGTCCTAAACTGTCAATTCATTGTTTCAGTGCACAAAGTTGGAAACTGTCATATCTACAACAAATCGGTACATTTCAGGGTATGAAAGAGTCTACCTGTATAGTGTGTAAAAAATAATGGCTAACCCATAAGGTCTATGCCCTAATCCCGGGCACTTGTGACTATACACACACACACACACACACACATACACGCTTTTTCTCTCTGTATGTATATATATAAATGTAGATAGATAGATAGATACTGTGTGTGTATATATGTATACATATGTATAGTCATTATGTGTCTGTATGTGTGTATGCCTTGTGTGTGTATACATATATATATGTATGTATACATACATATATATGTGTGTGTATACATACATACATATATATGTATATATGTATGTACACACACACACACACACACACACACACATATATATCTTAGGGCAAGAGGAATCAACATTGCAGAAGAAGTTAAGGTTGCCAATCAGTTGATCTTTAAATAAGGATTTATTCTGGATTTTCTGGGTGAGCCCAAAGTTACTGAGCCCTAAGTGGGATCCTCAAGTAAGGAAATGGGAAGCAAGAGTTAGATCCAGGGAGAAGGCATTGTGAGAAAGACTCAACTGGCCATTACTAGCTTTCAAAATGGAAGGGCGTTCATTGGTCAAAGAATGTAACTAGACCCCAGAAGTTGAGAAAAAACAATAAAAGAAAAAAAAAAAACACTTCCCCTAAGGTTTTCAGAAAGAAATGGAGTTTTGTCTGTTCCTTGATTTTAGCCTAGTGAAAGCCATTTCAAATTTCTGACTCCCAGAACAAGAAAATAATAGATTTACCTAATTTTAAACCACTAAGTTTGTGGTAATTTGTTGTTTTTTTTTTTAAGCTTTATTTGTACAGGCCCTCCCTGCTGGCACAGCGGGTTAAAACACAGCACTAACTAGCTAAAAAGCCACTTCCGCAGGAGTTCGAGTCCTGCCTGCCCCAGAGGTGACCACATGGCCCACATGGTGCGGCAGACCTCTCCTGACCCTCCCGCTGCTCCCCTCAGCAGTGTACTTCGTAGATCTGCCTGTTCTGCTCCCCACTCTGTGTCTGGTGAATCCTCTCACCGCCCCTGAGCCTCTGGCCTGTACCCTAGTTCTGTATGCACAAATAAATAAATCTTTAAAAAAAAAAAAAAAAAGATTTATTTGTGCATACAGAACTGGGGTACAAGCCAGACGTGCAGGGGCGGTGAGAAGATTCACCAGACACAGAGTGGGGAGCAGAACAGGCAGATCTACGAAGTACACTACTGAGGGGAGCAGCGGACTGGTCAGGAGAGGTCTGCCGTGCCATGTGGGTGACCTCCGGGGCAGGGATTGAACTCATACTGAAGTGGCTTTAGCTTCTTAGTGCTGTGCTTTAACCTGCTGTGCCACTAGGGAGGGCCATTTGTGGTAATTTGCACAGCAGCAAATTTTCAAAGATGAGGCCTGTGTGTATTATATGCAAATATACAATATTCAGTATGCACAAACATGCACACATATAAACAACTTTGTGTTTACATATTTGCAGTGTTACTAAATTTAAGTTTTAAGTCATGATGACATACTAAACTTGTACTTTGGGTAAAGTTCTTACAGGTGATTCATTTTTGGTGAGTAGAACCCAGGAATACTAATATAAGATACCTGGAAAATCAGCCCTCCCTGGTGGCGCAGCGGGTGAAAGCACAGCACTGAGAATCTAAAGCCGCTTGCGCATGAGTTCAATCCCTGCCTGTCCCGGAGGTGACCACATGGCGTGGTGGACCTCTCCTGGCCCGCCCGCTGCTCCCCTCAGCAGTGTACTTCGAAGATCTGCCTGTTCTGCTCCCCGCTCTGTCTCTGGTGAAGCCTCTCACCACCCCTGAGCCTCTGCCTGTACCCCACTTCTGTATGCACAAATAAATAAATCTTTAAAAAAAAAATACTTGGAAAATCTTGATTTTTAAAAACCAGAGGACTGCCCCATGATTGGAGACTCACCTCTGGAGAAAAACAAAGGCTGTTGGTTGCCAATATTTTTCAGAAATGCATAGCTCCAGAATCAATCTGTGTGGATTCTATCTTGCTTTGCCATGAACATGGATGATTTATTTAAATCCTTTTGACCTTGTTGCACTTATCTATAATAGCCATACTACCTAGTTCATGGGATGATTTTGAGGATTAAGGAAGAGAACTCATTTACTCGATAGCAGGGTGCCTTGTATATAATTAACAATAAATGAATAGTATCTATCATTATTTTAGTGTGGTCTATTCAGCTTTTCTGCCAAACTAAAATAAGTAGCATTTATTGACAACCATTCTCTTTTTTAAAAAAAAAAATGCCTTTTTCCTTCCAGCTTATTTAGACTGCTTTGGTCTTTTATATAGCTTTTGCTATTGGTCTTTTGGTCTTTTTCTGCTCCAGTTTAGACATCAAGTCCAAAGCATATTTTAACAATCAATCTTGTATAGATGTGGCCTATATGCACAATAAAATACTACTCAGTCATTAAAAAAACATGATGAAGTTTTGTCCTTTGTGACAATATGGATGGAACAAAGCTAATTATGCTAAGTGAAGTCAGAAAGACAAAGACAAATACCAAGTGACTCAACTCCTACATGGAATGTAAAGAAACAAAGCAAGACAAGGATAAAACAAAAACCGTGGAGTCTGAGAATGGGAACTGAGGTCATCAGAGTGGGAGACAAAATGGGAAGAAAAGGTGGGGGGGGGGCAGTGACTTGCTGTTGAGGGCTGTAGTTTGGTTGTGGGCATGACATGGTGACATATCTGAAGAATTGTGAACCTGAGTTCACATATTTAGTGTTGTAAATAATGAAATATTAAATACATATTCAGTGCTGTAAATAATGAAATATTAAATACATATACAGTGTTGAAAATAATGAAATATTAAAATAAAATAAAAATCAGTCATGGTCCTTTTTGAGATTCTGAACAAATCTGACTCCTTTTGGCTGAATATTCTGGAAAAATGTTACAGAGACTATCCTCCATGTAAGAACAAGAAAGGAAGGACCCAGCACAGAGCTGCAGAAGGGGAACCTCAGCATTATAGTGAAGAGACATCTCAAGATGCCCGCAGAACATCAGGAAAGAGGGAGATCAGACATCTTCCCAAAGTGACGCTGATGGAGTAACTGATAAACCAAAGGTGTAAGTTTAGGGTTGACTGAATGATAATCATTCCTTCCATACAAAACCAAGAAGTAGTAAGGAAAAGTAATAGTAATCCCCATATTCAAGAACTTCAACTACCAGCAGTATTTTCACAAGCACTAAATAATGCATTTCTGAAGATAGCACTGTCCAATTGCATGATATAATTTCATCAAGAGAGTGGAGCAGGGGAGTTTTGTTTATGTGGTCAATGAATCCCAAATCTTTATTCCTAAGTGGGAAGTCAATAAATAAAGACTAAATCAATATGCATTGTCCATAACTTCAAAATCAACAAATGGCAAAAATATATGTGTTCCTGGGCCCTCCCTGGTGGTGCAAGGAGTTAAAGCACAGCACTAAGAAGCTAAAGCCACTTAAGCATGAGTTCAATCCCCACCCCGAAGGTGACCCACATGGCCCAACAGACCTCTCCTGACTCGTATGCTGCTCCCCTCAGCAGTGTACTTCGTCAGTCGGCCTGTTCTGCTCCCCACTCTGTCTCTGGTGAATTCTCTCACCACATCTATGCCTCTGGCCTGTACCCCAGTTCTATATGCATAAATAAATAAATCTTAAAATAAATAAATAAATAAACGTGTTCCTTAGTTGTGGAGGGTAAATACCTAAAGAAGCAGTTAAGCAGTTGCCAGTGGTTTCCACTGGAGAAAAGCAACTGGCCAAGGGCACCGAGCTGCCTTGCATCTCAAGAAGCCTCATACTGCCATACCACACTTTAAATTATATGCATGTACATAATTGTATTTGATAAACAACCTAATAAAATAGACATTTTACATTTAAAAGAAAAGGCCAGTGAGCAGCACGTTTTAATAAGCACCCACACCTCCCACCTCTGCTGCCTCCAAAGCCTTGATCTCTCTGAGTCTGTGCTGCTGTTGTTTACACAAATTAGCCTTTCTCCTGTATCTCAAGCTTTCCCTGTAGATTTACCAGGGTATGAAGAGAACTGAGATGCACATTTTGCAAAGAAGATCATTTAACACCTCTCCCCTTTAGCCCCCAGAGAATGAAACCCACTACTACACACTCAACATACCTTGTCTGCTAGTTATAAGCCTAAATAAGGCTTGCTGGAAAATAAAGATTTGACTTTTTATCTGAAAACAGATGTCTTTTAAATTTCCCACCAATCTAAATTGAACATTCCTTGCTGTGAATGGGAGGGGTGTGAGGGGGAGAGAGACAGAACACATTTGCATCCGCCCTTCAGTCTAGACTCAAAAAGAACGATACGGAGAGTTTAAGCCAAGAAACCTTCCAGACTTCAGCACCATGCTTTGGTGACTTCGAGGGGAATGGTGTGAAAGAAAAGGTGTAAGCTTTTTCCTCCCTGCCTTGTGTGATTAGAATAAAGAAAAGGAAGGAGTCTCACCTGCATAGGGAACAGGAAGAGAGCAAGTGTTCACCATTAGTCAATCAACAGATTCAATCAACAGTCAATGCCCTGCACCAGGCACTGGCTGCCAGTTTAATTTTCATTCCTATGCCTTGCACTGTGCTTTGCAAACCGATTTCTCAGTAAAACTTACAGATTCACTGATTTCTTAGCCTCCTGACAACATGATTCTTGTTCCATTCTCTCCTTTTTGTCCTCTACCTTCTCCTACTCCTCTTTACCTGCAGGTGTTTCTTTTTCTTCCATTTTTCAAGTCTGGATGCAATATCTATATGACACACTGTTAAAATAACTCAAAGCTAAAATAACAGCCAGACACTACAAACCCAAGATAATAACATGAAAATAAGCAGGTACAGTCTATTTTATATTGCAGCTCCCTATTTTATCTACTTTGCATCCAGCAGAAAGCAAACAGATAAAAGTTTTCTTTAGTACTTCAGAAATACCATCCATACCCTTTAGAAACTTTGTGCTAGGAAAAGAGCTCCCTCTTAAGAAACCATTTCCTTCTTTTAAACAGATTAAATTATTTCATAAAATGAATTTTTTGGCTTCCCTATCATGGTAGCCATTAAGGCTAGGAGAATTCTGCTATGGGCATCAAGGTGAGTTTGCTGGGGAATCAGGAATGGCCTCTGCAACCAAGATGTCTGATGTAGGGACACCACATTCTAGAAAATAGGAAGGAGAAGTAGAGTAACTTCAGCGATTTGGACTCTAGTTATGTTTCAAAGGAGATTTCAGAAGTAAAATGTATAGAAAACAAGAAGAAGCAGTGAAAATGAAGAAGAACGAAGAAACACTTTGCTCTGAATTCTATTCTAGGACAGAGCAGTGCAAAACTAAAGTGCATTGATCATTGACTGAGGAAAACAGTCCAAATGATAACTTCTCCTTGAGTGACACCTAACCAGCCACCAGATACATGTGGTCTACAATTCTCACAAGAAACCTGCTATGGAAATATTTCCAGCACAATGAAGACCTTATCATGTTTATTTGTTTGTTTGTTTTTACATGTTAAGATTCCCTTTCAAGCTAGTTACAAAATGTGGTTATGGCCATGTGGCTGTTACACTCTCGTGTCAGGATCCAGTCTGGACTCATCAGAGAGATGCCAAAGCTACTTTCTCCTCCTACTATCCCAGTGACTTTGAGCATATAAAAGAGTTATTCCAAAAATGTATATCAAGCTAATGAAGAATCAGTGCAATAAGCAGGTGTAGAAAAAAAGAACTGCAAAATGAAATTGCAACTATTAGATGAAGAAAATAAATATGTGAGGTGTCAGTAAGGATTGTTGTATTGGTTGAAGAACAAACATCTGGAAGTGAAATTTAGTTAAAGAATGGAAAAAAGAGGCCTATGAGGAAACACAATTTGTTAGGCTGAAAAACTATTACTTTATTTTTTCAGACATTGGTTTTTATTTCTTTTTTAAATTAATTAAAATTTAATTAAGGTAAATTTAGATACCCCCATCAGTTATGGACACTGTAAAACAAAAGCAAACTCCAGAAAACAAAAATAACATTTAAAAGACAAAAAAAAAAAAAACAAATCCTTGATCTTGGGTGTTCCCATAATTACCCTTAATCTTGCATTCCTTAAATAGAATTAAGATAGATTTTGATCAATAATGTGGTATAAGAAACTGTGGCTTTTCCATTTCCTTTCCAATATTTTGTCTCTTCTATTGAGTGTTCTCTTCCTCTTCCATCATCTCATCACCTTATTGCCCCCCACAAGCATCATCATCTCTGTCATCACTATCATCAAGTCCTCCACAAGTACCTCTTCTGGCACATTGGTCTATTCTTATTTGTGAGTTTTGAACATTATTCCAAATCAATTCTGAGCCCTCATAAAGCAGCCTTGCCAAACATGGCTCCTATCTTCCAAAAGTAACTTATCCCTTCCTTATCTTCCCCCCTCTTTCTTTCTTCATATTTCTTCCAATTGCCTTTTCCCTTGTGCTCTAGTATTATTTCCTTATATTTGTATAGACTCATCCACTGAAGGTGCTTCCCCTTCTCAAGTCATAAAGTTCCGATGTAAATGCCACATTCTCAATTAAAAATGTCTCTATCTCCTTCTCTGGCTCTAATTTCTATTTCTTCTCTACCTCCTTATCTTCAAATTCCTTAAGTTAATTACCAATTTGCTTTTACGTCAACATTTTATGTGTACTATATAATAAAGCTTAATAAATATTTGTTAGTGGAATGAATTAATAATCAATTTTATCATGCAGTTATGAGTCTTTCTTCTCCACAGGAAAGGTCTCAGAAGTAACAATAATGCATATTTGTATCTGTCTAGCATTGCTTACAGTAAATTCCAGAAAACAGAAATTTAATGTTGTTTGCCAACTCAAAATAAAGTTCTAATGATGATGTAGACCAGGTGAATGATTAGCGAATGAAAGTTCAAGGGTGAGAACAGTGTTGTACAGCAAGACTAAAATGTACATAAATGCCTTTTAAGATGTAATTGACCATCTCAGTTTGGTATTCTGAGGTCAACTAAGATAAAATACAATGTCTTGAGATATATGGAGAGGAGATAAATGAGCCTTGTGTCTGAAAATGTGAAAATGTTATATATCTTTTCTCCCATTTAGTGACACAATAAACTGGTTTGGGAGATGTGGCAGGAAAATGGTTTTCCTATGTATTTCTTTTCTCATGTTCTCTGTGCCTTGCAGCATCTACAGGCCTGTAAGGGGTCATGGAGCAGAAGTTGTCTGGCCTGATGAACACATGGTAGCCATTTTCTAATGGTTCCAGTGCTTTTCAACAGCCTCCACTCTTATGGAGAAGGAAGAAGCAAGTACATAATGGCATGGAAAGTATTTCATCTGAAGAGTCAAAACAATCATAATGTGAATCCCAATTATTTCTGTTCTTTCTAAAAGACACTCCACTTTTAAAGTTTCTGTTTCCTCATGTGAAAAACAAAATGGGGATAACATTTCTTACCCCATAAAAGAATTTAAAAATAAGTAGATAGATAGATATTCTCTCAAACAACATCGAACATTCTGGGAGTGGGGAGAGTTGTTTTCAATTTTGCCATGACCCTTGATTGGAATGAATCCCATATTTACCAAATACAGAGACCTAACTTGGTGAGATCTTAAAAAAATACTGAGTCTAGGGTATACATAGCAAAGATCTTAGGCTATCCAGACAATTGTCTTAATATTAAGTAAATCATAGATCAGGGCAGTAAATATTTACAGCAAATACAAGTAACAGAAAGCTCTATTGTGTCTTAGAAGTAAGGAGTGACTCATGTGTGCTGCATGTTCAGACAAAGTAGAGTTGAAGAAGAAACCACTTTTTACCCAGATACTCAGCAAAGTTTTGGGAAATAAGTGAAAAATAGGAGAAGAAAGGGGCTGAGTTAAGCTAAGAATAGGTGGCTTTTTCAGGAATATAGTACATGGATTAAAAAAGAATAAGGACCTGATTAACTCATCTAAAAGGAGGACTCCCGAGAACTATAATAGGAATAAAAACAAAACCACCTGTGTTTCTTTTCCAGGCGTGTGCTTGCGCAATCTCTGAGATTCATTCTATCACTTACTCATCTATCCATCCATCCAGCCAGTCATTTACCAGGTATTTACCAGGAGCAATGTGTTAGGTGATACATGCTGAGAACATACAGAAAGCACTACAGTGTGGCAGGATAAAAACCTCTTGATTGTATAAAGCATAAAAGGACAGATACATGCTATCAGACAACCTTCATTTGCTCCTCTTGATAAGGAACTTAACTCCAAAAATATGGAATGAGTGCTAAAACTCGCTTTGCAGTCTGGCAAATGTCATCAAACAAGGTACATTGCCTGTTTCCAACACTCAGCACATCTGACATCCCCGAAGGCTAGCTATTACCTATGCATGAATTTATACATATACTTGTCTCCACAAGCCTGCAGACCTAATCACGGACACATACACATATAGACACACAGACACAGACACAAATACACACACTTGGGAACAGAACAAAATAGTTAGGGAAATGTGGACATTAGAAAATAATCTTGGGGAATTACCACAGGATTAACATCATGCATTAAGGTCAATATGCAAATAACTGTATCAAACATTTGGCTTTTCGATGCAACAGCAATCCTAAATATTGTCTTTTAAGGACCACAGTTATCTTTTCCTGCCCAAGAGTTGATTTTCTTTCTACTCTGTGAAATACAGAAACTTCTTGTATGTTTTAAGTATGGAAACAATGAGTTATTATAAATGTTTTTAATCTCAAATAACTCAAAACCATTTAAGTGCTAAAACTACAAGTATCTTATCCTTCCCATGTTTGAATCACTCATTTTAGATGTATTAGTCACATTCCTTCAGGCTGAATCTCATTTTATTAATTTCTGAAAATTTCTCCTTGTAGAAGGGCATCTGGAGCTCTGCAAGAGCATTAGAACAAGATCAGTCTGTTCTGAATGTGACAAATTATACGGTTTCTATGTGAACATTGCCTTCTTCACTCTAAGTCAATAGCATGAGCGTTGAGATGACTCATGGTTTCCCGACACTGGTGGAACCAGTTTCCTTCTACAATCCCTTAAATACCATCAGAGATGAACTCGATTCTTCCCAAGTGCAAGCAGATTTTAGAAGATCACATTCTAGATATGCGATTTATCATTAGTAATATACATATAATTTTGGCAATAGAATTCTATCAGTCAAAATCAGAAAAGGAGCTGAGGAAGCCATTTTATTAACCTCCGACTGGTCCCCAGACAAGTCAATATTTAAGCATTCTTATGCAGGTATTTATACATCAAAGCGACTTGGTAATGTTAATTTGGGTGAGGAATATCAACATCTTGAAGTCGTAGAGGCACATGGAGAGGCATGTTTCAGAGCACAAAGGAGACACAGCAATGCACCCACGACTTGCCAGTGATCAGACCTCCGGGAAGCCCAGTAAGTCAGGCTGTGTTTCCCTGCTTGATTGCAATATTGACATTTTCCTTAGCAACCTCAGATTTCAAAACCATTCTATATGACACTCTTCTTTTTTCAAAACAAAAGGTCCTGAGTGTCAGATCATGATCCAACTTATCTTGATATCTGCATATGTAAAAGAAGAACATATATAACATGGTAAAAAGAACACAGGCTTTAAAGTCCAGTGGAATTAATTAGGACCTATCGTATTATTTCACTTTCTTCCACCCAATTTCTTCACCTGTTAAAAAAAGATAATGAGATCTGGCCCTCCCTGGTGGCACAGCGGGTTGAAGCACAGCAATGAGAATCTAAAAAAAAAAAAAAAAAAAAAAGCCGCTTCCGCATCAGTTCAATTCCCGCCTGCCCCGAAGGTGACCACATGGCGTGGCAGACCTCTCCTGACCCGCCCGCTGCTCCCCTCAGCAGTGTATTTCGTAGATCTGCCTGTTCTGCTCCCCACTCTGTCTCTGGTGAAGCCTCTCGCCGCCCCTGAGCCTCTGGCCTGTACCCCAGTTCTGTATGCACAAATAAATAAATCTTAAAAAAAAAAAAAAAAAGATAATGAGATCTACTTTACAAAGGTTGTGAAGATTAAACAAGATGATACACTTAAAAGTGCTACTCTACAGATATTGATGACTAGCCTCTTTCCTTCTTTTAAACTCATGAAGTTTTTTCACAAATAAGACTGAATAAGGACAATCTTACCATTTTTCAAAACAAAAAGAACTTTTCAAAGAAAATAGTCATCAAAGGACTAATGAAAGCTCTAGATCAAAGCCTGTCTGTTAATATAGTAAGTACCAAGCTAACTTGCCACACTGAGTTTGAATCACTTCACAGCAAAATCCCCCAACACTGCCCTTAGTATACTCATCCCAGTTCTTGTAGCAAGTTCAGTTGAAGCTAAAGATGAATTAGGATGATGGGAAGAGCTTCCTGAATGGCCCACCTCTAACCTATGCCATCCTCCTGTCTCCTGAACTTAGACAGAAAATAAACTTCTGCTGACAACAGAACGAGAAGACTTGCACCCAACTCCGACTCCCGTGTCTTCCTCACGCCCGCTCCCCCTTTTCCCCTTTTAGGAATCTCCGCTCACCGACACTGCTCCCACCTTGGGACCTGCCTGTTCTGCCCCCCAATAATCTGTGATCAGGGAACAAAGAGTCTCTGACACTTAGTAGACTCATCCCAGATCTTGTTGCAAGTTCAGTTAAAGCTAAAGATGAATTAGGTTGATGGGAGGAGCTTCCTGCATGGTCCACCTCTAACCTATGCCATCCTCCTGTCTCCTGGGCTTGGACAGCAAGTATTCAAAAGCCAGAGCTCAGTAACAGAAACAATAGTCTCATCTGCTTTCTGAGAGGAGGGAGTTAAAACTGTAGAAACACACAACCAAATCGCAGTGCTGGGAGGCAACCATGAAGGATAACAAAAAGTGCAGAGGGTAGGTTTAGGCATCAGAGATGCTCTTAGCTGTATGCTCTCTCATGAGTTTCTTAAGCTCCCAAAGTCTCAGTTTTCTCATTGTCCTATGGAGCAATAAAGAGTGTTATTTTAAGGATGAAAAGATACAGGGCATGCAAAATGACTAAACTGAGTTCCCAGAACCTGGGCTGCCTTATAGATATCATGTCTTTCCAGTGTGCATTGACACACTCACCTCAAAGTTGGATTTCTGTACTGGGGGAAGTGGAGAGAGGAGATAGAAATGTAAAGATCAGAAATAGTACTAGTCATAGAAGAAATAAATTAAAAGGATGGGCAAAGAGTTAATACAACAACCAAATATCGATTCAGATTTAGAAATTGAAAAATATAACCTATATTTAGTAACACCATGGAAAAAAGAAAATGTGATTTAAGGAAAGGAAAAAAACAGTCAGTTTTATCAAGCCAATTTAAACCTTTAGGAGACAGGACCGCTCCTGTGGTGTAGGAGTTAAGTCACAGTGCTACTACTACTGCAGAGGCTCACAACAGTGGCCAAAGTTCGATCCCTGGCCAGGGAGCATTATGGCACAGAAGACTTCTCCTTTCTCACCCACTGCTCTCCTCAGCAACATATTTCAGTAGATCTGCCTGTTCTGTTTCCCCACTTAGTCTCTGGTGAATCCTCCACCTCTGGCCTACACTCCAATTCCTCTATGTCAAAATAAATAAATATCTTACAGTAAAGGAATAATTCTTATTTAAAAAAAAAAAAGATAAATAGACTAGGAGACAGACAGGGCTGTTAAGAAGCTGAAAGTGAGAAGGGCAAAGCAAGCCCTTTTTGGGAAACTGTTTGTAACCCTGAAGGCAGATCAGGGTTGTCTTTGAGATCTGACTGTGTGGATTGGGAAGAAATGGACTTGACTGATCTTATATGCTTCCAGGTTTGTTGAACTCACACCAATCTTCAAAAAGACAGGTGTTTCCATAAGGCAACCTGTTAAGGGGTGAAAGGCAATGGGAACCCTTCCATTTAATCACAAATATGTGGGAATAAATGTAATAATTATCATAACAAAAAGTCATCATGTGAAAAACCCTACTGTGTCCTGGGAATATGCAAAACATTTCACTTGGGTTATTGTCTTTAATACATTTAATAACTTTTTGAGGTAAATATGTTTCTTATCTTCATTTCAGAGTATTGCCACCTGGTAAAGGGCCCTAAGTGATACAACCAGTAAATGGCAGAGTTGAGACACAATGCAGCTTTATCTTCTGTCAAAGAGCAAGAATTTAATCACTATGGTTGACTCTTTCTGAATTGGGCAAGAGTAGTTTTGTAATAATTGCATTTTACAGAACACCTATAATACGTGTATACACATACAAACATGCTCAAGTGTCCTCACCCCTTTTTTAATCGTTATTTTCTTCTTGCCTCAGTTTTCTTATTAATTTGCTTCTGTTTTAGTTGTCATTTTTAAGTTCTACAGGAAGAGCGTAAGTTTTAATAAACTCAAAAATTAAATATAAATCCCCTCACTGTCAAGTGAAAAACTAGCTGTGAAGTAAAATGCCTTGAATACTTAATAACATATTCCACATTTCAATAGTGAATAGGGCAGATAGGAACTAGGGCATGTAGCACACCTTAAATGGTATTACTGATAACTTTTATTAGCACAATAGAATCAGTTCTTCCACTCTGAAATTCTGAAGTCATTGCATAAAGCCATCTCTGTGAAAGCTCATCAGTCAGCAAAAGTGATTAAGAACTTTACCATACATCTTATTCACAAGCACCCCTGAAAGTGCCCACTCACAATGATTAGTTAGTAGGTCAGCCTGAATCATAAGAAAGAATGCACCTGACTGAATCACCAATTCCACTTCCTGTAGCACCTGGTTTTCTTTGGAATGCTGCCACTAACAAACTGTCCCTGCCAAGGCCAATTGAACTTATGAAATTTGATAAGGTCACAACCAGAAGTATTGTGGTAGTGAGACTCACTAAGTGCTGGTGAAATCAATTGCTATCTGAAACCAATACACCTATGTTTCTATGGTTTTAGAAATGGATGGCCCTAGTTCTAGGTCACCTACACAGAGCTATTCTATCAGAGTACTGAACAACTTCCGGTAATATATGTCCAAATAAATACTGGGGGCTGTTACATTTCAAAACAATTGAGGTACAAAGTATATATAAATGTGGCTGCGGAACTTGTGAGTCATCCATCAGTTCTGCCATGAGAATTACCCAACTTACTAGACAGCCTGAGAGCCTCTCAGTGCCTCCTTCTCCCAAGACTTGACCCAGTCTGCTCACTTCCACCCTCTAGGTTAGTGAAAGAGCGCTCATCTAGAGAATAGTCACTTGAATGAAAATAGTTTGACTCCTCTGTATGCTTAGCTTGAGGAAGTAAGTAATGAGAGAAAGGTTGCCGCTGCTCCTGCTTTATCTTGGTGAATCACCACACGCAAAACCTAGAGATTCAAACCACTCATATCAACATGCCAAAGGCATGCCATCTCTCCTGATTAGATTATATTAATTCAACTCACAGGACTGATCTATAAATCATTTACAATGAAAAACTTAACTGTCAGGAAGGTTGGAATAATTAAGTCAGCCGATCAATACATTTTCTCCCATAGTCAAGCATGTGAAGAGCCAGATTACCTGAAGCCTGCTTGGTGAACATGGGTGAACTTGAAACAGAAGTACTGAGTGAATCTTAAGCAGCATGAGACAGTCAACAGAGGAAAGGCTTGCCAAGTCTCTCCCCATAATTTCAATGTCTGTGACTTGGTCTTTTAAGTACTCACAATTCATAAGTTTTGCTATATTAAAGAGACTTTCTTCAAAACAAGATAGGAAGCTAGGAAACAAATGTTTAGGTTTCTACATACTGAGTATAAAGTTATGACCATACTCTATTTCTCCTTTCTAATATTTCTTAGTTTATCTTGACTAAAGCATCAGTTGTTCTCAAACTCTCCATTCACCATGTTGATCCCTAATCATATTCACTGTGTAGGAATTTTTACATTTCAATCTGATGAAAAGTAACTTAAAAAAAATAATAATAAGGTGAAACTTATTTCCAAAATCTTGGGACATTACACCATCATCTGCAGATACCAACATCAGCATTTAATTTTTAATAAGATTGACTGTAAGAAACCTACCACAAAAGTAACTGACTAAATTGTATCCATCACAGGTAAATTCATGATAACATGAATTATTTTTCAGGTACTAGCACATACCACAAATTTCCATGCAAAGTGAAAGTGGTATGTCCTTTACTATTCAAATTGATTTTATCAATAAGGCTAAAAAAAAAAAAATAGTGAATGCTTCCACTGCATCTTGGCAACTAACATTGTAACTCTAATTCAAAATACATTTTCAAAATCTTTTCTCAGGAATAGCAACCACATTGCTAAGTGGGTCATGTCCAATTGTTCTGTCTGCTTCTCTTCCTGCTTTGTGGACAAATTCTTATTTGTGCAATCATGACATTTAAATACTAGGAGAGACCTAATGAAATTCCAGTTAAGCCTTCTGCTTTAACCTAACACCACATCAGATTATCCAGGGCTTACCTCTTCAATTCTTAAAGATTTCCTGAAGCAAAGACCCACCATTTCCCTACCTAGTTAAGTTCTAGAGTTTAATCAAGAATAAGCTTTCCTGTGGCAACCATTTCTATTTCTGATCTCTATTGAAACAGAGAATACTTGATTCTTTAATAAACAACATTCCATCGACTTGAAAATACTTAGTTATTCCTAATTGCTTCCCCCCCCAGATTAAATTCCCCACAGTCCTTTAACATTTCTTTATCTATTCTATTTCCTAATATTTTAATTATCTTTGTTTCTCCCTGGGAGCTTAATAAATTTGTAAATACCATGTGAAATATGGATAGAGTCATCCATACCTATAAGGGTGTAATAAATTTACAATCACTTCCCCAAGTAACAACATAGAGTAGCTATAGCTCCTAATATGTTGACTTAGTCAAGAAAAGAACTTATCTGCTGTTGACCTCCTTATGTCTCTGTCTCTTGTTCATCTTCATTCTGGGGTAGCTGATGTTCAGAACTTTCCTCTATTATTTCCCCTTATCTTTAGTCTATTTATCTTTCTTAGTTAAGAATGGTCAACCCAAAACATTATGTCCCATCCTTCAAGCTAAATTCCACATTCTTCCAATGGGTCTAAAGTCAGCAGTTGGTGCTAATCCAATTCTATAAACACCGTATCTTTTCTGTGTGATCACTGTGAACATTCCCATGAGCAGTTTCAACATAGTGAACAGATTATCATTACTATTGCATGTCTTCTTATCAGACCGTGAATAGTGATTTTAAGAATCGGGTTGAGACAGAGCCTTCAAATAGAAATTTACAAGCAATAACAAGATGTTTCGGAATGGCCCTCAAAATGACAAGACCAATTAAAAGTGTTCCATTATCCTCATAATCTGGAGGAATTATTGCTATTTTCTATGAAAATTCTTGTCACAACAATTCATTGACACTAAGGGCTAGGGAAATAATTAGGAGTCAAAGATAAGGTGGGAAAGATAACATAGAAAAAGTTAAACAATTTAATTAAAATAGAAAATCATTATCAGTAATAGCACAAACATGTTCCCTTTCATTCCTTTAGGTGGTATTTCATCATATAAACACACACATATAATCGAATGCACATTGAATACACAGTATGTTTTTATTGTTCTAACTTACTTTATGGCACATAATTCTCTCAAAATCAACTCTATTTTGTTGCAAGTGACTGTGTTTCATCTTTTCTTATGGCAATATGATACTCTATGGTGTGCATATACCATATCTTCTTGATGCATTCATCTACTGAAGAAGACTTGGCTGGTTCTGTATCCAGATTATTGTAAATAATGCTGCTGTGAATACTGTGGAACATAGGGTTTCTTTTTGTTGTTGTTGTTCATGATTTACTATTCTGTGGATCATATAGATACTTATCAAGAAGATAGACAGCTTAGAGCTTAAGAGCAATGGACGCTGGGAGTCAGTCATTCTGTATTCAACTTCTGACTTTGCTTCTTTAAGAGTTCTAATAGACTTTAATATAAATCTAATGGTTTTTTCTCTATTTTTTCCTTTTTAAAATATACTTCAAAAATATATGACATGCATTTTCGTAAGCTCTTTACAAACACTGATTTATTTAACCCTCATAACAACCCAAAGAAATAGTTATTATAAACCATGTTCTACAGGTCAATGGAGGGAAATGGAGGCCCAAGGAGGTTAAGTAAGTTGCCCAAGGCCACACACATAGAAAATGGCAGATTCAGACTCTGAGTCTAGATGGCCTGGATAAGAGTCTGCCGTTAATTACTATTGCTAGAGTTGTCATTAAGATCAGTGAAATAACTTTCAATGGCCTGGCAAATAACAAATACTCAATAAATGATAGGGTACAAGTTTGTCTATGTGTGCAGTGGTAGCAGTGGTAATTTTCTATTTTATACTAATGTTATTTTCCAATATGAACAAACCCACTACATTTTGTTTGCCTTCCAAGGGTGTGGTACGAAGTGACATTATGGATCAGTAGGTGGAGCTCTTTCCTCTCATTATATATTTGCCCCCTCCCCAGTTATCTCCCCCATCCTTGTGCTATGGGTAATGTCAGATGCATTAAATATTCCATTGAGACTCCACCCATGCTCTTGTCATAAAATGAATTAAACATCTACAATAATTGTAAGAATCTCTGTATTTTGTCAAGCTGCATTTACACAGAATCTACATAGAGTCTAATGAAGTCAATTTTAGTGTCTATTCAGTTGTATAAAGTTAATTATCTTTGTTCTATATGGTGTGCTGAGAATAACAGGGGAAAATGGGAAAATGCACTGTGCCTTGGAGGTGAGGACTATCAAAACATTCAACTGCGATAGTCATAATACTTTTTACTTTTTCATGTCAAGTTGTGTTCGTATACATTTACAAAGGAGAAAGGCAGTTCTAGGACAATTACACCCATTTAGCATACTAGAAAATTAAGTCAGAGACATTACATGAAGCTAAATGAATTTAAAAAATGATTAATGGAACATGTGACTTCTGGATTTTTCTCAGTGCTCTCAACACTTGTTACTTGTTCTAGTAGGAGTGTTTCCCTCTTTCCTTGTATGCTGTACTGAAACTCTGCATAGCTATATCAAGAAGCAAATTAATCAGTGATGCAGAACACTGTGTTTGAATCCTGTGTCTACCATTTACCACTTATATGAGCTGGACCAAAACCCTTGTGTTTCTCTCTCTCTGCTTTGATTTGGTTAATGTAGCTACTGATTGGATATACTTCATAGAATTATATTTATAGTGATAATTCTATTTTATTTAACATTTTAAAAATGTATTTGTTTGAGTAACACTGGTTTACATAATGGTCTATGATCCAGAAAAATAGACTTCTTACCTACTCAAATGTATACCAACCCTAGAACACCCACATCCTGTTATCCTATACCACTGGGCCTCCTTACCACTTGGTTCCCATCTAACTCCCCAGTCAATGGTCTCATATCTGCAATAATTTCTACACTTTGTTTTAGTTAAGCTGTCAGCTACACAGAATGGTTAAGGGGAATATATGACATAATCCTGATAGAGCAATTCTGAACAATTCCTGGCTCTTAGAAAATGTGTAACAATTGCTAAGCATTGCTGTGAACTACCTTTCCTCTTCTTCCTCCTTTTCTTGCTTTGCTCATCCACAGACATGTATGGAATATCTATATGAAACAAGATACTACCGAGGTAGATTCCAGAAATTGAGACCCAGATTCTAAAATAGATTTTCAGCTATTAACTCCATTACTAGCAGTAGAAAAGGCTCAGTCACAGCCAATGGAGAGCTCAAGGAGTAGAGAAACGACTCTTCACTAATGTGATCAAGTTTTCTTTTCCTCAGTAGAATTTCCCTCATTCATTCAACAAATATTTATTGAGCACATACTCTTGAGCACAGTACTAAATAATCATATTAAATATAAAGGCAAATCAAACAGATATAGATTTTTACCTCCCAACAATTAAAACCTAATTCAGAAAATAAAAAACATACTAAATAATTATATGAAACATGGAATATGGAAGGTGCTGATTTCTCTCTTAGTTCATTTTGCACTTAGTATGACCATCACAAAACACTTCTTAGACACAGCTATTAATGTGTTACAATCTCATGTTTAAACTTTTATAGGAACATAGAAAATGATTTAGAATGAGAAACTGGGTGAGTAGAACAAGATGTATGTTTATTTCCTTTTTTCTTTGTAATGCATTATAATTAGAAAAAACTTTACAAAAAAAAAATCAAGTGCCTTCCAACAATTTACTTGGAAATTCAAATAGTTCTTTAGGCAGGGAAATTTAGTGTAAAAAAAATGTATGAGGTAGCTAAGAGACTTAGCTTGCCCAATGAACAACTCACTTACTTCCCAGAAACATCAGTTTATTGTCTATAAAATGATAATAATTACATCGTTTTGATCACAAGGATGCTAAAAAGTTACAGTCTATGGATTCTACTAAAAGTGGAAAGCTATATAAACCAAAACTATTGATTGGATAATGTAGGAAAAAATACATAAGATGGTATCAATAAAACAGAGGTCCTGACTATTAAGCAGATATTCTATACTAGCATCTATTTATGAACACTGCTCTGGGCAACACACTTGAAATCTTATTTCTAGATCCTCCCAGCACCTATGCTTTGTACCTGTAAAGAGTCGGCTACATTCATCAACAGAATGGCTCTTGGAAGTTATAATAATTTTCAGGAACCTTAGTAAATTAAATAACGTTATTTTTAAAGACTTATTTATTTATACATAGAGAACTGGGGTACATGCCAGAAGGGAGGGTGGAAGGGCAGTGAGAGAATTTGCCAGAGACAGAGTAGGGAGCAGAACAGGTAGACTGACTGAAATACACTGCTGAGGGCAACAGCAGGCAGGTCAGGAGAGGCCTGTGGTGCCATCTAGGTCAGCTCCTGGCTGGGGATCGATCTCATGCTGCAGTGGCTGCCTTAGCTTCATAGTGCTATAATTGAACCCCTTGTACCAACAGGAAGGCCTCTAAATAATAATTTAAAACAAATAAATATTTAAATAGAAATAATCATTTAAGTCTATTGTATAGAAATAAATTTTATTTTTAGTTCACTTCAAAGAGTAACTTAGATAATATTCTCCCATATTCACCAATATTTTGTGCATCACGCTGCTCTCCACACCTTTCTTTCACAACTACACATACAGTACACTGGGAAGGATATAATTTTAAATAGTCACAATTTGAAGAGCTGAAATCAGTGACCTGAAAATTAACTATGATTTAACTCTGATTTTCTTTTTTCACCTCTACTCTAATTTTCAGTTATTCTGGTACATAGCACAATAGTAGGAATTCCTTATCTGTTTAATGAAATAACCAGAATTCAAAATCAAACAGCAAGAAGTAGAGGTTAAAAGTTCAGTTATGAGTTTAGGTTACCAATATTTTGTGGTCCAGGTAATACATATTAACATCCCTATTTCTTTTTCTAACAAATGAAGCTAATAATTCAAGCCATCTATGTAATTTGAAAAGATGTTATGAGATTTCCATTTTAACTGCTGTTAAGCACTTTGGTATTTTCAGATGGTAGAAGATATAAGAGCACAAAGTGTGATAACCGATGATTAAAACTTTGCCTCTGGGTTTACCTATCAATCAGTTCTAGGGAAGTATGAAGAAGAATTTGAAGAGTTGTCTCAACTTTCCCATCATAACTTTTTCTTTCTAATCCTCATTTACATACAAACCTAGAATATTTTCTCTCGAAGCCTTGCTTCTTTTATATGAAAGTTAATAGTCTGTGCAAGAAAGGAAGTTAAGACCTGTCAGAGGAAAAACATCTGTAGAAGAAAGAAGTTGTACTTAAAAAATACAAGGATAAAATAAAATACTTAAACATTTCTTAAAGGGGTTGGAAACACTTCTTCTGGGCTAAATATTATTTACCACACCCTATCACTGCAGTAAACCCTTCTTTATTTCAAAAGAAGGCAAAAGAAAGAGAAGTATGTTAAAATTTTATTAGTCTCCTGATAAAATAAAGCATCTAACTAAATTTCTTGAATGTTTAACTTAGAAAAACCCTAACTGTCTTGAAGTATTTCCTTTAAATTGTCATGAGGTATTAATTGAGAAATAGTATAATGGTGGGATAAAACAGGTATATTTTCATGAGTCCATTTTCTTGCTTACAGGGTCAATTTGGGACTCTAAAGAAAAGGAATACAATTTTTTTTCTCATTACATTAATATTCAACTCACAGTACAAATTCCACTTACAAGCTTTATAAGACCCTAGTATACACTGAGAGATAAACAAAGCAATGGGGAACACTATGGTTAATTTCCTATACAAATAATAGCTGGACTTCATTTTCATGTGGTAAGCTTGAATGTCAAGGAAACAAGATGTAAATGTAGCATACTAAATATCATTAACAGCAAATAAGTTTAGAGGTGAGTGCTTTCAGAATCAGAGCTGAATATAACCTCCCTGGGTCTGCTAAGACTCCCATTAAAATTGAGGACATAGCAGGAGTACTTGACAACTTGATATAAATATATAACTCAAGAAAAGTCTTTAATCATTCCCCTAACTGGCCAAAACCCAACCCTAGACCTCACCTTTCTAATCTCAATAGTAACAGCCATCTATTTCACAGGCTCACAGAGATCTCTGAAGAAGTGTCTACATTCCTGATGAGTCTCATTTTAGAACATACATATGAAATTACTATCAGACTGCAAGAATTGTTTGATATAGATGCTTCCATTTTGAACTTATCCCTTTTTTTAAAAAAAGATAGGCTAGATAATCCAAAGTATATATTGCTATATCAACTTCTATAGGAAAGAAGGTAATGTAAAATAAGAGGCAAAGTCATTTTGAAAAATCACTCAGCATTCATCTGTTTTATTTGGTTATCCCCATTTAATTAAATAATGTGATGATGTAAACTTAAAACAAATAAAAATGCTAGCAACTCTGAGTTATCAATGAGAACTAAGAATCAATGTGCTGTTTTAGTTAAATGTTCCTCAACAAAGGTTATCATACAATTGACCTGTGGTTGTCAATTTTTATAATGAATGAAAATATACAAACTTGAACCACCAATGGAATAGTGCAATCTCTGAAAATTCAGAAAGTATTTTGGGAATCTATAATACCTCATTGTCCTTTTGGATTCACAAGTTTAGAAGATATCAAGTAAATGAATGGAATACTGATCATTACTGACCTAGTGACATACCCAATCGTGTAAAGATCCTTAATATTATCTTGTTTATTTCTCATTGTCTTTGGTAAAAGAGGATTTCAAAAAATCAAAGCAAAATCATATTGGTGTACTGAGTTCCTGAGATCCTGATTAATAGATTAAAGTTCCAGATTTTGAAATGGAAAGGAGAAGGCATGAGAATTCAGAGCCTGCCTATCAATAACTATCCCTAGAGATATGAGTGATTTCCTTTCATGCTTGAATATCAGATTCCTCACCAATTAAAAGAAGGAGATTGACAGAAGTACATTCTCGATCTTTGGCTATACAAAGATACTTGTGAAAGTTTTCTAAAGTGGAGTTAGTGGGAATATGAATCAATAAATGACAGGCACCTGCATTCTAGTTTTGATGCTACTAACCAGCTGAGTGACTAAGCCAAATTGAACCCTTTCTGAAAAAGTAGGAAAAATAAATTAAATTATCATTTTTAAATAGAAGATACTTATTAACCTGTATGAATCTCAATTTTTCTCATCTGAAAATAAAATCCTTGACTAAATAATTTCTGATATCTTTCAGCTCTAAATTTCAATGTTCCTGTATCATGTCTCAAAACAGTTTGGTATTTCTATTTTCTAAATTTGCTAAATAACTATAATGTTTACATAACCATTTTCTACACTAATCACTGTAAAAGTTGATTAAATAATAGATTATAACTTTTTATCTATTCATCTACAAATCTTCAAAATAATTAACATGGTCCAGATAGTCATTGCCAGGATAACCAAATCTTGTTGATGAGCCATTTCATCCATTTCTCTTCATTGAGTTTCACTCATTGGGTTCCTCTGCCTTCTTAAGGGATGACTAAATCTTTTGACTAAAGCACATTCTACTCTAAGAAACCAAAACACTTACCTTCCTCTGTGATTCTTTAACTATAAAATTGTGGTCATGATACTAGCCTTTATTATAGAAGGACTTTGATGATTCATGACATTTGTAAGGTGTATTGATGTCCCTGATGGAAGTTCCTTCATCTGTTGCAGAGTGTAATTAACATTATGAGTTTACCAAAAGAAACATAAGAGTTATTGTTAAAGAGCATCATAGGGGCTGTCTTGGCCTTTAGTCATAAGACACTGATGATGTAAAAGAAGGTAGTTATTTATAATAGCTACTGAAAGTAACCTGGATATGAAAAGAGTTGATTTTAAACTCTACACGTCTTTTTATTGAAGGATCAGTCATAGCAGTGTATTCAACATGTTTTATTTTTGAACTACTAGGAAAAACATAATACTGTGCTGTAGAGATCATGCCAAAGTGTATAAATGCTAAAGTAGATAATACTTATATAAGTTAGTTGAGCTGTGCTATAGGGAGTTCAGTCATTACAGAATGGACAATTTCTGCTTTTTTGGTGAAGAATAAAGAGATGCTAACACAGTATAGCAATGTTAGAAGAAAGCATATCCATTCCAGGGCTCTACACTGGACTACTTGGCAAGTGAATAGTTTCTCTAATTACATCACTACCACTGGAAAGCAGAGAAAACTCTGAGCAAATGTCAGGGATCTAAAGAATGTCAAATAGTTCTACCTGAAAATCCAACTTAACAGTATCTTGTATATACAAGTCCTGAAAGTGTTGATGATGACAGTGCTTAAAACGGCATTACTAAGAAGAGTTTGTGACTATTTCATGACTTTGGGATAACAGATCATTTTACTCACAAATGAGCCATAGCTGGCAATTTACTAGCCTTATAACCTTTAATGAAAGAGGGAGGGAAGAAGGAAATTCTCTATTTTTACTCCAGATATATACATTATTTTTGGCGGGGATGGAGGGTATCCAGCATTAGAGAGCAAAATAGATGATAAAAATATTTAACTAGTAAACTTTCTGAGAAGTTGATTAAATATCCATTTATCACTGCTTTGTTCAAAAGCAGAGCTTGGAGACATAATTGGAAAACAAAAAATGAGAATAAAATATTACACACGTTATTTAGCTTTTGTAACTTTTCTGACACTGTTCTGTTATTCTATTCAGAGAATGTGAACAAAACAGGGTGCCTTTCCAGGGTACAGAAATGAAATTTTATAATAACACAGCATTACAATGTATAAATGGCATTATATACTTACCAAAATCCATAGAAGGGTGTGACACCAAAAATGAATTTAATTTAAACTATGTACTTATTTAATAATGACATATCAAATTATTGGCTAACCCACATAGGAAAACCATGAGGGCCATGGTTAAAGAAGATAATGGATGGCCCTCCCTGGTGGCGCAGCGGGTTAAAGCACAGCACTGAGAATCTAAAGCCACTTCCACATGAGTTCGATTCCTGCCTGCCCTGGAGGTGACCACATGGCGTGGCAGACCTCTCCTGACCCGCCC
>NW_004567111.1:21383469-21391295 GCF_000260355.1 Condylura cristata
TGTACCCCAGTTCTGTATGAATAAATAAATAAATCTTTAAAAAATAATAATAAAAAATAAAATCCATCAGGCCCTCCCTGGTGGTATTGTGGGTTAAAAGCACAGCACTAAGCAGCTAAAGCCACTTCAACATGAGTTCAATCCCCATCACCCCAGAGGTGATCCACATGGCACAGCAGACCTCTCCTGACCTGCCCACTACTCCCCTCAGCTGTGTACTTCATCAGTCTGCCTGTTCTGTTCCCTACTCTGTCTCTAGTAAATCTTCTTACCACTCCTGCACCTCTGGCCTATACCCTAGTTCTGTATGCATAAATAAATACACCTTTAAAATAAAATAAAATAAAAATTAAATCTATTAATTCAAAAGTCTAAATCTTTGCCTATTTGAAACAAGGAATGCTTTCATTTTCTTTAAGATCAGGTAGAAAACAAGAATTTCCTCGGTCACCACTACTACTCAACACAGTATTAGAAGTCCTAGCAAGAACAATAAGGCAAAAGAGAGAAATAAAAGGGATCTTTATTAGGAAAGAAGAAACAAAGCTTGATATTGACAAGAATCAATATCAGTACAGACAAGTGGCAGGCTATAAAATTTATATGCAAAAATCTGTTGCATTTCTACATGCACATAACAAACTAGAACAGGAAGAAATCAAGAAAACAATTCCATTTATAGTCTTACCAAAATAATTAAGTACTTATCAATAAATATAAGAAAGGTGGTGAAAGACCTATACTACAAAAACTACAAGAAAGAAGAAACAGAAGACTCAAATAAAGGGGCGGAAATTCCATAGCTCATGGTTTGGAAGGATTAACACTGTTACAATAACCATCTTACCCAAAACAACAGGGTGACTTAATGTAACCCCTATTAAAATTTCAATGACTTTCTTCAAAGAAATAGAGCAAATGTAACAGAAATTTGTATGGAATCACATAAGACCCTGAATAGGCAGTAAATTTCTGAAAAATAGAAGTTTGGAAGTGTTATGCTCCCAGACTCCAAACCATAAGACAAAGCTACAGTAGTTAAAACAGCATGGTACTGGACTAAAAATAAACACAGATCTATGCAACAGAATTGACAGCCCAGAAATAAACTTATTTTCATACAGACAGTTAATTTTCAACAAAGAAGCTAAAAACATACATTGGAAAAAGGAAACTGTGTTCAACAATGATGGTGAAAACTGGACAGCACATGCAAAAGAAGGTAACTGGACTGACTACTCATGCCACACACAAAAACTAATTTAAAATAGATTAAAAATTTATCTGAAATACATAAAAGAAACATAAACAAAACACACTACAACATTTACTACAGTGATGTCTTTGGGAACTTGACCACAATAGGAAAACAAAAGTATATATGAACAAATGGAACTATATTGAACTAAAAAAACCTCTGCACAACTAAAGAAACAATCATTGAAATGAAAAGACACCATACTAAAGGAGAGAAAAATATTTGTACATCATACAGCTGACTGAGGCTAATATCCAAAATCTAAAAAAGACTTCATGCAACTCAACAACAAGAAAACAAACAACTCTGTCAAAAAAAAAAAAGGGCAAAAGATCTAAATAAATACTTCTTCAAACAAATACAGATGGCCAGCAGGCACATAAAACATAAGTAGATCATTGCTTATCAAGTAAATACAATTCAAAACCACAATCACACCTCAGACGAGAGAATGGCCCATATCAAAAAGACTCAAAACAACAAGTGTTGGTGAGGGTGTAGAAATAAAGTAACCCTACTACCCTGTTGATGGGAATGAAGACTATTCCAACCCCTATGGGAAACCCTTACAGAGGGTTTTTTTTTAAAGATTTATTTATTTGTCCATACAGAGTTGGGGTGCAGGCCAGAAATGCGGAGGGTGAGAGGATTCACCAGAGGCAGAGCAGAACAGGCAGATCGACGAAGTACACTGCTGAGGGGAGCAGCGGGCGGGTCAGGAGAGGTCTGCCACACCATGTGGTCACCTCCGGGGCAGGCGGGAATAGAACTCATGCGGAAGTGGCCCAAGCTTCTTAGTACTGTGCTTTAACCCGCTGCGCCACCAGGGAGGGCCCTACAGAGGGTTTTTTTTAAGTATTAAAAATATATCTACTCTATGATCCATTAATTCCACTTCTCTGAGGAATATGGAAACAAAAACATTAATTTGAAGGGATATATTCACTCCTATGTTCACTGCAGCACTATTCACAATAGCCAAACTTAGAAATACCCAAAATGACAAATGAGTAGATACAGTAGATAGAAACACAGCAGACTATTACTCAAAAGAAAAGAGAGAGAGAAGAGAGAGAGAAAAAATGTTGCCTTCTGGTCAACATGGTGGATTTGGAGGGAATTACGTTACAAGACATATGTAAGAAGGAGAAAGACGGATACTATATGATTTCACTTGAGTACACACACACACACACACACACACATACACAATTAAGAAACGAGACCAAAATAACCCCCTGAAATCTGATATCTGAGTGCAGAACTACGGCAGGGGAGGGGTGGCAGCATGGGAAGACAGGGAGTTGCAAAGTAGGAATGACACCCAAGGAACCATGGTGGACAATTATGGTGATTCGCTGACAGCGCATGGTGTGGCAACATTAGAAGAGTCATGAACTTAGACCACTAAAACACAGTGCTGTAAGTCAACATTACCTCTATTTTCAAATTTTTGCAAGATAATTAAATAAATGATTTTTGAAAATAAAATAAAAAGGAAAGGAAAGGAAAGTTTTCATGTTGATACGTACATATACCATTTAAACAGAAGGAGGTCATGGGGATTAAATTTTTTAAAGTTCTAAAGATATCCCCTTATTAGAGAGAGCGTACATCCAAGTTTGATTTTGGCTTCTCCTTTGACCAACAAGGATAACAACATAAACAGAGTTCTTAACTTATTCTGAGCCAGAAAATGAATTGAAGTATCAACTTTTTAAAGATCAATGATGATATCTATATCTCCATTGCTAACCTAGTAACAAAGATATTCTACATCCTATAAAATGTCTTTATTTTTTAAATCCTATTTTTTGGAGGAGGTAAGGTATAAATAATGATATAATTTTATATCTCAACATGTGCAGACTTCACTCACTCTCCACCAAAGCTCCAGTGCAACCAGACCATCATACTACCCCTTCATTTGCTCCTCACACACCCTTTGCCTCTGGTAAACACCATATTTTTAACAGAAGACTTCTGTATTTTTCACCAATGCAGATATAAGCTAAACAAGAAGAGAGAACTAGATTACATAGTGACTGGAATCTATGTTCTTCAGGATTTTTTGTATGCCCTATTCGGGGAATCTCATAAAACCAAGATTTAAATGTCATGGGAAAGTGGAAGTGAATACACTGTTTTTAAGGTAAGTCATCTGGAAGCAAATGGTTATGGTATAGTAATAATAATTCATACGTATGTAATGCCTTTATATCCTGAGTCATCTCACTAACAGGTAGTTCAATTAAGTCATAAAAGATGATGCCAGTTACAATGAACCATTGTATAAAGATTTTGAGGATTATCAGGGTCCAATATTATATAACCCCATAATGACTAACTCCGTATTTAAAGAGACACCTTCACGGCCCTGTCGATGTCGTCTTTTGCATTTGTGGGTGACATTGTAGTAATCACTCAGAATGTTCTGATGGAACTGACCCAAGAAAAATTAATAGATCAAATTTGAGATAAGGATACCTCCAGGGAAAACTGATTTTCTTTATTCTCAGACAGTTCTTGGTACCCCCCCCCCCACTACCCAGGGATTTTTTTCCTTCCTACCCCAAGAACACTTACTGAATTTTCCCAACCTCAAGCTTACCCTATTCACTAGTGTCCTGCTGCCCCATAATACCCTTGTTTCATTCACCATAATTTTTTTATTTAATGTCCTTTTATTGTCTTTTGATTCAGTTTATGCAATGCTTTTTACCTATGAAAGAATTCTAGTTTATTAACTGAGAGGCATTGCTTAAAGTTTAATATAACAATAAAAGCAAAGTAAATTGCTGAAGGGATAGAATTTACTGAATGAAATGATACACTTTTTTAGATCTATAGTTAATACGCATTTGATTTTGAAAATAAATTCTGTATTATGATACCACACATTTACATAGCAAGCACATGTAGAAGAACAAAAGAGGGTAAGTTTCTATGGGATCCTAACATAGGAAGCCTTTTCCACAATCATAAGAGAACTAAATATTTTTAGAAGTCAAAGCTATTATGTGTACAGAATAGCAAAACACATTAAGCAAACACTTTATTTTTAACAAAGAAGTAATTTTCTCATTTTCTATTCTTGGCATCAATTTTAATTCTTTCCAGTGGATCTCTCCCCCCTTTTCAGTGGCCTTCAGATTTTGAACTTATATTTCTGAACAAAAAATCATTTTACAAATGAGCTGTGCAGGTCAATCACTTTTTTTACTGCAAACTCTTATTTGCCAAAATTTAAACAATCGAACACCAACATTTCCCATATCATCATCTACTTCACCAGCTCCTTAATCATCTAAGCTACACCATGGAGCTAATCTTCCACAACACACCCAGAAGAAAGAACTAGCTGGATGCATTGCAGAGTCAAAGCCCATAGCCTATTGGACTCCTTGGTGAGGCAATGATGTGTTCAAAAAGCAGACAAAGAGAGCCTCATGTGGTCCTCTTCCACAGAGCCAGCCCCTTGCTGGGCAAGATGGTGACTATCTCTTCAAAGCAGGGCATGGTGGGATAGGAAGTTAGCAGTGCCAGAGCAGAGTGAACAATAGGAGCAGAATGAGCACCCACTCATTTTTTCACACCCATTTACTCACTCAGTCACATCATATGTTCTTCAAATATATGTTAAGAGTCCTAGGCTAGGCTCCAGGAAAATGCAAAACACTGAGAGATGCAGTGCCTGTACTTATGGGGTTCACAGTCTATCTGGAAAGAGAAACTAAAATACATGGCACTTAAATGTGTAATAGAAGGAAATAATATAATAGAAGGAATAATAATCACATGAAGGAAAATGCAAAGTTTGAAGAATGTGTCAGAGCTGTTGAGGAAGAGTTGGTCAAGTGAAGAGGAAAACTGTGATTGTTTTCCTTGGACAAGCCTATCGTTAGCATGCTCAAACCTGTCAGCCTCGCATATCACCCCTTGGCAACAAAGCTTTTACAGATGTTATTAGCTAATCCGATTCATCAGTATTGATCATAGTATTCGTCATCACATTAACATGCTGTGGAGAAGGGTCCTGGAGTGATCGTCAGAAGAACCTCTTCTCTGACCAGCACCACATGTTCATGTTAAAGGGAACATCAAGCCCCTCAGGCATCCCTGGGTCTTATCTCTCACTAGAGGAGTGTGAGGTCAGTCATGATGCAAGAGCAGATAGATGAGCTCATTTGGATAGTGGTTCATGCAGCTCTTCACATAGTATTGGAGCTGACAGTTAGCTCAGATAGATGCAGATGTCAGTGAGATAAAGATGAATGTCATCAGGACTGCCCAGGCCTCATAACTTGCCTGTACAGAAGAATCGCTGAAAAAAATCACAGGGATCCAGCTCAAGTAATGATGACCAAAGGTCGCCGATTACAACTCTTCACATCAGCCCCCAGTTATCTCTCAGCCTTGGACTTTATTGGAGCCATAAAATACCAGAGGGCTCTTGCAAGATATTAATCAGCCAACAAGCAGGACCAATCCAGGCCCAATTGTGAGGTAGTTTAACTCCAATGTTCTATGTCTCTCTGTTCTAAACAGCTCATACCACAGTCAAATGTTTACTTGGTGTTACTGCTTGATGAGCAGTAGTCTAGATTGTTAGAGCCAACTAGACAGAAAGTATTCTTTCCTCTGGTCAAAATGTATCTGTACCATTCTCTCAAAATCCCTCTATTGTTCTAGTGCAATCAGTTTTAATATGAATTAAGAAGTCAGTCAATGAAACTATATTAATTGGCTTGATTCTTGTGTTCTAATATACTTGTAGAAGTGGTCATCCCATTTCTTTACTTTTTTTTCTGAATCTTTTTTTTTTTTCTTTGACTAAAATGGAGTTGGGCTAGATGAGCTTTGAGTCTCTTTTCAGTTCCTATAGTTTATTATGCATTATAAAGATTTAATCAAACATTGTCCTTCAACTCTGGGTTAGCTAGCTACCTCCTTCACTAGAATCCTTTAACCTTTCTCAAAGTTCCTCAAATATATCCTGTTTTCTATATCTCAAAGTCATATACATTCTGTCATTTCTACTGGGAAGAAGGCTCTTGTATAACTTGCCATTTTTAGGCACGTCAAGCACATACAAGCAACATATAAAGAATAATGTAACAGTGTCTATTTTTCCACAATTCATAATTAACATGTGTTAACTTTGCTGGATTTTCTACAAATCTCGTTTAAGAAAGAAAAGCACTGCAGACCCAGTTTAGAAAAAAACAGTTTTGCAGTGTGTCATTTGTACTTGCCTTATATATACATACTTACAATTGTTTTTGTGGAATTGTCAAAGTTAAGTATATGAAATATGGTGTGTAGTGTGTATTGATTTGTTATTTGCTTTATTTTGGTCAACATGTTTTCTGTGATCATCCATGTTGATGGCATGCATAGTCAGCTCACTTAAGCTTCTATTTCCGTTATGTTAATATAGCATAATTTAATGATTTGATCCTTTACTAATGTACATTTAAGCCATTTCAATTTCTGTTCCTTTACAAATGTCACTACAAGAACAATCCTCCTTAGTATTTCTTTGGCCATGTGAAATTTTTCAAATTCACTGTATATTTCCAAGTTATATTAATGAACTAAAAATTAGTACCCAGAATATATATATAATTCCTAAAACCATTTAAGAGAGAAAATGATCGAATAAAAAAATGGAAAAAAAGATATAAATAGGCAGCTGAATAAAGAAAACCCTCATTGACCAGCAAATATTAAAAATATGTTCAACTCAGGAGTTTTCAGGGAAATGCAAATTAAAACAACCAAACAAACCGCAAAGTCAGACTATTATTTCATACATAACAAAATGGCAAAAGTTTAAAAGCCTGAGAAAAGGCGATGTTGGAGCACATTGCAGGATATGAAGTGTAATATGGCTTCTTGACCTTTGTTATTTCATCTATGAAATGAAATGAAATTGTGAATGGAACTTCTTTCTCTGTTGAATTTAATACACTACTACCAGACCAGATTTCAGAAAAAAGGGAGCTATATTATTTGTCTTTCCCAGTGAGATGAGCCCTTCTAATATTGATGGATTCTGCTTTGATGTATTCATTTGGTTTTTTTTTTTTCTTCCCAAATATTTGTTAACTACCTAGTACATATTGAACATTTGATAAATCATTGCCCTCACAAGGAGCAAAAGTAAAAAGAAGGAACTCCCACTAGACAATCATGTACACAGAGATCAATGCTTATGATGTGCAAAGGTGGAGAGTGGTAGCAGGAGCCACTCCTGCCCAGAGTGGACACACTACAAACATCCTAAACACAGCCACATCTATACAAGACCTAAAGGCATACTGGCATCACCCACATAGTAGAGGAGCAAACCCAGCCAGACAATAAAACAACAAACAGCATGAAGAAATATTGAGTAATAAAAGAAAGCATCTCGGCCCTCCCTGGTGGCGCAGCGGGTTAAAGCACTGCACTGAGAAGCTAAAGCCACTTCCAATGAGTTCGATCCCCGCCCGCCCTGGACGCGACCACATGGTGTGTCAGACCTCTCCTGACCTGCCCGCTGCTCCCCTCAGCAGTGTACTTC
>NW_004567111.1:21391412-21447960 GCF_000260355.1 Condylura cristata
AGAAAGAAAGAAAGAAAGAAAGAAAGAAAGAAAGAAAGAAAGAAAGAAAGAAAGAAAGAAAGAAAGAAAGAAAGAAAGAAAGAAAGAAAGAAAGCATCTCAAGGGTGGCATTCAAGAGATGGAGAATGAAACACTAAATCAAGGGCATAGAAAAAGTCTAGGAATTATGTACATGTGCCACCTACAAAGTTTTAGATATTTCTATCCATACAGACTTTGCAATCCACTGGTGGTTTCAAGCAGGAAAATGGCAGGTTTCAGTTGTAATTGAGGAAAGCTAGTCTCCAAAGGTGAAGACAAGGAGATCAGCTAATCATCCATATAGAAGTGGGTACAGTCCTGTGTGCTACGAGTGTCAGAAAAGATGGGGTGAAACAGGTAGATCTAAGTGACTTTGGAGAAGGTGTATCAATAGACCTGGTGTGAGTAGACGTGTGATATAAAGGAAAGGAAGGATGAGAAGGACTTTAGTTTGTGGCTTGACCAAATGTGGCAAAGGTGATGCTAATCCTGGGGTGCAGGTCACAGGGCAGAAGGGGTTGAGTCTCTGAACACCTACTGGGGCAGGTTGAGTTTGAGGTATCTGGGTGACTTCCAAAAGCAGCTGGCTGGCAATTCTCTGGATATGTGATTCTGAAACCCTAATAGACGGTGTTGTATTGATATTTAAATTTGAGAATTCTCTCTACATAGCAGACAATTGAAACTGTACTGAGAGATAATGTTATCTTGCTAGCACATCTAGAATGAAAAAGAAAGAGCAAAGGAGACTGAGAGCAAGTTGCCAGAGCTATAGAAGGAAAAAAAATACAGGAGTAGTTTTACACACATACACAGACACACACAGCAAGCAACATGTTAACACATGAAATTCGTAAGAATTACAGAGCTCAAAATGGAGTTCTCTGTTCTTCCTAATACTTGGTCTTAGCAACAAGCTAAGATGTTTGGGTTTTTCAGGGAGGTCCCATGATGGTTTGTGGACTTAACCCTCCTCCAATATGGCTTTAAGAGATTATGGCCACTGAGAGGCACTGAGGTATCCCTGCGCCCTAACTTTTGCAATGCCCTTGGAGCATCTGCCCTGATAGAAAGTGTTATTCCCAACTTCATCAGGCTTGTCACTCACATCTGCATGACCCCAGGGTGACAGGCAGCCTCAGTCAGTTTTCTCTGCAGTGCCAAACCAGAGTTCGCAGACAGCTGTCAGGTGACGCCATAGTGAGAGGTGAGGAAGTGTCCTGTTCCATCAGTGGAACACCTGAGACATAGAATGTGACCGCGCATTTTAGGAATCTGGCCAAAATGATAAGGATATCTCTAATGTTAAAAGAAAGAACAAGGTCACCTGAAAACTCCTCTGGGACCCAGTTCGGGATGTCCTGAGAACAACTGCAGCTGGAAGGACACTTTCACTAGCTCTGACCCCCAAAGAACAAGGGACGATGGAGACTCCCTCTGGGTATGTAGCCCCTTCCAAACACTCAGCCTTTGTTCTTGAGCTTCTAATATTTCTACTTAGCTAATCCAATCAGCTACTCACCAAGCACTGCTCAAAAAACACAAATCACTCTGACATTCTTTGTGGTCTCCCTCTTCTAAATGGTACATAAGGCAACTTCAATTAATTCTGCCCCAGCAAAAGCAATAGGATCATGAAGTCAATGAAGCAAGAAATGGATGGTGGTGTAAGGAAGGATGTAAGCACCTAGGGAACAGGAAATAGAGACCTTGATCTCCTGTACTTATTTCCAAAGTAAAAGAGAGAGAGAAAGAGAGAAAATACACAATGACAATATATGTCAAAACATTGTCACTCGAAGTGTACATTTTAAAAGGTTAAGAGGAAAGAAAGGGGTAGGTACTGTATAGAGAAATTTGCAATCATGTTTTCAAATCACTCATGGATTGAGGTGCTGAAAGGCCTGTAGGCCGGGGATTTGTGCATAATTGGATCATTCAAAAACATATAAATGGCTGCCAGAGCAAAGTACAATGTTCACTTTTGAAATCACAAGAAAAGCTTTGTTTTAAGTAGGCTGAATTGACTGAAGCTGAGTTTCAGTGGAGCATGTTTTTGCTTTGGGTGTCATTATTTAGTTTGGCATCCTTGCCAAGGAAACCTTTTTCTTACTTCGACTGTTGTTTTTCTTCTGCTGCTACAACTGTGAAAGTTGAGGCAAGATCCTGATGCTACATATTTAAATGAGGGCTGGCTCTCTGTTTACCTTTGATTCTGAAGAAGGGAGTGGGGGAGCATGGGGTCTTGATGGCTTGCCAGGACTTGTAAAGCTGATAGATGTGTGCCTTGTCTCCTGAATAATCTGGAAAATCAAGTTTGGCTGGTTTGATCAAAGGGTTTGCTAGTCAGTTGAGAACACTTGCATGCAATAACTATAGATACTGTATACATGGACCAGCCAAAGGCCAAAAAGCTAATAGCTTTGCCAGAGATAAAGGATTATGCATGTTATGCTTGTGAATGCCAAAGGAAGGAATTCTCCATTTTAATATTGATAGCTAAAGTTTGGGTTGGTTAGACATTCAGACACACAAAATACTCTAAAGCTTAGGGACTTAAGTCATGATGAAAAACTTTTCAAATCCTGCTGCTATCTGCCCATTTAAATCCACTGTAGAGTGAAGGAATCAGCTATACACTCCCCACTGACAGTTCATCGGCAGGGAGGAGAGTGGTTTTAAATAGTTGTGAGCTGAGGTTGCCTCATTTTTTGGAGTCTTTTTCATCGGAGGCTTCTAGCCACAACACCTGTAGAGACAAGACAGTTTTGACGGAGACTGATGTAGGGGAGGCTTGGCACACCTTCTTTTTCGGACATCCTCTTCTTGGGCACGTTAGGTCACATGAGAAAAAAAATGGACTTCTTTGCCAAGAAATGATTCCCTGGATCAGAAAACTATAACCATGATGTGAGAAACTGGAAAAGTTAAAACCAAAAAAGATTTGTCAGAGCATTTGCATCTGGCCTTTCCTATGAATTAACCTTCTGCCTGGATCTTGTAGGTTTATTTTAAGACCTGAGCTGGTAGTTTGATGTCATTCATTTAAAAGACAGCACCTTACAATTAGACAAAAATAAATAAAGCATCCAAATTAGAAAAAAAATAAATAAAAATAGAAGACAGCACCATTTTAGCAAAACAAACAACTGACTACCTGCATCCAGCATTTCACATTTTCTAAGATCACATTAAATACCCCAAAAGGGAGCCACTCAGTGTCCCAATGTCAATGAAGACTATCGTAAATACCCATAAAGGACACTTTGGCTTATGATTTCCTAATATAGACACTGTCTTAGTGACTATTGTGACCCCCATGAAATAACCAGTGGGAAGCTTTAACACAGACACACACTTGGCACACTGACCTGGCATTAAACTAAATTACAGGTACAACAGTGACATATGTAAACGAATCTGCCAGCACAAGTTACTGGATGTTATGTGCCATGCACGATAATAGGCAATGCATTATTCAAGTTTTGTACTAATTAAAGAACTACTTTGTTGCTAAGAATCAGTGTATTAAAAACATACGTTCTTATTAACTGTGTTCCCAAGACTTAGAAAGACGAGAGGTGGATCTCAGGTTTCAGGGACCTATTATTAGGTTCTCAAAGTATTTTCTTAATCGCATGCATTTTTTAAGAGAAAGTGCTCAGTCCATATCACATAAACAAGGTCTGATTGTGGGTTTTAAATAGCTATCTTGGGGTTTTCTTCTTTCCTCGTTGTTTTTCTGTCTTACTCCACCAAATTTCACCTCTTAGAAACAGGACCTGAACCAAAGTTAAACATCATAAAGAAATTTGCTCAGTAAAAAAGGTCTTTTATTGACTGAAAAGCATTTTTACAGTGTAATCTGCGTTTTTGTAAGTCCTTGTGGAAAATCCCCTCCGATTGAGTGGTATTTACAGACTTTAAAATACACATTGCCCAAAAGCTTCCATAAATTGAAAATAAGAGACAGAGAAAATTGTTATATCTAAACCACAAGTCTGTTGTCACCAAAAAATAAAAAGATTGCTTTTAGGGACCACCCTACAACTTGACCTCCCCACCAACCAGATCTTTACATCTTGGGGTGATGCCTGCTCTCTGCCTAACAGCTTTTAGGCACACTGACAGATCAGAGCAGCGATCCCATCTCTGCTCCCAGAAAATCAGGCTCCCCACTATTTCTTCTCTCAGCACTTTTTTGCTTCTGAGCAAAACCATCGTCTGAGTCGTCCCCAGCTTCACAACCCCTTCAAGGTTTTCCTCCTGCACCACATTTTTACCTCTCAAAACTCTTCTTGGAACAACTTCCTCATCTGAGATGGTCCTGAGCTGCAGGCTGCACAGGACTCCTCCCTCTGTTTTAAGCTGGAATGGCTGAAACCCCCTCTGTTTCCCTGATGCCACATTAACCCCCTAACCTACAGCTCTGGACATTCTCTTTCTCTTGTTTCTGCCTCCTGTGTGCTAGTAATTTGTATCACTGCGAAGAGATACAGTAGCACCCGGATAAACTTGCATGAGTGAGTGAGAATGAACAGTTCCTTTGCAGAAATTATTTATTCCCATATAACACAGGGACAAGACAATCATGTATGGGCATAGTCCAAACTGAGAGCCATGCCAAGGCAGGCTACAGTGACCAATTTAACCGAATTTGCTCTCTACTTAAAATCCTGTGTCTTATATTATTATCAGGCATTTTCCTGGTCTTCTGTTTTAAGGCTCTTCTTGTTTCCTCTGAAGTTGTCTGACGGGTGGCAGCCAAACGGTCTGATTGCTTTGCAAAAAAACAGACGGAAGAAAACCAAACACAACAACCCGTCAACCTCCTCACTTTATTTTTAATTAATCCCTTTGTCTCTTGCTCACCCCCATTTCTTCTCTTCCTTTGAATCCCTATAATTTCATACTCTTTCATCATTTTTAAACTACTTACAGATCGCTAAAAAACTCATCATCAAAGTCTGTTTTTCTCTCTACACATGATTTTTACCATCCTCATCATCATCTCAAGCAATTAATGTATTCTATAAAGACAGATTGGTTAATAGTTATATTTACTTTCAATGCTCCTATCTACTCTCTCCCTGTTTTGTTTCCCTCTCATCAACTCAGGGTCAGTTTTATTTTGGTTTTTGTTTTGTTTTGTTTTTGTTTTGTACTAGTAGCCTTTTGCCTATATGTTCATCCCTTTCATGTCTTACTCTGCTCCTCTTCCACCTGTTCCTAATATTATCTCCACTTTCTTGAACTTAATGTTTTTTATTCCCACTTGGTTCAGTTTATCTTCCCTTCTTCACCTGTAGGATCTGTTTTATACATCCCCTGCCCCCCCAAACTTTCCTTGTCTCTCATGTAGAAGTTATGGACACCTTAACTCCAAATCTATCAAACCTGGAACAAGTGACAAAGCAAAGACATACTTCTTTTTCACTCTAGAAAAAGTCATTTCTGAACAGCTTCCCTCGTATTGTCAACTGCAAAATAAATTCTATATTTTTTCTTAAAATTTTAAATAAGTTGTGAGACTTCACAAGTTTTTTCCCCATAAACTCATCAACTATGTCTTCTAGGCAACATCATTTTACACTACTACTTTCCCCGTAGGCTGACTAACTGATGTGGCCTTGGGTGGAGATCAATGACAGCTTTCAACACACACTTGGGCTTATCCTTATGAGAAGATCTATTCAATCATGACCTGACTTACATTTGAAAGATAACTGCTGATTTTCACATAAGCAATATCTTTTTCAAATAACTATCATCTATAGTTTCCTAACTAGTATATGCCAATTAGGAATTCAGTTGCTCTATTAAGATACTGACAACTAGAATATTTCAGAAAAGGTTTTCATTAAAATAATTCCTTTTATCATATTTTAAACTTCCTCAATAAAAACCTTGAGCCTACCACCAAATGGCATACTTTACTTTCAGTCCTATTTATCTAGATTGTAAGTTTACCAAAGACCTATAGCTGGTACTGATTAAAAAATAAAATATGAGTATCTTATAGATTTCTGAAAGTCAACATGCATTAAACTGAGTCATTATTTTTTTCTCCAAAATTTTGTCTAAATTTGTGTAAGTGGACATTTCTATGGGATATTCTTTCCAAATCTTTACCTTAAACCTTATGTTCTTCCTAAGCTACAGATGGAGATTTCAGTTGCCTGCTGCCCACCTCACCTAAAACTACCTTTGCAAACAATGGGCCCAAAATAAAGTCCTTTCTCCAACCAGCTGCTCATTTGGACTGTATCCCATAAGAACTCCTAGTAAGTATAATTTGATCCAAATGCTATAGAGTCAGCAATGATGGAGGGCAGATGTATCTGAGATGGTGAAGCTGAATTCTGGAGACAAACAGAAAATCACCAGGAGATAATTTCAGAAGAGGAAAAGAACATGATCAAGGCTGATTCACATTGCCACTCCCATTGTCAATACTTTAGTTTCAGTCTCATCAATGCTGTGGTGATCTTCAGACTGATCTTAGCTCTGGTATTGTCCGCCAACCCACCACCCATACAGGTTCATCTGTAAGCATTCTCTATCAATGCTCTTACTCCAGCCAAACTCAAATACTCTCTATCATGTTGCTTCTCTACCTGGAATGCTCTTCAGTCCCCCTTTACCTACAGAGTTTCTACTCACCATTCAAATCTAGTAAGTCTTCCTGAGTCTTCAGAACAAATAACTGACACTTTCTTTCATGCCAACATGAAAGAATGGCACTTGACACAGGCAGACTTAAGTTAGACTTAGTTGTGTATTTATCCATCTCCCTCACCAGACGGTGCACCGGTAAGTACAGGAACTGTGTCAACATATCTGTACCTCTCCAGAAGGGCCTACAACACTGTTTTGTCCATGGCAGCTTTGCCATTATGCCTATGGAATTGAACTGAATAAATGGTTACTGAATGAAAAAAATTACACATAATTTTATCTACATAATTATAGCTAAGCTGATACAGGTGGGCACTAGGTAATTCTTTTTGTTTCCAAGTCTCAACTTGCTGTTGAATCATTTGTGGATTTCCTGACAGATTGTTTTTTGTATTACTAGGATTTAGTAGTATAAAAATATGATCTAACAATTTGACTTACCATGAAAGTTAGTTTTATAATCTGTTCACAGTAAATTCTTCTATCTTAACTAGTAAGACATTTTCATTTTTAGGGATATGTATTCTTTTTATGCTTTTTAAAGTCATACCTTTACATGCAAAAGAAATAATTTTATTCTCCATATAATGATGAAAAGTTACAATACACATGAATCTCATGCAGAACTCACTTTATGGCCCACATGAAAATATGTTTGAACTAATCTCTGCATAGAAACTGAACAATTGAGTGTAGATGTTCCAATCTTCTACTAAATCTTCAGCAACTTAAAATTTTTCTGTAATGAATAAAGCCACCATAACAATATGGTTTCTATGTGGTTGCAGTTCATTTGAAATAAATTAACTATTAGGGAAATTTTATTTACTTTGGCCCATTTCCAAAGTAAAAATAGTGGAGGCATAGAGTTTCAGCTCTCCTATTGGGGGGCATCTTAATAATTGGGTCATTTGAGCAAATGGTACATTTTCAGTCACTGTACAGGTAAATCTTATTTTGTCCCTGAGTCACTTAGATCAACCCCATGTTACATGAAGAACTGAAGTAGATACTTATTTTCACAGCTTATGTCATAGTAAATGCTTTTAATATTTCAAAACAATCTCACAAGAAGTTTTACTTGGGCCCTCCCTGATGGCACAATTGGTTAAAGTGCAGTACTATGAAGCTATCCACAGCTACTGCAGCACAAGTTTGATCCCCAGTCAGGGAGGTGACCCATGTGGCGCGACAGACCTCTCCTGTCTCACCCGCTGTTCCCCTCAGTAGTGTATTTCAGTAGATCTGTCTGTTCTGTTCCCCACTCTGTCTCTGGTGAATCTGTTAAGCCCCCACCACCTGCCTCTGGCCTGTACCCCAGTATGTATAAATAAATCTTTAAAAAAAGAAGTTTTTCTTTTTTCTTTTTTTTAAAAGATTTATTTATTTATTCGTACAGAACTGGGATACAGGCCAGAGATGCGAAGGGTGAGAGGATTCACCAGAGACAGAGAGGAGTACAGAACAGGCAGATCGACGAAGCACACTGCTGAGGGGAGCAGCGGACAAGCCAGGAGAGGTCTGCCCTGCCATGTGGATCTCCTTCCGGGCAGGTGGGGATCAAACTCATGCAGAAGTGGCCTAAGCCTCTTTGTGCTGTGCTTTAACCCGCTGAGCCACCAGGGAGGGCCAAAAAAGAAGTTTTTCTTAACTATACATTGATTAAATGTGGTCTTTAATATGGAAGTCTTTTCTGTATTTCAAGAATATCTTACTAATAAGCTCCTTTTGCTCACTGAATTATGCCAAAGCCTGCTAATCAAAATGTGTAGCAAATTAACCTGAAAATTAAATCAATTCAAGTGAAGAACGATGTTACTAGCTTTTAAAATATTATTTACATGTTTCAATTACAACTTTTACTGATTTTAATCATATACATTGAGTCTGTAGTAATCCAGTTCCCATATCTGACATAATACATTATTGATTCTGCTTGAAGATTCATGTTTTTTCACTTCTCAATAAAAGTAAGTTTGTCATTAAAAAAATATTTTCAATTGTAGGTAGTTTTAAAGTTTCTGATGTCTCATATAATGAAACAAATTTTAAAACTTTTCTGTAACAATAAATATTCCAGTGTCTTGCAGAATATGGCTTCTAACATATGCGATGTCTTCCAGCAGTTTGACTATGACCTTCACCAGCAATTCTGAATGTGTGTCCACTGTGACTGCTTCCGTGACTTTGGCCAGAACACACTGGGGACAAATTATGTAGTTCCAAATGAAAACAACTTTTGGCCTCTGAAGCACATTGCTTCATTTATCTGAATATGTTATTCCCTCTTCTACACACAGTGAGATTAATCAAAAGTATAAGATAAGCTTCATGAATTCAGAGAAGCCCTGATAGTCACATTAAATGAAGGACAACAGACAGCAATACCAACAGGAGTTGAGGATAAGAATGGTGAAAGAGGCTGAGAGCAGAAAAGCAATCTGCCCATCTTGATGAGTGTCAGAAAGCAAAAATTAGAAATGATTAGGAGGCTCTCCCTGGTGGCATATGAAATCCACAGCCACTGCAACATGAGTTTGACCCCTGGCCAGGGAGGTGCCCACATGGTGCAGCAAACCTCTCCTGTCCCTTCAGCAGTGTTTTTCAGTCAATCCACCTGTTCTATTTCCTACTCTGTCTCTCATGAAACCTCTCATTACCACCCCCACCTCTGGGCTGTACCCCAATTCTTTTAAGCATAAATAAATTCATCTTAAAAAGAGAGAGAGAGATGATTAGGACTAATCCTGATCTGTTTAAGAACAAAAGAGTAATAGCGTACTAATGGAGTTTCTTTGAAGCTGCAGTAGTGAGGGACATAGACAAAGGGTAGAACAGCAGATTATGAAGTGGTAGGGAAAAAAAATCACCAGCTTTGCAGATGGTAGAATGGGATTTGAATCTGAACTCTGCTCCAACTGAGCTCAGTGCCTGGTCTATGGTAAGACCTCAAGCAAGTCATTTGAACTCTGTGAGTGTCCATTTCTGAGATTCAGCACTTATAAACCACATATCAAAATAGTCTCCTGTTCAAATTCCTCCAGGGACTATCCTTTGCACTTACAATAAAGTGTACACTTATCATGACCCACAATGACAAGATCAGGGACCTGCCCCACATCAGCCTCAGCTGTATCCATTGCTCACATTTCTTCAGCCACCCAGACCACTTTCCCAACACCCCAAATTTCCAAACTCAACTAGGTCTATCTCCTCTGCTAATTTTCCCTTCCTCCCCTTTGCAGTCCTTCTCTTCCCCTCCCCGCCACAGCCCCTGACAAACCCTAGAGGGAAAAATCTTCAGGTCTCAGCCTTAACATATCAGAATGAGCTATTTCATCTAAAAGTAAGATCCTAATGCTTCCCTGGGCCCCCAAACTCCTTGGTTTCTTCACAGAATATACTACACTCTGAAATTATTTTGCTTAGTTATCTGTTTCTTTGTTCCTGACCAACTCTGCATCATCATTTTTTTTTAAGATTTATTTTTATTTATTTGTGCATACAGAACTGGGGTACACCAGAGGTGCAGGGGCGGTGAGAGGTTTCACCAGAGACAGAGTGGGGTGCAGAACATGCAGATCGACGAAGTACACTGCTGAGGGGAGCAGCGGGCGGGTCAGAAGAGGTCTGCCACACCATGTGGTCACCTCCAGGGCAGGCGGGAATCAAACTCATTGGAAGTGGCTTTAGATTCTCAGTGCTGTACTTTAACCAGCTGTGCCACCAGGGAGGGCCATCATCATTTTTTTTTTAACTCTACCACATCTTTCTCATACTCAGACCAATGAACCAAAAACTTCCTGACTCTGTATCTTTCTTAGTTGTTACCTCCCTTTACTGCAAAATTCATTGAAAGGGGTTCTGTATTTGGTGGCTCTATTTCCTGCTCTCCTAGTCTCTCTCCGATGTATTTCAACCAAGTCTTCATCCCCACCATTCCTCGAAATTGCTCTTCTCAAGGTCACTAGTAACTCACACTGCTAAATTCAACAGACAACCTAGTCTTTGGTCATTTGACAGCACTGATCATTGCTTCCTCCGCAACATGTCTCCTTACCTTGCCTCCTGGATGTCACGATCTCTTGGCTCTCCAACAACAACGTAAGCTACTCTCAATCTCCTTTATTAGTTCTCACCATCTTGAAGGTCAAGATGTCTGGCTTAATTTTCGGACCTCACTTCTAGCTACACTCACTCCCTAAGTCACTTCTTACCTCTTCACTACAATCCAAGTAGTGTCATCATAATTACTCTTCAAGATTAATAAATAATCTTGCTGTTAGATTCCCAAATCTGCTTTTGTCTAGACAATTTTCTACAAGAATGAGAGTGACCTTTAGAAATTTTGATAATGCTTTGCCCTTCTTTTGTAAAATACTCTTAATACTTTCCTATCTTCTGCAGAATATAGCTCTGAATTCCTTTTGGGGCTTTCAAGGTCATATATGATCTAATCCACCTGTACCACACTGTACCTGTCAGATCTTCTACTAGTCTTCCCCTTTTCTCTGTTACAGTATATATTTGCTATTTGGTCTTTTTGCCAAGAATATGCTGCTTTCTTTTATGCTTAGGTCAATCTGTCCCCAGATTCCTGCATGACTTATTTCCGCCTTTCCTTTAGTTCTCTACCCAAATATCATGTTACTGGAAAACCTTCCTTAATGGCCTAATTAATCCAAACTTTGCCATCACTCTCTGTTCCACTAATGTCCTTTATGTTGTTCCTGGCCTATTCTATATTTATTGCTTATCGCCTAGTCTCAGTGAAGCAGGGAATAGGGAATGTGTACACTATTGTATCTTCTCTTCCTAAGCAGTCCTAGCAGATGATAAGTCTCTGCTAAAATAGGTCTGAATAAATGTTCATTGAGTGAATGAATACATGCCGACCTGCTAGAACTGTACATGTACATAGTATTTCTTGAACATACAAATTAAAGTCTACTGATAATTATAAAGGGAAACTGAAGAAGGTGCATAGAAGTCTATGTTTCCCTGAAAATCACTGGACACTTTTGAGCAGGGAGATGACTTGACAGAATCCACAATTCATGGTGGCAAATTACTCTGTCAGAGTTGCTAGTATGGTATGGCAGTTATTAGAGCACATCTCTCTGATCTCCACTCCTACAAGCTCCATTTGTAGGGAGCATAGGGATCAGTAGCCTGGGCTCCAAAATCTACCATCATGTTCACACTAAAGTCTTGTACTCGCTGTCTCCTCCCAACCAGCACAATATGGGATGGATAATAAGGCAGACCCATTCCAGCGAGACATGGGACTCCACTGAAGGTTGACTTTGCCTCAAAAGACTCTCCAATGGCTTGCCTAACTTAGCTCAGACTTAGACTGTGACCTAAGAAGCTTACATACCACCTTCCCCTTCTCTCTATTCTTTTCCTCTGGTCTTTGTTGTTACTTTCTTTTTTTTTTTTTTTTTTTTTTTGCCAACTGACGACTTTGGGCTAGCTATTTAACTATTCAGTGTCTCACAGTCCTCTGATAATAATACATATTGTGATGATTAAAACATGAAAAGCCCTTACAATTACAAAGTAACTACTCAGCAAATGTGAACCATTTTAAATGTCCTAATATTAGTACTGTCCTCAAACTATGGTCCTTGAATAACATGCTTTAGAACTATATAGCAAGCGTTTATAAAAGTAAATTCCCATTCCCTTTCTAGAACTAGCCAATCAGGATCTCTGGCAGTTGGGCCTTAGAAATGATATTGCTAACATGGTCCAAAATAAAGTTTGAGATTGCTATCTGAATGCCTAAGTACACCGCCTAAGGCCTATTACTCTCTTCTTTTCCCTTGCCAACAGTTCTGTTCAGCCTATCCATGATCCTTAAGCCTTCATTAGATATCAGTAACTGTTAATGCATAATCCTCTAGTAGGATTCCTAAAAATAAACATTTTTAACTATCATGATTCTCTAAAGATGAAATTCCAGTATCAGAGTGATAACTTACAAGCTGACCAAGAGATTGTATTTGCAGATCGACCCTTTGTGCACTTATTATAAAGAGATGGGTGCTGATTAAAAATTTCATTTATCCATTAGTTTATTAATCAACTCATACATATATAAATACATAAATAAATTTGAAATACACACTATAAATTGTATGGCCCTTTTTTTTATAACTAAGTAGAAGCTTTTGTATACAACTACACAGTGATATTTATGAGAAAGAAACCTTCTATGTGATTAAGTCATTAAACATTGCGGGGTTTGTTTCAGCAGCTTTCTTTACAACCGTGTAAAATTTTTATTCTTCTTCAAGATTTCTGAGAAATTGATATTTTAGGAAGATGTGATATGTTTATACATACCCCCAGCCCCAAGCGTATCACAGCAAAAGTCTGGTAGGTAGTTACTTCCTTTTCTGAAAAGTACAGAACGCCATTGTGATGCCTCCTCAGTGTACCTGATAACCTTGGCCCAGTTCTCTAGGTAGGCTTAGAAGTCTGCTCCTCAGTCCACATCCATGTTGCTGGCATCCCCAGAACACTTAGAGTCTCTCCTGACCTCGAACAACAGATCTCTTAGGACCTAGTTTGAGAGACAGCTAAAGGCCCAGCCACTGTCACTATCAACCACACTTTGACACTACACACAAGCATCCTTTCCATCAGAAGTCCCTGCTTTCTAGAAGGATTTTCTTACCCACAACATAGCAAATATTAACCTGGTTATCTAGGCAATCATTAGGGTGGTACCCCACCCTTGGAGAAAAATCTAGAGTTCTAAAACACAGTAACAACCATCCTTCATGAGTAACTAGCCTGTGTTATCTTACATGAAGAAGGTGAGATACAGAGAATTCAAATGACTTGTCATAAGCTACACAGACACACAGAATTTAAACTAAAATCTGAAGGCTCTGATTCATTTGATTCCTACAATAATGTTCTTTCAAATACCCAACAGTGTCTGAAATCTTGCACCAATGTATGTGCCTAACATCAAATGTCACCAATCTTCAAACCTAACAGTGGCCATAATCATTTCAACTCTACTCCTCTGTAAGCAGGGTAACTGGCATAGGGCTCCCATGCCAGTTAAGAAAGAGGAAATATTCCTAATTTCCAGTAATGGCTTAGTACTTTTGAGCACAAAGACTGATTTGATGACAAGTTTCTTGAAATGCAGTTTGTGTTCTTAAACTACTACTGATAAATTCTGTCTTCTGGTTTATTTGTCTTTCTTCATCTTCCTGGAGTATTTCTCTGTCCTCATTCATTATCAGCAAAGGTTTCTTTATCTTCATTCTTTTTTTTTTTTTTTTTTTGAAGTCTTGCCTTTCTGAAATGTCACATTTGAGAGGATTTGTTTTGGCTGGAGATCAGTTTTCCTTTACAATGGCTGTCCCACTCTAACATTCTGTTCAGCCGGTTGGGTTGCCAACTTAAGATATTTGGTGATAAAATGCTGACACACTGCCTGTTTATATTCTATCATGTCATTTTTTTTTAATTGAGTGGCTTGAAAAATAACAGTTTATTGTTCTTTAGCACTGGCTGTCTATTTCACTGCTCCTTCTGGGCAACCCTCTGTGTTGTTGACTGACGTCAGAAGATGCTGAGTTGAACCCTACTTTGTTTTGTTTCCTTTAATTTCTCATAGTTTTGTCTGTTCAGGAAATGCCAGTTTTTCTGTCTTCTTTAATATAGGACAATCCATCCCTGAAGCCACTTTGTTCTCTGGCACTTTTTTAATGTTGAATTTGCCATTGCCCTAGTTAATGTATTTAAATCCTCTGATGAGTTACTAACATGCTTACAGATTATGAGGGGTTATTACAGTTCCTCAATTGACTATTTTTTAAAAAGATTTATTTATTTGTGCATATAGAACTGGGGTACAGGTCAGAGGTGCAGGGGCGATGAAAGGATTCACAGAGTGGGGAGCAGAACAGGCTGACTGAGCAGAACAGGCTGACTGACAAAATACACGGCTGAGGGGAGCAGCAGGCGGGACAGGAGAGTCTGCCACGCAATGTGGGTCACCTCTGGGGTGGGATCAAGCTCATGCTGAAGTGGCTTTAGCTTCTTAGGTGCTGTGCTTTAACCAGCTGCACCACCAGGGAGGGCCCGATCCGTGACTATTTTTAACTCTACAAATAGTGGGCATTCTAAATATGGCTAAAACATTCTGATTCTTCCCCAGAAGGTCTACCCACATTTTCTTTTTATTGGTTACTATTTGTTTAGTTCCCCAGTTTGGGGGCAATTTCCAATTTCATTTTTCCCAGGCCAATGAAAATTCCAGTTCAAGATACGGTTCTTAATCACTCATTTTTGTTTTCCTTCTTTACTAATCTGTAATGATATGCCAGTTCCTTTCTCTTCTATCATCTTCCTGCTCTACACACTCTGTCAATCCCAGAGTTTCTAGCACATTAAGATTCCACATTGAATTGCTCTCTCTCTTCTGCCTTCCACAAGATCCTTTGACCTTTCATCTTGAAAATTCACCTACCTTCTTGCTGCATACAATTTGCTTCTTTAGATTAGACTTCTCATCCGCTTCCTTCTACCCCTCTGGCATTCATCTCCTCTCTCCTCCTCTCTCTCCAACCCACACTCTGAAACAGTCTACTTGAAGGTTAACAATGTCTTCCTTATCAGTAAATCCAGTGATATGACACATTCCTCAGGTAGCTCTATAGTGTCTATCTGCAGATCAGACCCAACAACCCAGGTTGGAAGCCCCCTTTTTCCATAGGGCGTTATTCCCATGTGTCTTGGTTCCTCCTCACTCCGACCTTTCTTTTTCCTGCTTTCTTTACAGAGTCCTCTGACCCTTCTCATTCCTCCAACTATGAGGTCTAGACCCTGTGCTCTGACCCTCTTGAACCTTTGACACCTTGCAATTTCTTTTTATTTCCTAACTACAAAACAATATATTGAAACAAAACTGCACTCTACCTCTCTAAAACTAGTTCCTGTTCTTATTTCTACATTAAAACAATCACCATTTCTTAAGTCAAAGGAAGGATGTCAAAATTTCACAAGTACATGTATAGATTTCTTCTTACTATTACTTCCTCCTCTGCAATATTCTATCAGTCATGCAATCCTACTTTCACTAGCACAAAATCTAATCCCCCATTGTTGCTGCTTTGATTTTTATTATCATTATTATAATTTAGACTTTTTTAAAAATGCACAATAGATTTAATGCCAATAGCATCCCAAGTACTACCCCTCCCTTGTAACTCCATCATCTCTTCAGTCATTCCTCTACATTGTTCTATGTCCCTTTTGGTAGTTTGTCAAAAAGTTACCATGCACATCAACAATATCCCTAGTTTCCTATGGGCACATGTAGTGCATGTTCCTTCAAACATACCTCTAAGGAATAATTATTATTAACCACATTTTATAGACAAAAAGAACTGAGGGTTAAAAAGATACTTACTTACCCAAAGAAAAACAGTGCATAGCTGACTGTTGTCAGATTCAAACCCTAGCTCTTAATAGGTAGGATATATTGTCTTTACCCTTGAACATCCATCTATATTTCAGATTCCAAATCTGCTTTTTCCCTTTCCACAAAACATAACTGGAATGTTCCCACCTTTGTGTTTTCTTATCGTCCATCTGTTCAAACCCTCCTAGGGCCTGTTATAGACCACCTGAGCCCATACAGCTGTCTTCCCCTCTTCTACAATTATTGCATCATCACTCAGTTAGTGCTCAACCATATGTTGCTTGTTGGTACATCTAGACATGTTGTCATATTTTTACCATAATCAATAAAACAGTGTTCATTGATATATATTGTCTTATTAACTAAACTATAAATTTTGGACCCACCAACTCTGTGTCTACCATCTAAACTCAATCATTTATTCACAACACAATTATTTGCTTATTGCATGGTGATGATAGGTTTTGATTAATGTGTACCACACTTTTTCACCCTTAAAATTTATTGTTATTTTTATGGTTTATTCATGGGTTTTGGACTGTGTCTCAACAAAGTTAGTATTTCAATGGAAGAAACTTCTAAAAAGCATTTCTGAATGACGGCAAAGGGTTTTGAAGACAAATGGAAAACAACTCTATCTAGGAGCTACAGGTTCTTCACAACCACAAAACTGAACACCCCCAAAAAATACTAAACAAAAACATAATTTCTTTCCAACCTTGTTGGCACAATAGATAAATACAGTTAGTATGCAAAACAATAATTTGATAAAAAAAAAAATACATTGTGAAACCATTACCAAAATTGAGTTAACACATCCATGACCTCAGATACTCAGATTTTTGTATTTTGTGGCAAGAAGGCTAAGCAGCTGCATTTCTACCAAATTTCAAGTGTCCAATACAGTATTATTAACCATAGTCACAGTGCTGTACATTAGCTTCTCTGACATTATTCATCTTGTAATTAAAAGAGTGACTGTACCCTTTATCAACATAGTCCCTGTCTGAACCTTCCACTGGCAACCACCATTCTTCTGTTTCTATGACTTCAACTTTTGACTTTTTTCTTTGCAGATTTCACTTGTAAGTGATGCCACACAGTATTTGTCTTTCTCTGCCTGGCTTACTTCACGTAGCATAATGCCCTCCCTCCCATTTCATCCATGGTGTAATGACTATGCAAATGGTAAGAGGTCCTTCTTTTTATGGTTGAACTATATTCCACTATATACCACATTTGCTTTGTCCAGTCATCCATCAGTGAGCATGTAGGTTGTTTCCACAACTTGACTATTTGCGAATAATGCTGCAATGAACACAGGGAAGCAGAGAGTCACTGGTTTTCTTTGAGTCACTGATGTTCTGTCTTTTACATATTACACAGAAGTTAGGGTTGCTGATTCATAAGTTCAGTCTATTTTTTAATTTTTTAAAAATAGGTGAACTGCTCACTTAAATTCTAAAAAAATTTTGAGGAACTTCCATTACTATTTCCTATAATAGTCAGACCAATTTACATTCCTTTCAGCAGTGTTCAATGATCCCTTTTTGTCCACGTGGGCCCAACATTTGTTGCCCTAAGATGGTAACCATTCTAAGAGGTGACAGTGACATCTCATTGTGGCTTTGATTTCCAGTACACTGAGGTTAGTGGTGTTGAGCACTTTCTCATGTACCTTTTGGCCCTTCCTGTATCTTCTCTAAAATATGTCTACTCAGTTGCTTTGTCCATTTTTAAATCAAACTACTTTGGTATTTTTGCTCTTGAATTATATCTTTTTATGTTTGGGTACATAGTACCCAATAAGTGATGTGCAAATATTGTCTACCATGCTGTATGTTGCTCTTTCATTTTGTTAGTAGTTTCCTTTGCTGTGCAGGATAGTTTTAGTTTAATGTAGTCCCATTGTTTATTTTTGCTTTTGTTACTTTTCGGTGTCAGATGTCTGTGTTCTTTGTACATTGTTCAACTTCCTTCAAACAACCATTCTGAATTCCTTGTCAAGCAATTTGTAGATATCCACTTCTTTGAGATCAGTTATGAAGACACTGTTTTCCTCTGGTGACACCTTGTTTCCTTGATTTTCATGCTTTTTGTAGTCTGGTGTTGACATCTGCATGTGTGCTAAAGAAGTTACCTCTTTGCAACTTCATGAACTGGCTTTGGTAAGGAAAGACAGACACCTGTGGGTGGGTGCAAGTGCTGCTAAATGGATGGATTGTGGTAGCTCCTGATCCAGGGAAGACACTGAAGTGCAGCATCTGTGCATCTCTGCTCGTTAGTGTTCATGCTGGTGACAGCTCCCGTGATCCTCCTTGGTAAGGCTGCAGGTGTCCACAGCAGTGGCAAGGGTCTGTTGGCGTCTTTGTTTATGAAGGCAGCTGGAAACCGTCTGACCTCCTCGTTTCCCCTTAGTGGACACGATGGGTAAAGGGTTCCCTCTTGGTGCTAAGTCTGGCTCACAGACACCCAGCAGTTGTGGTGGCACTGCTGCCTGCTGCATGGGCACACAGGGCGCAGCCTCAGAGCTGGGTTTGGAACACAAGGCTTTACCTTTCAAACCATGCTTCCATAGAGCCCCAAGGGGAACCTTTCTAAAACATGTCTGTAAACCTCATTACCTAGCTTTTAAGCCTCCTATGACTTCACTTTATCCTTCTAAAGTTTCCCAAGAATAAAGTTTAAATATTTGAGGTTGGCACAGAAGGTTCTGTGTGATCTGACTCTTGTTTTTTGTCTCCAGCCACATCTCTCCACACTTAAATCTTCCTCCTTACGTTTTTGGTTTTTAATGATCAGTAGAACATCAGCTCTTTTATGTCATTGCCTTTTAATATACCATAATTAGAGTAGAAATGCACTGTGAGTTATAAAGCCCAATCAAATATTACAGCATGAAGGAGTTTTCCTGTCTAGATGGATGATCCACCTATATGTGGTGCTGCTTAATAAAGCCCCATTTACCTGAATCTGGTATTTCCCATGACCCTCACTCCCCCCTATAAATCTTTTACGTAGCAAAGAAAGGCGCCTGACTCATGGCAAAGTGGTTAGCATGAAACCAACCAGCTCTTTAGGGATTTGCCCATCTCTTCAGGACAGAGAACAAATTCCTACTGTTTGTCAGGTTTCTGTGAATTTATAAAAACAAGTTTCCCAGACATTAAGGTACAAAACTGAGATGTAGTGGTAGAAAAACACCGTAGTACAAAAAGGCATTCAATTCTCTTGGAAACACTGTGCTTATTAAAGGCATAAACACTAGGTACAGAAAGTTCAGTAATCCTTTTCCTAAGGGCAATAATAGTTTTTACATTACAAAATCAAATGGCTGCTCTTTATTTGAGGACTGAAAACAAAGTGCCAGATTGGAAAGGAAACAGTGTAACTAAGTCCAACACTTCCAATCTAAATGGAGGGTCAGTCCTTTTCCATTCTTAATAGCCATAATCCAAGGGCACTTTTACTTTTATTTCTCTTAGGTCATGGATCTTCACTATTGGTTGCAATCCTGGCATCATCACAGAAGCCCATCAACTCACCAATTCTTGGCTACTCTGGAAATTCTTGCACGCCTTACATAGAAACTGGGACTCAGAACCCCATTTCGTACCTTGGTGAACCTTAACTACACAGCTACTGCTCCTCTATGTTCTCATGGCGATTCCGATATTGATAAGCACTGAAATCACACATTATGATTTCTTCATCAGGAAAGAAAAAAAGAAAGGAAGACAAGAGACCATACTTTGAGTTACTTGATATAAAGGATCTCTCATAGAAATCATGATCAAAGGAAGCAAATTAGTGCCACCATCGTACAGCTCAGTACACTGAATCCAGAAGTGAAATGTTTTATCCAAGTTGCAGTTAGTAAGTGGCAAAAACAGTATATAAACTTGACATTCATAGATCGTGTTCTTTTTCTTCCCTGCCAGCTGTTTCCCAGAAAACAAGTACAGATCTATTGTGATGCAGTTAATTTCTAGTAAACAAGAAACTTAAAAATGGAAACTGATTCTCAGTAATTCCTCTGGCCTCCTTATACCTTAAATAATGAGGTGGATCATGAAGAGAATAGAATCTACATCTCATGGTGCTCTTCTCTGCTCCCCAATGAATATTACTACAATGATATTGACCTTCTAAACTTTGGGTTTTGATATTGAGAAAAAAAAGCCTATAACTCAAAAAATATCACCAGGACAAGTAATGGAAATGTCATGAAGATATTAATATACAGAGAAGAGAATACCTTCAAAGTAAAATCACCCATTACCCCAATACACAACATCCTTAACCTCACTGAAATCCTCTCTTTCAGCATTGTACTGTGATAAGCAGTGACATACATACAATGGAATTATCCTTATATGTTCTCTATTGATATTGTAAGTTTGGACTATAATCTCTACTAGCACCTTTCATGAACTACTGGTAAATTCAAATGTCGTTATTTCATGGCCTCAAAGGTCAGAGCACCGTTGGTCTCTTCTTGATCGGACATCTCTTCCCAAATGGCTCTCTTCAAACATTCATCTGCTCAACAGAGTGTCCATTGTGTGTGCCACTCTGTGCTAGGAAATATAAAAGACCCACACATCGGGCTACTCCTCCAAAACTAATCATTCATCTCTACGACTCACACCATAACATAAATAAACATCACCCCCCATCTAGAACACTGCAACAGGCTTCTAATTGATTTCTGAAAGCCCCTGAAACTGGTAATCAAATTATAGCTACTTCCAATCTTCCAACAACGGCCCATAGCAATTACAACCAAATTTAAGTGCTTTCCTTTGCCCTACAATACCTGCATGATGCAACCTCTGCCCTCCTTTGCCTTGATTCAGCCACACTGGAATTTTACCCAACATGTCCCTGCTGACTGGAGTGTTCTTTCCCCAAATCTTCACATATCTGCTGTCTCCCTAAGATGCAGGTTCACCTGAAACATTTCCTACTCTGAGAGACCGCTCCTGAAAAATTCCAACTTAAACAAAACAAGCTCTTTACATTTTTTTTCTGTAAATATTCTTTCAAGCATTTATTACAAAATGAAATCATTTCAAACTTATTTAGCATTTCTTTCCAACATTGGAACATCAATCCCAGAGGACAGGGAACTTATTGACTGATCCCAGAGCCTAAGCAAAAGTTGTCTGGTCAAAGAGCTCAGTGAAGTCACACATACAATTCACGGAGTCCTTTGTATATTCACAGTGCCATAGACGCATCAACTCAGCTCTAGGACATGTTCAGCATCACCCCATGAAGAAATCCCATACCAATTAATTGTCACTGCCTATTTCCTGTCCATCCTCAAACAGAGACCTTAAAGATAAAAACAGTGGTATGTATGACTTAAGAAACTTAGTGTGGGAACAAAAGATAGAAGAGACAACTGGCATGGAAGGGTAGGAAGACACAAATAAAACAGCAGGTAGGTGGAAATGGCCACCCTACTTACGCCCCCAGTCCAGCAAGTGTCCCTAGATGTCAGCTCCTCTCCAGTCCATTTCCTTTCCTGATAGTCCTATTCATATAAGAAGGGAAACTGAGATACTAGCTTCAGAATATAGCATCACCACCTTTTTAAACATGATTTGCCATGAAGTTAAATTACCAGACTGTTGACCACAGTTGATGGAAGCCACAGAATATCTCATAACAGGAGTTACTGAGATGGCAAAATTTACAAGTTGAGAGGTTTTTTTCTACTGCTGACAATGAGTCTCCATTTCTAATTTTACATCATTTTAAAATATATTGTACAACATTTTCCATTATATTAGCAGGGAAAATGTCTTATACTATTGAAACTCTATTCTGAGGAGACTTCTTATGTTTATACTACTTTCTCCCACATCAGTTTCAATAACTTAGTAAAGGTCACTCTAGGACAAAAGGTCACCAAATACTGTTCCGGAGTCCTGGCCTTCCACCCCTGCGTGTTTAGGAAACATGTAGCTAATACTAGCCCGCCCAAGTTGAAAACTATGACTGAAATATTGCCAGCTGCAATCAAACTCTCCTTCATCATCTAAACTTTTGCATTTTTAAAGACTTTCAAGAAACCTAACTCCTGGAGATAAGACAAGGAAGAACACCTAGAAGGAACTTTTCCATGAGCCTGAGTTTCTCAGGTTTTGAGAAAATTGACATTAGTTCCAAAGAAAGAGAAGTTTGTGTGTAGCTGGAAACATCTACACAATGCTGCAGAAATGCATGTCGGATACCAATTGTTAAGAAGAGCTCCTTAAAGACTGTGTTGCTAGGTAGTTGGTAAATAAAAACAAACAAGGTTAACTGCAGAGGAACCGAGTCTGAACATGACTTCTTGGATAGGGAAATCAATAAAATGCCAGTTAGTGAGGTAAGAAGAATGAGATTAAACATGCAAAGTTTACTTGCATTTTTTTAAAGACATAATTACACAAAGACAGGTGCAGTGAGAAGTCACTGGTGTAGAAAATGGGAGTCCAGGAAGATGAGAGGAAGTTTGCTTTAAAGGTGGGGTTAAAAGGAAAGGGCTAACCCAGTGACACAACTATCCATGTATTTGTTCCTCTGCAGTTTGTTCTGTGGAACGGCCATAGGCCCTCAGTACACAAACCAGCTATTTGTAGAAAAAAAAACTGTACTTTGGAGGCCAAACCAGATTTCTCACAGCTTCCTACAAGATGCCAGGACAACAGATCTGTGAACAAACAAAAGGTTGCTTGGGTTACTACCTGCAAACGGGAAGATTCACACTGGTATTCAATGAGGTTGCCTTAGTCAGCTCTCCACTGGCTGCCTGAAAGAAACCAATTCCCTAGGCAGGCTGGGAATTCAAGACTTGTCCCCATCAAACCTTAACAACCCTTCCAAAGAAAACTACTGCTACTCACCGGTGCAAATGAATTGCTTCATCTGTCCAAACTAGTACGTCCACTACTTTCTCCCCCAACCCTGAGCTACACACTGCACTTCCCCATCCGGAATAGCAGCCTTACAAATCCAAATCCAATAGCATCAAGAAATTTCCCATTCTTACCTCCATGGTGACCTTTCCCAACAGCCTATAGGAATCTCTCTCAATCCTCCTAATGCTTCTAGTTAGATTGTTTGTGGTCTGAATGATAACATACCTGTATGACAAATTTTGTTAAAATGTGTTTTTTCTGGGCAACCTGATGATAAGCTCCTTCAGAATAGGAATTAAGGGGCCCTCCTTGGTGGCGCAGCTGGTTAAAGCACAGCACTAAGAAGCTTAAGCCACTTCCGCATGAGTTCGATTCCCGCCTGCCCCGGAGATCCACATGGCGTGGCAGATCTCTCCTGGCCCGCCTGCTGCTCCCCTCAGCAGTGTACTTCATTGATCTGCCTGTTCTGTTCCCCAGTCTGTCTCTGGTGAATCCTCTCACCCTCCACATCTCTGGCCTTTACCCCAGTTCTGTATGAATAAATAAATAAATCTTTAAAAAAAAAAAAGAATAGGAATTAAGAATCACTCACATGTTTGTATCTCCCTCAAGGTCTAGCATGTAGTCAGTGTTCAATAAACAATAGATTTATAGATGGAAAAATTAAAGACTCCATAGCAGGGAAGTGCTGCTACTGTAACAAATCCACTGCCATGGCTGAAACTGCCCTAGTTTTACCAGAAGGCTCTTTGCATGGTGCACTCAGTGAGTGAGGCCCATGCAGCCCCACCATCCTAAACATGTGTTTTCCAAAGTTAGTTTACAGCTTCCATCTTGATCACTAGGAAGAGAGGAAAGATTTGAGATCCACTGTCAGAGATTTTCCCTTAGGGAATGAGCGAGACGTTGCCCAGATCACTTTTGAACATATCTTTATGGTCCTAGTTGCAGAGAGGGCTGGAAACCCAGCTAGGAAGCACCTCCCAGATACCCTGCTGTTATAGTAAGAAAGAAGGGGAAGCAATCTCGACACATATTCTGGGCACCATTTCCATATATACATTCAATTTTTTTAGTTAATGACAAAGTGTTTCTCTTGATGCTGGAACCAGGTCACCAATGAAATGTCAACCTACTGTAATCCACAGATGAATCTCAACAACTCTCTCTGCCTAACTCTCCTCACAAGAACCATATTTGGGTGATGATGTGCCAAAAAGAAGTATCCCTCCCACTCACCCCTTCTTAGAAGGGAAGGACACCTTTTCCCCCTCACCCTCCAATGTGAGTCAATTGAAATGTCACTCCTTGTATGTGAGTTCACATCAATCTGCTCTCATCAAGGGCCTAAGTCAAGAAAGGACTCCCCCTTGCTCTTGACTGTCAGACTGGTACATCCTCGCCCTCTCCCTTTATAGTACAGATCTACACTTACCTACCAAACTTTGAAACTAATGTGCTCAGACCAGAGACTCTAGCCCACTCAGACATTTAGAGGCGTCCATATAATATTTAATTTTAATTCAGTTCTCAAACAATGACCAATCCTATAGCCTAAGGAGATACTGCAGTTTAAAAAGCCAGAATCGCTTCCCTGAAGTTGTTTAGAATCCCCTGCAGGAGACAGAAATAAGCAACAAACTCTATTACGAAACCTAATTGGGCAAGTCTAACTAATGGTGCAAGCAAGGTGCAACAAGACCGTGGCCAAAAGAGTAACCACTTCTAACTGGATGGGTAAGGAAGCCTTCAAAACATGTTTAGATAGAAGTTTCCTGGAAGGGGTAGCAACTGAATAGGGCCTCAGGGAAGGAACAGAATTCTAACAAGTGGCAGAGAAAGACACTCCAGCTGAGTGCGAGCAAGGGCCAGAGGTGAGCATGGAATGGGCAGAACTAGGTGTCCGGTGGGCTGGAGTGAGGGTAGAATTTGGGCATGGAGGTGGCACAGCAGGACGGACTTCGAGGACACGCAAACCAGAAGCAGCCATGACCAGGGGTTTCTCGGGAGTGCAGCAACTGGGTCAGTTCCAGATAGAAGGAATACAAATCTGCTGATCGGGAGAAGGTGACGCAGAGACAGGATGAGTGCACACTAATAAGCAGCACTTCCTGAGAACTCGTTATCCAAGCACCACCGTGACAAGTGCTATACTTGCATCAGCCTCCTCAGGAGGAAAGTCCTATTTTTGCCACACGATGAAAGGGTAATGGTAGCACTCATTCACTGACTGCAAGGACAGGACTGGACCTAAGTGCAGAGGCCAAATGCTCTGCCAGGCTTCTCCTTACACTCTAGTGCAGTCGACATCGACATGGCCACCGTCCAGCTGGTGGCATAAAGGAGCTGCCCAAGGGGAAGTGCCACCGAGGGAGGGACTGAATGGACATGTTGCTGATAAAGCAAGAGGAGGTTAGGAGAATTGTGAGATTGGAAGAATGGGAGATGATAAACTCTCTTAGACCTATGAAGTTTTGAGGGGCTGGACAGAAAGCACCCCATCCCTGAGCAAACTGAGGCCTGCATGTTGAGGAGGGAACCAGTACAAACTGGCATTCAGATGTGTTGGCCTTTTAGTTAAGCACAGGAAAACTGAGTAGCATGTGAAGAGACAAGGCAAGAAAACAAGTGGCTGTGTACGCGAGTTCTAATCAACCATTCAGAAGAAAAATTCGATTTGATTGACTGGTCTGCACTGTACTGATAACAGTTAATCCTTACGGGCACACAGCCTTGGTTCAATTTTAAGGGTATGCTATATTTTATCACTTTGCATACCAAAATATTCATATATCTTGGGAAGGCATGAAAAATTATGTTTTTTCTTTTAAAGAGTGGAATGTAAAACACCCACCAAATCCTCCGGAATGGAGCCTGAGTGAATGTATTCCTTGTTAGTGCATTTAAGCTGCTAAATATCTATTAGAGTAAAATTATGGGCTCTTTGCATGTGGAGTTTCCACATGCAGCTTCCTGAGCCCCAAAGCAATAAATGTGATTTGGAGCCCTCCATTTTGTAAGGCAGACCTGCCTCGTGCCAGTGATGGCCAGGCAAGTGACGGGGGTTCCCTGCCAGAAACTGTTTTCTCGCTGTCCTAAGCCAGAGGAACCAAAAAGGTAGGTCAAAAGTTGGATGGACATAATGACTAATCAAAACTGTACACTGATGTGAACCTGTCTCTGGAAAACACCAAGACACTGGCAATTAAAACTGACTAAGCCTGCCACACCGTGGTCTTCACTCCGACCCAGGAGACTGCTCTCTCCAGTAATGACATACCTACTTCACAAATTCAGGGTGATTCCTCTTTTCTAAGCTTTCTTCATTTACCCTCAGTGTGTATTTCAGATTTTCAGGTGAGCCACCTGTGTCCTTTGCTCAGCAATGAATGGAAGTGGAGGGTGGGGTCAAATGCTTAACAAAATACCCTTCCCTTTATTCAGCTGTGCTAACTTTCTCACCACATAGAATGAAAAAATACAAGTAAGACATTAAGATCGCAGCTTTATCAAAGCACAGAGCTGTCAGGTTCTGGGAGAGCGTATTTGCCAAATCGGAACACAAACTTTTAGTATAGAAACTAGAATATGAATTAAGCCCATATCACTCAAAAAGAGCTGAATGCATCTGAAACCAAAGTACACTGTCAGCCACCTCCACTTGCTCCAGGCGCTGATGCCTTGATTAGCTATGCAAGAAGCTACCTGCTATTTTAGAATTATATGAAGTCACCTCAGGGTATCTACAAGCTTCTCACGCACAAGATACTGACTTTTTTCCTCCTTCTTCTTGGCTTAGAGCACAGTTGTTGCTACATCCAGGTAAGTACTATATCATGGATTGTTATTGCATAAGCTGTCATTAAGACAGCTTGCCTTCTCACAGACGAATCAGTCTGCTAACAATAATGGTTTGTTGCTAAACCCCCCCTAAGACTAAAAGACACCTAGCTTTTTTTGGGGGGGGGGAGTAAGTATTCCCCTGAAAGATTAGGGAGCTGAAAGCTTAATTTCTAAAGAGGATTTTTTTTTTTAAATAATAGAGAACATTCCCTCCACCCCATTTTTTTTTTAAATAAATTACCTTCTCTCCTGAAATAGTAACTAAATTTATAGGAACAAAAGAATAACTCACATGATAGGTATCTAACTAACGAAGCTGCCAGTGTACATAGTATTACAGGTTCTGTGCAGTTCGACATGTTTCTACCTGAGGTACATAGATTCTGTTTTGATACTGGACTGCTTAAAAACATTTTTAGATGAAAATGTGATCATGAAAGCAAGGGACTGACAGCTCAGCCTTCAAAAGCCAAGGTTAATAAGGGCTTTTGTATACTTTCCCAAATAAATACATTAGCACAGTTAACCTTTGACCTGCAATGTCCTTAATCTTTCAGCCTGGAGCTTCTCCTGGGAAGGGTGGAAGGATTCTGCCAAGCCTCGTTGTGCCAAACTGAGGGCTGAGCCCTCCTCCAGTTTAGACCGAAACCACCTTAATCACTCACCTTTCATCTTGCCAGATTTGCAGAGTATAACTATTCCAACTGTTCTTAGATTTCTCAGGCTTAAGCTCCCCTTGCTCCCCATCACTAACTTGAATGTTTCACAGAAAAAAAGAAAAGCGTTTGATTCCTGTTTTTGCTCATTTCACTCGGAAGCATTCCCTGCTCTAATTTCTGCTTTCTGGTACCACCTTACAAAGTCCTGCTGCTTTGAGGTCCACCAACACTCAGCTCAGATTGTAATGCTTTTCAACCAGTCCTGGTACTGACTCCTCACTGGTGTTAGTATGTATGGCCTGGAAGTCCAATCTTCCCTAAGGCTTTTATAAAGCTGCTTTACCACACACGCAATTACTAAGTGTACAATTTATATTTCCAGGTGCAAACAATTCTCATGCAATCTCTGACCTGAAATAACCGAATACACCTTAGAAACATGACTCTACAGCTTACTCAACAGATCCACAGTAAACACCATCCACCACATCTTGTTCTCCCCACTCTAAATTGCCATGGCTTAATTGGAAGTATCTGGAACCAAGGCTAGTTTCTCAAGGCCTATCATGGATGAACTGAACCATGGCTCTCCAACAGGATTAGCTTGGGTCTGGTGGCTTATACAAGTAAAGACAGTGACTGAAATCCAAGAGTTCTACTCCTGTGAAATAAAGATTACTTGCGTACTTAATGGTTCTGATCAAGACCGTTCTGATTACATAAGCAATTCGAAAATAAGGATATGGTTACTACATACCTTTCAAAACTAAGCCATATGTTCTAACTCACAACTCTGAAGCCAAGCTGGTTGATTAATAAAAGTTGGGGGCAAGGCAAGGAAGAACCGGTGACCTTCCTCTGCAGAGGTGGTCAGTGTTTCTGAGCACTGCCAATGGAACAGCACAGGAACTTGAATATTTCAGAAAGGTGCCACACTTCAACACTTCACATTCTATTCCCGGCTAGATGGCTGTAAATTCTCGACAGCATGCAGGTTAATGTGAGGGCACTTTTTAGCATCAGTGCCTAGACAGAGAAGCTACCAGGGGAAGGTCCCTGAGGAGTTCTATTGATATTACTTATTTCAGCTTCAGAGAACAATAGGTGAAAGTGCTTGAAAGGCTCTCCTTATCCACTGAATCCAAGAGAACACGTTGCCATTGACTAATTACTTATTTATTCATTCAACAAATATTTATTCAAAGTATACTAAGTTCCCTAGTACATGCATCATTACACTGGAAACACACTACAGCAGGAAACCCCAGTCAAATAAATGCTAGTTTCCTTCTTTCTTCTTTCTGGGTAAATATGTTCTAATGGAAAACAATGAACAGACAAGGACTCCTTTGAGGACTGCCTTTAGTTAAATTTAGCATAACTTCAAGGGTTGCAGGAAGCTCCAAAGTGCTGATTCCTTTTTCAAAATACCTCATTTCCAAATGGATACTGATAACTAGAATTAATTGCTTTCCATTCACGAGAAGTAAAGTTCAAGTACTATCTGAAGTTTCCTCACAGTATTTCTTGACAGAGTATCATTGAATTTTAAAACAAATTATAGCAAATATCTTCCTCTTTGTTCTTCAGGTGCAATTTGGCACATATAAGTTGTTTTTTCTTCGTAATGTAAAGAGTGACATGATAGATTTGATCAGTAGCATTTTATTACAAAATCAACAGGTAATAATTACCTAGGTGACTCACGATGATGTGTAGAACTGTTCTAAACCTATCTAAAAAGGAAGAAAGGTTCATTAAAGTTCAGGTATAGAGAACACAAACCTGAAATCCCAAGTTTTTTTAATTGCCCAATTTCATGAAGTCTAACCCTTAAAATCTGATTCTCACCAAGGCTTTGTGAATGTACAACTCACATTAACTGTGTGAAGGGGAGCCGATTAGTTACAAGATGGGAATCATGCCATTCTCCTGTGTTTACCACAGATCAACAGGGGTTGAGTTACAAGTGTTTATTATTTCTGAAGATGTACTATCATATAAACACAGATGTGAAATTCTCAAAGTGCACACTGCTTAAGAACTAGGACCCTAAGAAGGGTCAGTGAGGAGTGAGCCTATGCCAGTTTGCTGGGGTCCCACAGCAGGCGCTAACATAAGATGTTGCTTCCTAGTGCAAATGAAGTGGGAGGACCCACAGGCTGATAGGCGAATAAAGGGTCACTCAGTAAACACATGCTAGCAAAAGTCCTTTATGAAATGGATCGAGTATCTTTAATCCTGTATTCTGGCCTCCAGATGATTTATGGCTCTTATTTTCTTTTCTCTCTTTCCTTGTAAGGTTTGCCAAAGTAGACTTTAACTCTGCCTTGAAGCATGCAAACACAGAGTTCTATCTTCCTTGAAGCATCGGACTCTTGCCAAGTGAATGCTTTCGTGACAAAATTATGCTCTGAAGAAAGGACAAGGTGATAGTCTAAAAGATGGAGATAAACACCCCTGAGTGTTCCTTCAGTTATTAAAGTTCAGAAAACTAAGAGTGAGGCCATGAGCCTCCCTTCACACCCCATGATTGTCCTCTATCCTGCCCCGGTCTAGCCAATTACAATGTATTTAGACTGGCTTGATCCATTTTGGGCAATGCATTAGAATTTCTGCCCCATCATCCACTGGATAGGTTTTACTTCAAACAGCAAGGGGCTGTCAGTTGAAACGTCTCCCTACCTCATTCTAAATACTTTAGCTTATGCCCAATTATGAAGTAGGTAAATATGTCCCTGTACCCCAACCACATTTATTTGTGAGGTTTTCTCCATCCCCATTCACTCCCAGATTTCCAGAGCTCCTCTGCTCCTGCTTCCTCCTTTTGGGATATAGATATGACATACCAGGGGCATACCAAAACTGCAAAAGATGTTTCTTTTCTCATTCTCCTCATGATTGTAAGAGGAAACTTCCAAATACCTCAGCCCATTCTTGATCTTTTTGGGAAGTTGCAAAGCTACACATTTAATGGCTTATTAGATATTTTCACAGGACTGTCCAGAGGTACTTTGCCCAGTTGTGGAGGCTTTGTATTGACTAGTGTAGCAGTCTTCCCTCCCCTTCCCCAAATTAATAACCATACAGTTGCACTATACCCTATTCTCTTGCTCACCATAAAGCTGATTTTCAATTCTTACCTCTTCTATCCTTTAGTGAATTCATCAAGAACTATTTATTATTGAGTGCCTGCACTGTGACAGGAGCTGCTCTAGATTCCAGACATATCAACAAGAAAATGGGGAAGGAGGGAGAATTTGTTCTTCCACATTTTACATTCCAGTGTAAGAAATCAGACCATTAGCAATGATAGTGGACAGGATGGTGATGATGATGACAATGATAATAAATATAAACTCTCTCTAAGAAGGTAAGAAATGCAATTACAAATTTGAATAGAACAAAGCTAATAAAACTGGGGTACCACTAATGATGAGTAGTGAGCAGTGAAGTGGCTAAATTTTGTTTTTTATTTATTATTATTATTGTATTTTTTAATGGAGTAGTATTGCTTTATAACCTAGTATATGCCTTAGGAGTATAGCTTCACATCTCTTCAGATGTATTACCAACACCATGCCCACAACCAAAGCACCAATGACCCCTACTCTCATGTGTGCCTTCTCCTCCTTTTGCTTCCCTTATCCTCTGCTTCTGTTAACCTTAATTCTGTAATCAGATTTGTTTTGACTTAGTTTTGTCTGATAATTTGCTTTGTCTGTTATAGTCCACATATAATAGTATATGTTCACATTTTTCTTTTTGAATTATTTCACTGAGTATAACCCCCTACAGTTCTACCATGTAGTCCAAATGGCTAGATTTCACCTTTTTAATAGCTGAGTAATAGTTCATTTTGTATGTATATTTATCACATCCTTTTAATCCTCTCACCTGTTCATAGGCACAAATGTTGTTTCCATACCTTACCTATTATAAATAGTGCTACAAAGAAAACAGAAGTGGATATATACCTTTGAACTGATGTTTTTGTATTTTGCAGACAGATACCTAGGAGTTGAATTGCTGGATTACTAAGCAAATCCTCCTTTTTTTTTTTTTTTTTTTTTTAAAGATACTATTTTCCATAGGGGCTGGACCAGTATACATTTGGAGTGGTCAACTTTAAACAAAGAGGGAAGGCAAGCCTCATTGAAATATGGTAATCAGCTATGAAAATGTTAGCCATAATGTATCTGGAGGCTACATGCTCCTGGAAAGAGAACGAGCCATCACACAGGTCCTTAATGAGTATATTCCTGATATGGTCAGGGAAAACCAAAGAGGCCCAGGTGTTTAGATCAAGCAAGAGTGGAGGAGTGATGCAAGAGGGAACAATGTCCAGATGGTAGGTGGTCTTGTGACCAAGGTGAGAAATTTGGCTTTGACCCTAAGTCTAATGGGGAAGAGGTTGAAACATTTTATTTTTTACTTATAATTATTTTGGCTACCGTTGAGAACTGACTTTGAAGGAGCAAAAATACTCATTAGGAGGTTATTACAATAATAATCCAAATAAGAGATAATGATATCTTAAATAAAAGTGGTTTCAATAAAGGTTATAAGAAATGATCAGAGTCTACATAAATTTCAACGGAAGGAACAACAAAATTGATTTTTCCTTCTTGTTTTATCATTTTTTGGTAAAACTATGACAGACTTGTAGAAATGTTGCAACAAATATAGCTATATGGTATTCTCTCCACTTCCCAGGTGTTAACAACTTGTGTAATTACTATGCAATGTATAAACTCGGGAAATTGACACTGACACAAAACCATTAACTAAGGTGCAAACTTAATTCTAACTTCTCTAGTTTTCTCCCAAAGTCTTTTCCTGTTTCCAGATCTATTCCAGGACCCACATGGTATTTACTAGTTGTGACTATTTAGTTTCCTCCAATCTGTGATACGTAATTCCTCGTATTTTCCTAATTTATGACTTTAGCAGTTTTGATGAGCAAAGGTCAGTTATTTCATAGAATGTTCCACTATTTAGATCTGTTTGATATTTTCTCTTGACTGTGCTATATTTTTGGCAAGAATATCAAGAAATTACAAAAATCCTTCTCCATTCGTCATATTACATGGTACCAACATATGATATCAATGTCTTATTACCTGCTGATATTAACCTCCAGTGTGATTTCTTGATAGATGAAACATGAATGTTAGAAAATAAGGAATGAAGGATGAGCTTTTTGATGTTTGTTACAAACAACTCTCAGTTGAGGAATAATCAATTCAGATAAATGGAGAAGTTTCAGGGCAAGATAACTGTACAGTCTTGAACAGTTAGATTTGGGGTGTCTATTCGATATCTAAGTAGAGATTTCAAATAGGCAGTTGGATATGTAAGTTTGCAGTTTAATAAAGAGGTCAGAGTGGAGGAATAAAAGTTGAGAAATTATCAGCCAAAGGGTGGTTTTTATAGCTATAATATTAAATTAGTTCACCAATAGTGAAAGGATAGAAAATTCAAGAATAAGCAGGATCCAAACCAAAGACATTCCAACATCAGAAAATTGGTGAGAAAAGGAAAAACCTGCAAAAGACATTAAGTAATAGCACCAGGATGGGAATAGGAAACTCTCATAATTGATTTTTTTCCTTGCCTTTACTCTCGAGGCTCTAGTCTAGGCTAATTTCCTTAAAATATAGCTTATTCCTTTGTTGTTCAGTTTTCAAATGGAAATTGGGTTTAAAATAGCTTCCAATTCATGTCTGATAGGACAATAAAATGAGACAGTACTGTGAGTTATTTTGTATGGTATTGGCACATGGAAATGTTAACTATTGTTGTCATTACTATTTTTCTGTCCACTTCAGTTGACCATGAACATTTTTTATTGTTTTAATGCTTAAAAAATTATATTTAGAATTAAACGGCTAGACTCAGTTTCAATTATCTCAATTTTATTGACAATGCCCAAAGCATATAGTGAAGAACCCACAAAACTTATGCTTTCTTCCCTCCATCAGTTCTGATCAGGGTGTTGGCCTTGGCCAAATCAAGGTCATGGAGCTCACAGCCTGTTTGCTCTGGTGCTTGTTGGCCCTGATATCCACAGAGACCACCAGTGTGCTGTTGTCTTCTGTCTCCTTCATGGCTGACAGTGGACAGAAGGAACTTGATGATGGCACAGTGGTCTTGGGAGTACTCTTGGAGGATATTTTGTCTGTCTTGGGACTCTCAGTGTCTTTGAAACCTGACAATTGGGTGACATGTGGGACTTGTGGATCTCCTCTTTCTTGTGGTCATGGATGCCTTGTGGACACTGCTTTGCTACGCCTTTAATGCCTTTGCTTTAACCTCAGCTTTGGAAGGGGCAAGGGCTTCCCTCTTTTCTTTTGGTAGTCAATTTGTGAAAAGTCAACTATGAACATCTTAATAGCTGAGGCAGTATTGTTTTCTTTTATTCTACATCTAGTATTGCATTAATATAGCACTAATGCTTAATAAGTGGTTCTTGAATAGAGAAAAAAAGTAAAAACATTAAGTTCACTGCTTAATCCAAAAGGTAGGATTTTTATGAAATTCCAAAAACAGTGACAGTTAGCATAAAATAAAGATTCTGCCAGAGTCTTCCCTGATGTCTTGCACAACAGGTTACCTGCCTGACCATTTTGATGTCTATATTCACACTCTGTGACATCAGCTGGGGAAAAGATGCTAAACAATAATGCTCAAGACTGGTCCTTGTCCAAAACTATCTTATCTCAGGATTCACGGGAAGAACAATGCCTCCCAATGACAGCTCTCTCAAAATGCTACTTCCTTTTTGTAGCTCAGAGCTTACATTTGTAAAATATAAAGATGATACCTCTATTTGTAGACTGCAATGACTATTTGTAGACTGAATGAGTGATCTCCTGTTTGTTTTTTTAAGATTTATTTATTTATGCATACAGGAGCGAGGTATAGGCAGAGGTCAGGGGGTGAGAGGACTCACCAGAGACAAAGTGGGGAACAGACAGGCAGGCTGAAATATACTTCTGAGAAGAACAGCAGGTGGGTCAGGTGATATCTGCTGTGCCATGTGGGTCAGCTCCCTGGCCAAGGGATCAGATGCATACTGCAGTGGCTGCAGATAGCTTCAGAGTGTTGTGCTTTAACCAGTAACACCACCAGCAGGGGCCCTGGGTTTTTGTTGTGTTTTTTTTTTTAAAAGATTTAATTTTTTATGCACACAGAACTGGGATAAAGGCCAGAGGTGCAGGGGCAGTGAGAGAATTCACCAAAGACAGAGTGGGAAGTAGGATAGGCCGACTGCTGAGAAGAGCAGTGGGGGGGTCAGGAGAGGTCTGCCTGCCGTGCCATGTGGGTCACCTCTGGGGTGGGGATGGAACTCTTGAGGAGTGGCTTTAAATTCTTTAGTTCTGTGCTTTATCCTGCTGTGCCACCAGGGTGATAGAGGTAGTCAAATCCTTCTGATCCAAATGAGTATGTTTTCCATTGCACTATGCTGAAATATAAATTAAGAACACCAAATATAGAAAGTAAAATAACAAAATATAGAAAATGATTAGATGAACTTCTGGTGAAAAAATAACTATTAAGTTCTGTGCTTTTGCTACCTGGGAGGACTTCCATATTATTCTAGAATTATCCTACTTTGAGTTTACACTTTGGTACTGTAACTTAAAGGAAATTTTCTACCAGATCATTAAACCAGGCATTCCTGCTATAGACCACTGAGATTTACCCCCTTAAGTTCAGTATCACAAGCTTGTTTATTTTAAATGTCTTTCCTTAACCAACATTATACTTTTCCCTCCTCTGTGTGAGGGGATATGAAGACAGGAAATCAACATTCAGAGCTCCTATATAGAGAATTGTAGAATAAGAACTCAACTAATAAGATCTTTTATTAATAACTAGTTTTGGTTTTTTGTTCATTAGTAATTTGCTTTGGTTTTGGTTCATACACTCCATTTATAGAGAGCAATCAGTAAAAACATGTGTAATTCAGAGGCTTACCCTCTCCATCAGAAAGGCAATTTCAACCCTGATCTAAATGCATTCAGGGATTCAATTAGGTATACCATCTATATCTACATTTACTTGACTGCACAATGAGAATTCTTATCTTTAATCTTGACCTGGGGGTACTGCAAGATAATCATTAAGTATATTCACTAAACTGTACTTACTAGGGCAGAAAATTGAAATAACATACCTCAGAAAGCTATTTTAACAAAGACTGAAATTTTAAAATGGCTTTCTAGTTAATCTTCACTTAACGGGAAAAAAAAAATTATATACCCACCACTACCGTTTGTGATGGAAGATAACATAAAATGAAAAGCATCTGTCTCCATATGATTCATTTTAGCAAACAGTTGCTCAGTGCCAGGTATGTTGTTAGTAGTCAAAATGTATGAGAATAAATATGAAAAAACCTATATTGTTTGGACCAAGGTGAGCAAATCACATCCCACAGGCCAAACCTGTGTTTATATGGATAATGAGCTAAGAAATAAAATGCCTTTCCACTTTGTAATTATTGGGGATAGAAATCAAAAGAAGAAAAATATTTTGTGACATTTGAAAATGACATGAAATTCACATTTCTGTGCCCATAAATAAAGTTGTTTTTAGGAATACACTTATAATCCTTCCTTTACATTTTATCTATGATGCTCTTTTACTAAGGAGACTGAGTTGAGTAGTTGAAATCATATAAAAAGTCCTCTGTGCCAAAGTTTGCCAGTCCTTGAGAGGCTCACAATCTACAGTAGGCTAGTGCTACATACATGCACTTGGTTTCCATAATTTGATGAGTGCTGTAATCAATGTATTATAACAGGGAGGTTTTTTCCTTCTACCAGTAAAAATTGGAGTTTAATGAGTGTATTTAGTGAAAAAGAAGGTAGTGAAGATGATGAAACAGATTCCAAGCAAGGACATGACTAATGGGAACACAGCATAAGGTCAGAGAATAACAAACCAATATTGTGTCTGGGATTTCTGTAAATTACGTAGGAAAGAGAGTGATGAGATTAAGAAAGTACCAGGAAATCAGATTAGGATTCTAATCCACAAAGATTGTTTCGCCTGTAGATGGTCATTAGAGATTTTAAAACAGAAATACTTGATCAGGTCTGTGTTTTCGAAAACTAATTCTAGCTCAAGGGTAGAACCAGAAGAAGGTCTGAAAGAAGGAGAAAGTAAAGGCAGAGAAACCAGATAAGAGGTCTCATGAAAACCCCAGGTTAGAGATGAAGAACACCTGACTCAGATAATCTAACATAGGAGGCTGGGGTAGAAGCCAGAGCTGCAAAGGTATTTCAGACCAACTGAGTTGATGACTGACTAAAACTGAATTTGATAAAAGAAGAAAGGTGTCAAGGTGACATGATACTTGACTGAATTTCTGGGACAAGAAACATATTATCCAAATATGAGTTCCTCCAAAAGAAGCTCCTTGTCTGTCTTTTTCACTGCTCTATGGCAGGATATGAAACAGTATCTGACTCTTAGCAGAGACTCAGTAATATTTGCTGAATGAATGAATCAATGAATAGCTTGAAGTCAGATAGGAAAAAAGGTCTAAAAATAACATTGTTAGAAATTATTGGTGCTTTCTTACATCTACTTTCAGTGAAAATAAGGTAACAAACAAACTTTATTTTAGCTATGTAAGACTTACAGTACCTGTAGACATTTGAGTGGCCCAGTAAAGAACTTTGAAAGCAAAGCCTGGGCCTCCCTGTTAGCCGGGGGCTAAGTCTCAGCTCTGTCACCTCCACAAACTGAGTTCAATCCCTGGCCAGCAGACATATGGTCCAGCAGACCTTTCCTGTCTCGCCTGCTGCTCCCCTCAGCAATATATTTAAGTCAACCTGTCTGTTCTGTTCCCCATTCTGTCTCTGGTAAATGTTTTCATTGCCACAACTCTGGTCTACAATCCAGTTGTCTACACACACACAGACACACACACACACACACACACACACACACACACACACCCTCATTTAAAAAAGAAAATCTCAAGCTTATCTGAGAGACCCCAATGGTCTTTAAGGTCAACAGCATAGAAATATTCAGTGAATTCATGGATGTGCAAAGTTCATCCACTAGGATATTCTTTAAATATTGTGGTGAGCATTCAGCAAACAGAAATAAACAAAAATCCTTGCTTATACTGCAAAATAAAGACTTACTGCATCCTATTGTTATTGGAAGGTGGATTGAACTCCAATTTCCCAAGACCCAGTTGGCTCACTTAGGTCCACTACAAGCTGAAAGCACGTGGCAAAAGGCTCAGAGGATTTGGTTTCCTTCTCCTACCATGAAATCGAGGTTTTGGGGAAACACAGCATTATGAAAAGTGAAACATTTGATACTGTTGGACTTCCTGGGCTTTAATCCAATAGTGTATCTTATACATTTTCGAGAGTAATGTACATTTGATGCATTTCTAAACTTATTTGATCACAAAGTAATTTTATTGAAAGCATCTCATAGAACTAGTCCACCATGGAAATTACTTTAGGAAACAACATAGAAATGATCTGCAATAGCAACAAATCTCTTTGTAAGCAATTTTGCCTAATGATAGCTTTCAATAACCTTTTATTGGCTGTCGACAAGCAAATTTTATATCTCTAGTCGAATTCTTTCTATCTAAGCACTGAAGATTGTCTATGTCAAAAACAGACATCAACATTTCCGCCTAGACTTCTTCCCAACACATAATCATAGAGTCTTCTCATGAGTACACCTAATCTCAGGAAATAGTATCACCAAGTGCTCAAGTTGCTTAACCAGGAAATGTGGGGGAAATCTTGGAACTATTTTTGTTCCTTACTATCAATACCATTCACCAATGCTTGATGCAATTACCTCTGAAATATCTCTTAATTCAAGGCCCTCCTCCCAAGCTCTCCATCTTAATTCAAACAATGGCCTCTAACATATCTCTAGCTGTGCTTCCTTCCATTCCACTCAGTAACCCAGAGAGGTTACACATGGATTTATACAGTTGTCAAAATGTATGGAACTGAAGTGCCTAAGATGTGTGCATGCAATTTTATACAAATTGTAGATCAACAGACATGAATATTTTGGTGGCTTGGTACCAAGCAATTCAGGTACCTTTAAATAAGATTAGTTACTGTGATTTTCTAATGTAAATCATCACTGAAGTAATCATTTTGATTAATGACTGAATGAATCATCTAAAATTCTGCTGCCATTAATCAGTGATCTTCTCATGGTTGTAAGTGCCAAAAAAACTCAAACAAATCAGATCAGTACATGCCTAACAAAAAGTAAACACACATGTAAACCTCAGCACTGTCAGGTAAGATTACTTTGAACAAATATTTTATCTCCAAGGTAGAACCAGGGTTGGCTTACGGACCACAATATAGTGCCCCAAAGGTGTCTTTTCACTAGTATAAGAAGGAAAGATCTAGGAATTACAGACAGAGTTACATGTGCATGTCCCTCTATCCTATTATACATTTGGTACAATGCCCTCTTAGTTTGCCTTAAAGACCACAGAGTAAACACAGGCCTTTTTCCACAAATCTTTTTTTTTTTTTTAAATACATGTCATCAACCCGGATACTATCACACATATATAAAAAAAATTTCCTTTCCAAAAGAACTTAATTCTTCTTTCCTCTGAATTCTTTCAAATGAAACCCACTTACTCAAGAAACAAACAAAAAAAGCAAATGTAATTCTAATATTAAAAGGCTTTCACCAAAGCCAAAATAAGACTAACTTCAGTAAACTATAAGTTTAGTTTCTTCATATAAGAGTATCCATGGAAGCTTCCAAGTTTAATAGGACCTGTCCAAAGCACAGCGAATCCAGGATTTTCATCAATTGACTCCAACAACTTCATCTGGTAACTTTCATCCCTTGATCCATGACAGCTTTACCTCTTATTACCTGTGATAGTTAATTTTTATCTATTAAATTGACTGGGTCACAGAGTGCCAGATATTTAATCAAACAGTATTCTGAGTACATGCTGTCTGTGATAGTGTTTTGGGATAAGACGAATTTTTGAAATGGTGAATAGAATAAAGCCTCTTACTCTCCCTAAGAGGGGTTGTCCTCACATAGTCAGTTAAAAACCTGAATAAAACAAAAAAATTGGCCCACAAAGAAGAAAGAATTTCTCTCCGCCTGATAGCCTTCAAAGGAGAATATTGATCTCCTGCCTTTGGAATGAGTCTCAGATGAAAACTAACATCCTTGAATCTCCTGTTTCTGAGGCCTTCAGAAGAGAGCTTTGTCTCACGAGTGCACCTGTACTCTTGGGACTCCATCTTGCTAGCAGCGTTTGTGCATTCACAACACACACTTTGGTCTGTTTCTCTTGAAAGTCAGACGAGTACCAATTTTGGTACCAAAAATAACTCAAGAAGAGGGACAAGTGTTTGTTTTTAAGACGAATTTTTGAAATGGTGAATAGAATAAAGCATCTTACTCTCCCTAAGAGGGGTTGTCCTCACATAGTCAGTTAAAAACCGGAATAAAACAAAAAAATTGGCCCACAAAGAAGAAAGAATTTCTCTCCGCCTGATAGCCTTCAAAGGAGAATATTGATACTATACCTGTAGTCAACAAAACTTTGCAAGGAACAATCACTACTGCACAATCAAGGCCTTGGGTCATTTCAGTATTCCCCAAGGTGATGGCTTAGACAATATTTCCCCACGGGAGCCTGGAGCTTCTCCAGCCCCTACCTCCTGACTTCAAGGAGCTACAAACCACTAGACCATGGTACTACATTTCCTGTCTTTCCGCACTGTCCACAAGAATTTCATGAGAAGGCTGTACCTTCGAAATAAATCAAGTACAAAAAATGAGGGTCTGGAGAACCTTAGGTTCTTTTGACAGTTCCAGGGAAGATGACGCATTACTGGTGTGGGATGAATGCAGGCAGAGTCTCCCACACAGGCAATGTCTCGGTCACTCTGTATCTTTCCAGTTGGTTCTTAACGCAAAAATCAAATAAAATGATCAGTACAGTGCAGACCGGTGGGTAATCTGAAGAAGAGTTCCCAGTAAAGGTTGGAGAGATGTGCAACTCCCACAAGTGGCCTCCATCAGCACAAGCAAATAGACCAGGTTGGAGATTGGGAATTGTGACTTTGGGTAACTGTAGCGTCAATGGGCAAAGGATCTAAAAACTGTCATCAATTCTGAAACTCTCTTACTGGTTCTGGGTCTGGCCACACACTGCCACAAAAAGCAAATAAAGGGGCATTTATTGCAGGAAAAAAAATGGAAGAGGGATAAAGCAATGTATTCTAATAAACAGGATGAAGGGTGAGGGAGAGAGTCCAGTTACCCATCAATGCTGTAAGGTGCATGGGGTAAGGTACAGGGGCAGCCATGGAAGCTGGCAGGGGTCGTGACTGCCGAGATCAGGGGTCCCCTCGCCTGGGAAAGGAGGGAAGGCTGCCACTCAGCAGAGTGGCTGCCTTATGCAGAGCTCCAATGAAAAAGAGCAACTGACCTGCTTGGCTCCTTTTTAAAGGCTCACAACATGGCAGCTCAGCTTCAACCCCTCCCCAACAGGCCCCTTGCTCAGGACCTGAGGACCTGAGACCATGGCAATGGGCAGGCATTACCGTTCACTTGGGCAATACAGGAAGGGGAGCGGGGGGACCAGCCACACCTCATTGGGCTGCCCCAACAGTAGGTCCCTCTTCCTATTCCCCCCAACACTGACTCACAGCCTATGGCTGGGCAAGCTTCAGCTCCTCTATGAAGAAAACAGTTGGAGAATCCTTTCTCCCTCAGCAACCCACTCCATGCTGAAAAAGGAAGCCTAAGATCACTGCCAGTCCAGCTCCATGTCACTCTCAGTAATCAATAGCTTGGGGTGGACCACACCTGCCCAACTGCCTCAGCCATGCATTTCCTGTGCTGCTGGGGGGCCATTAAAAATAGAGGAACAGAATTTTAAGGAGTTTTCTGGGCCCTCCTTGGTGGCACAATGGGTTAGGACACAGCACTGAAACGTAGCCGCAGCTGCTTCAGTGCAAGTTCGATCTCCAGCCCTGGAGGTGACCCACATGGCATAGCAGACCTCTCTTGGCCCACCCGCTGCTCCCCATCTGTCTGTTCTGCTCCCCACTCTGTCTCTGCTGAAGTCTCTCACCGCCCCTGCACCTCTGGCCTGTACCCCAGTTCTATATGCATAAATAAATCTTGAAATAAAAAGGTGGAAGGAAAGTAAATTATGTGGATCAGTTCAAATTGACTGCTATGGGCTCACTAAATTGCAGTTAAAATTGCAGCCCGGAGAGTTAGAAAAGATTCTAACATCTCCTTAGGTTGATAGACACACAGCAAAAGATGACCCACAGTGAGCAATTTATAAATGCCTTGGATTATTTAATACAGTGAAGGGATTCAAAGACTTGGAGAGATTAGAAGGTTAGAGTGGATGTGTCATTTAAAATCAACTCATTCTCACTGGATGGAACTAGAAGACATCATATACCACCGTGGTAAGAAATAAGGGTGTAAAGGGAGTTGGGCCTCTGTGTTGAGCTCTTTGCTCACTATCTACAGGCCAGACCTTAGAAGGGGCTGCAATCACTGAATTGGGAGACCCACATCACATGCAATGGGAGGAATGAGCCCTCTGGATGCCAGGGGCCAAGTGAGAGCGTTTAACCACCAGAGGCGAGGTGGGTGTGGTTAGTGTCTTGGATGACCACGTAAGATAGAGAGTGCAGAGTTGCATTCCAGCCACAAATGGAAGAGGTCGCTCTGTAATAGTCCCCCTGAAGGCACAAATGAGTGATAGAAACAATTCCACGATTCCCACTCTTTACTAAGCTGCCTTCTCTCTACTATTTCATGGGATTTCCCTCCATGTGGATTAAATGAAAGACTTGGACTACAAATCACCATGGACGGAGTGGATTAAACAAAAATAAATTCTCATAGCTCTAGAGCTGGAGGGCTGAGGTTAGGGTACCAGCCTGCTTAGGTACTTGGCAAGTGCCTTCTTCCTGGTCTACTGAAAGAGCCATCTTCTTGCTAACCGGTTCTCTGGTCTCTTAATCCCACTTATGAATGAAATCATAAAGAAATAAATGACAACGAATAATTAAATAATTTATTTGAGTGCTCTCCCTGGTGGCACAGCAGGTTAAAGCAGAGCACTGAAGACCCGCAACCTTTTTAGTAAGAGTTCGATTCCCAGCCCCAGAGGTGATCCACACAGCACGGCAGACCTCTCCTGGCTCACTCATGGCTCCCCTCAGCAGTGTACTTCAGTTCATCTGCCTGTTCTGCCCCCCACTCTGTCTCTGATGAAGTCTCTCGCGGCCCTGAACCTCTGGCCTGCACCCCAGTTTTGTATGCATAAATACATAAAATCTTTTAAAAATAAATAAATAATTTGAAATAAGTTAAGAGTTAGTAATTTAAGATCAACAATTCAAAAGAGGTTCCTTGAACAAATTAAACTAACAATCTGAGAGTTTCATCTTGAAAAGACAAAAAGAAGGGTATAAAGAAGCAACATCAAACATGGAAGAGAACCACCAGTAAAGAAGAAACAGGACTTCTTAAACAAATTATGAGAAAACATTGTGATCTTTTTAATTCTAAAGGATACCAAACCTGACTTGGGATCAGAGGGGTTTAAGATAATATTCCCCACTTCAAATGTAATGAGATGGCATCACTAGGTTATGACTTCTGTAATTAGAGAATCAGCAGCCTGCTGGGCCCTCAGATTTAATTCCTAGATCACAGCCCTGGTCAGTGCATATGTTTCCACAACTAGTGACTTTGTTTTCAGGCTCAAGCTCAGCCTTTTCTTATTTTAGCAATGTCACAACTGTCAAAAGGAAACCTGCTTCTCTTTTAAAAGCTATCAAATTGATGAGGTGGCAATATTGTATTTTTCTTACAGACACAGAGATAGAGGTAGTGTTGAGATAATTAGATTTATTTTTGTTCTTTCAATTTTTTTCTGATTTGACAACTATACTCATAAGCCAAAAGGAATTATTATTAATATACTACCATTTAACAGAAAGTTAAAAATTTAGTTTATTTTACATCTATTCCTCACCGTAAAAAATAGATCACTGTTTCAACTGTTTTTATTTCCTTCTAGAATACTGAGGTTGCTCAGTTAGCTTTTTATTAGGTTAAAAATATATTATTTGTTTTAAAATATGTATATAATTAAAGTCTTTTGGGAAAGTGCTAATAAACTTAAAATACTGAAAATTGGAAAAAAAAATGGATTTATACAGAGCCTCACACTGAATGAACCTATTTTATAAGTTCATATACATTCATCTTAGCAAGCTTTGATAACTTCCCTCTCAGATAAAAATTTGTTACTTGTACCCACGGGTCTTCATGGACAGCTGAGTTTCTGATGTGTCTGATATACTCGGTTTATAGATATAAATGAACCCAGCACGAAAGCACGCAGGATAAAGGAAAGACTGATACAAGGGCAAGACTGGACTCAGGCTCAGGCCTGCCTCTCTCCCTCCATGCTCGACAGGCATAAGCACCTGCACCTCACTGTGCTTCTGCTTCATGAGGAGGATAGTAATAGTGCCTAATGAGTAAAGTAACACAAGGGCCACATAGACATGTCACTCTATTAGCCTCAGATATAGCAGGGTGAGGATTCGGCAAATACCTGTCATTATTGTTGTTAGTATCATCAAGTTCATCTCGTAAAGCAGTCTGGATCTAACAGATGGTCTCATAACGAGCCCTACAGAAGTACGTCATACTTGATGAGCTGTGTCTTTTACATTCTGGATGAAATATGCCTGGATCATTGACTATATTTGATCAAAATGGTCACACAGATATACCTCAAGCATTACACATTCAAACAGTATATCTTTCATGCTTTCTTTAAAGAACTTTTATTGTGAAAGAATGATTTTTCTCTTAGTATAAATAATTTAGAGGGTGATAATCTGATGGGAAGACTGTGAGTTAAAACATCATGTTTCCAAATCATCATCTTTCTGCTGCCTACTGGGTCCCCTGTCTGCAGGATCATTTGGGAAATCCACAAGAATGAGAAAAGACAGTAAATAAAAAGCATCTTGACAGTTACAGTACAAAACTACGAAGAGATTGAAATAAAAATTTAGCAAGAGCAAACTATATGAAGAAATAGAAATAATAAAGCTAGGGGAGGCAATAGTAATCCAATAATTCCTTCCCTCCTACTCTGGGGAAAACATCTCCATACTGGCATACTTTCTTCCCCACATTTTCCAGAAGATGAAGTAACCCAAGATTATGTGTTGGAAATGGGAGGAGGAGGGAACACAGTGGCAGAAAACTCCTCCTAATAACTAAATATGGTAATTTAGTCCAGTATTCATTCAGCTAGGAAAGAAATCAAGAGGGCAGGAAATGCAGATAGATTATAAATATGAATGTAAATACACACAGAGAGAAAACTCAATGCCTGACAGTTTTTTAAAGATTCTAAAGAATCAGACTTTCCATCCACCAATAGATGGTATTACCAAAGTAAATCTCTAAACTGCAATTTTAGAAATATGCATTCTCACACATTTCCCTAAATTTCCATCTGTTCATTTTCCATCATTTTAAGAAATGTGCTTTTAAAAAATACTTTATACCAACAAAGAAAATCAGTGAACATTTTGGGATCAGTGTCTAAGCTGAAATATCTAACGCAATCCCAATCTTTCATTTCTCAGGTACACAAAGACTGATACATTCTGAGTTGCCTCTACCCTAGACACGAGTCTCACAATCAACCAATCATTTTAGTCAGCACGCAGTGGTGGCTAAGTATTAGTGTTATGGAATGCTCCAAAGAAGGGACATTGCCACACTAAGAGGTCATCTTTGCCCTCCTGGAGCCTCACCTAAAGCCTCACAGTCTGAGTACTATGACAGAATGAATGGGAATGACAGAGAAGTAAACAGGGAATGCAATGTCAGGCTAGAGGAATTATGTCAAGTAGGATGAGTTAGAAAAAAATTGATAAGGAAAATATCTTGCTTAAATGATCAACTCCAATTGTGATCCCACAAATACCAAATAATTGTCTCCCTCTTACAAGTGTTGGGGAAATTCCCAAGTCACAGAAGTTCCCAAAATATTGCCCACTTACTGGAAATATTGTTTCTCTCCATAAGTAAAACTTTCTCACTCCCACAGACACACTATTACCACATACCAGATTCTGTATTTTCTGGGATTATGATGAAATTATAGTAAGGACTTACTTATGTATATATGCAATATCCAGACAAATCCATAGTTATCTCCATTGTTTTGAGAGAACAAACTTAAAATTTAAAGTTATGTCTCTACTTCAGATTTCTTGCTAAGATGTATTTCAGAAATTCCAGACCTGCTAGATGTCATTAAAAAACCTTTGAAATTCTATAAAGTGGAGACAATGTTGGCCCAACATCTGATAACACATGGACATTGATTTGAAAATTCCATCAAACTCTAAGTCTTAACTTTAATGTCTTCTTGCAAGAAAGTCAAACAAGAACTTAAATTCCCTCCAACTTTTTGAAGCATTTAAAACTTTCAACACAGTATCTGAATAAACTTAAAAGCCATAAAATTAAAGAGGCCCTTAGGGTTTCATGATGTACCATCTGCAGATGTTAAATTATAATGCTGTATACCTAAAAATTATGTAATATTATGAACCAATTCTACCTCAATAAATATTTATTTTAAAATGGTATAATGGTAAATGTTTATGTATATATTGCCACAATATATTTTTTATTTTTTTCTTAATGCCAGACAGTATACTCAAAATCAAGCTAACCATTTAATCTTATATTTTACACAATGTACTCAGGAAGAAAGCTAGAAAATATTAATACTAGAGCTTGGTGAGTCTACAGCCACACCTCTACAAGACCAAAACAGGCTGATCTCAGAAGAACGGTCAAAGCCATTACAATATCACAAAGAAATTTTTCTCCAGTTTTATGAAAATATAATTAACTTACAGCGCAATGTAAGTTTATGTTACAGCATAACAATTTAACATATACATCTACCTCAGTAATTACTATAATTTTAGCTAACTGTTATTATCTCATACAGAGACCAAAATATAGAGACCCCCAATACCCTAAAAACAAAAACAAAACAAAGCAAAAAAAAGTATATTTTTTCCCTTGAGCTGAGAACTCTCAGGATCTATTTTATATATATTATATATGAGTGTTATGTAATCATGTACTTCAAATATGATTTTTTGTCTAATCAAATATTTCACTTTCCAAAAAAATTTTTGTCTCTATGTACAGTACCAAAATTTAAAAATTTATGTTCTTCCTCTGAGACAGCAAATTAATTCACCTTGATGGTTTTCCCTCACAATGGCTCAGTTAGCACTGTAATTCATTTATTAGGCCATTTTCACCATACAATGTACAAATACAACAACCTAAATTTTAGATAAACAAATAAATTTTGCAGAAAATTAGCAGATCAAAGAATTAATAGCTATGCAATTTTTGAAAAATAGATCTCCTTGATTTCCTAAGCTGTAAATAGGAGTAACAGATATAAAAACAGATACACAGGATCAGCTAAAGAAAGAAATGAGATCATGGGAATCACCACCTCTGGCACTTTAGAATGGCTCAAATATTTTTTGATCATGTGAATGAGTGAATATAAATGAAGCAAGTGGAAGAAAATCAAGAAAGAGAAATGTTGACATTTTCTTTAAGCAACCATATCCACAGAAGTCTTCAAACACATGATTTCATCTGATTGTAGAAGATTTTATGCAAAATGGGTGTGGAGATTTACAAGATTGGACCTGAAATTAACTCATATACTCAGACATACTATATGTTGTACTAATTCTAAAATAACCAAAGCAAAAATAAACAAAATGACACCCATAAAATACACAGACAAGATGATACAAGAGAAACCAAATATAATTGGATAATAACCACAACTGTGAACAGAATGCAGTTGTGAATCACAAAACATTTGTTTGCTATGGTTCCGCTCTCTTTTTTCCCCCTTTCATGGAAAAAAGGTTTGTTTTTCTTCAAAATAAAAACACTGGTTTGTGGATTTGGGTTGATTATTTTTTTTTCATTCTTTGTGTAGTAAGGTCAGACTGACTATCAACTCAAGTATGAAAGGGTTATAGTTTCTGGCTCTGGAAATTTGATTGTTGAACAAAAGGGAAAAAAAGAGACCACCTTGTATCACTGAGGACAAAGCAAAGCAAACACGATGTGTTTCCAACTTGTATGTCATAAAGAATTTTGATCACTTTGGCATTAGTGTTAGAGAAAATTATGCGTTTGTTTTCCTGACACTTTAGAAGTCATTTCTTATACCCAAATAAGAAAGGAACATACCTCCCATAACAAAAAAAAAAATTAACAGAAAGATAAACAATCCATTGTATAGTTTTACAGTAAGTGACTAAACTCTACTGATTCTTTAACTTAAAGTCTATGGAAATTAGGTTGCATAATGGTAACGACAACATGGTTGGTGCCAGCAAGACAATATTTTGCTCCGATCCATGGTAATGTCAGAGTCGTCACATGTAGGGAACAAACCTTCAGAATGTTAAATCATATTTACCTCATCAAGTAAAACTCAAAGTGTCACTGCACATCATTATAGCACAGGAATTAATAATTTTTTTAAGGATTTATTTATGTATGCATTTAGAACTGGGGCACAGGCCAGAGGTTCAGGGGCAGTGAGCAGATTTGCCAGTGACAGAGTGGGGAGAAGAAAGAACAGGCAGATTGACAAAGTACATTGCTGAAGGGAGCAGCGGGCAAGACAGGTCTGCCATGCCATGTGGGTCACTCCCTGGCCAAGGATAGAACTCATGCTGCAGGGGCATGGAGAGCTTCAGAGTACTGTGCTGTAACCTGCTGCGCCACCAGGGAGGGCCCAGTGAATTTATTTTTAATAAACTTCTTACTAATCTAATTTAGTGATGACCACTAAATAACATTTTCTCAGTATCTACGTGAGATTTTAAAAATATGTTTGTAGTGATAGATCATGTCAGTTCATTCTGAAATGATGAAATGGCTTCATTTTCTCTGTAACAATGACATCTACCTTAGATTAGATTCTGCAGAGGAAATATTTCTTGCAGTCCTGATTCTATGAGTTTTTCACAAAACCAATTCACCCACATCTGCTCAAAACAAATATTAAAAGATGGTATCTACTTAGATCAGAAAGTACACATACTATCTGATCCAGCAATGTTTAAATGGCTAAAATTATAATCCTGTGTACTTATCTAATTTTTTGTATTTTTAGATGTCATCTTTTAAGAGGAAAATATTTAGTTTCTGTTTTAAGAGCAACTGTTTTAAGCAAAACTGTTTTAAAAGAAGGTGGAAGAGAAATTCAGGATTATATATACACATAGTGAAGGTAAATGTGAAAAGAAAAATACATAATATTGTTAAGGCAATACTTATGAAAGCCAGAGTTAGCTAACTAGGATTTAGAAATGGAAGTAGCTCAGTCTCAGAAAGGATGCTCTGATGGGGATAAGTATTTCTCATTCATTATTTTTTTTAATGAGGTAATATTGCCTCATTAATGAGGTATAATATTAATGAGGTAATTATTACAACACTGTATAGGCTCCATGCTTCTATTTCCTCACCATGCCCAGCACCAAATGACCAGTCACCTTCTACCAGCAACTAATTGGCTCTTTCCACTCATTCCCTCCTCTTTCTTTCCCTTCCGGCAAACCCCATTACACTGTCAGAGTCCAAGGATTTGTTTTTCTTTTCTTGATAGTCTATAAATGAGTAAAATCATATGGTATTTGTATTTCTCCTTCTGACTTATTTGACTCAGCATACTCCCCCTCAAGGTAAAACCATGCTGTCACAAATGGCAAGATTTCATCTTTTTTATGACTGAGTAGTAGCCCATGGTGTATATGTACTACATCTTCTTTATCCCTTCACCAATCATTGGGCACTTGGATTATTTCCCATATCTTGACTATTCACTAAATTTCTTTTATAAATTATTTTTTATATGTTTTATATATATATATATATAATTGGATAATATATACACACACATATATATGCACACATTATTCTTCATTTTGTACATTTTTTTTCATTTCAGTTTTAATCCCCATGGACTTCCCACCACCACTTCTCTCAAGTGCCATCACCATAGTTCCATGTAGTCTTCCCACCCCAGTTTTGATCCTGTTTCCCTCACCTCCCCCACAGAATGTCTCTGGTTTATAGTTGTCAATTGATGTCTTTTTTTACTTTATTACAATTTCTCTCTCTCTCTCTTTATATACTCTCCTTGATATGAATAAAACCATTGGGTATTTTTCTTTTCTTCTGGCTTATTTCACTAAGCGTGATCTTTCCCAGCACCATCCATGTTACCACAAATGGCATGTGTTTATCTTTTTGATTGCTGATTAATACTCCATATGTATATATACCACATCTTCTTGATCCAGGTATCTATTTTTGGGCATTTGGGTTAATTACACATCTTCCCTACTATAAATAGAGCACTAATAAACATCCTACCCTGCTGGTGGGAATGCAAACTGATGCAACTACCATGCAAAGCTATTTGGAGATTTCTCAAACTACTAAAAATGGAGCTTCCATATGATGCGGCAATTCCACTCCTGGGTATCTACCCAAAGGACACAAAAACATTAATTCAAAAGGACATTTGCACCCCATTCACTAAGTTTCTTGAGAGAGATAGTTCTACCACACACTGTCATCTAGTTAAGTCAGAGAAAAGACAATAATAAAATTAGTAATACTGATAATATCTTGAGTTTACACAAGTGCTACTTTTTCTGTATAAACTGAAATTATTATATTTCCTTGGGCTTGAGATGATGGAGGCACTTAATAATAATGGAAGGGGTGATTTTTTAACAAGTAAAAATTTTTTTAATGTTTTTTTAGCCAAGAGATGGAGACCAAAAATATTCCACCTCTTTTAAAAAACTGAAAGAAGAAAGCTATAACACCAGCTACAAGATGATACAAAAACAGAATCCTCATCTCTGAAAGACTGTTCTAGTGGAAAGCTTCCTAAGAAGAGACTGGTAAGCCATGCAGTAGCTATGCATTCCTCTCCCCTCTGGAGGAGAAGATCGAATCTAACTAGTGAGAATACTAATTCTTATCCAAGACATTTGGGGCTATCCGGAGGCCTTTTTGCTGGTCAACACTTTGAGATGGGGAAGGTATCCCTGGCTTCTGGTAGGTACAGGAGAACAGAATGGCTGTTTTAACATTCTCCATACGCACAGCAGCCTGTCACAAGAAAAGAGTATCTAATCCAAAATTGTCAATAGCACTGAAGCTGAGAAATTTTTAATTAGAATGATATAGGATAGTAGTAGGTAAACTTTAAAGGGCCAGATGATAAATAGTTTCAGCTTCGGGGCCTTCCCAGGTCTGTCTGTGACTATAGCGCTGTACCCCTAGAGCACAAAAGCAGCCGTAGGCAAAACAAGGAGGGAGAATGCCTTGGGTCCTCTTGCCTATCTGCTGACTCCTCCTTCTACAGGTCCTCTCTCCCTTTACAGATTCCACTAATTCTTATTGCTAGAATTGAAAAGAATTCCAGCCATCAAAATGACCCCTTTATGTCAAACATCTAATTTAGGAAACACATCCAAGAGGAGAACAAAGTTCTATGTTCTAGCAAGAAAAGTAAATCTATGCAACTAGCCATCACCATTATGTTAAAATGTACTCTACTTTGAAAGAAAGTAATTTTACCACTGAAACTTCCTAATGCAGATCTCTTCCCTCCCCCCAAGAAATTGGCAAGTGAAAAAAACAATAGTAGACATACATTCTTTTCTAAACCAGCAATTTTTATTCTATAGGTCATGATGCCATGGAAAGTCTTCAAATAGATTCAGGGATTTATAAACTTGCTGAAATGTAAGTAAAATACTATGTGTATGTATTTTATGAAAATTTAAAATCCACTAAAAAGGCAATTCAGGGAGTATGTTTGTAGAATTGACTACTTTTTTGCAGCTGTCTGTATAACTGAAAAGCACTGCAGGAGAGCAGACTGAGTGTTTTTGATAGCCCAAACTGGTTGTTACAGATTACAACATGGTTTCCAGTCCACTACCTGAAACTTAACCTCCAATTTGTGTTTTGAAAACTACTCAATTTGGTTTGATGGCACAGTAACATTTTTTAATCTGATAAATTGGTACTTATTACTACTTAATCTTTTTTATTGCCTTCTTCCAAAAACCATCTAAGATTTTTTTAAGGGTAAGTATATTTGTGTGACATTACGTAAATTCTACATGATGACGAAGATAAAGACAAAAGGTAAAAGTGCAAAGACCTAAGATGGAACCAATAATAATGTTTCTACTACAAAGTCTTTTCCTTCAATTACTTAATCTTCAGAACTGAAGTAGATGATTTCTACATGACATTTTCCTTTGCAGGATTTATCAGTGGTATAGTAATCAGTCAACAAACATTTACTAAACCTCCATTGTGAACAGAGCATTTTAGTAGGTGGCACGGTGAGTCAGAAATGAGAGTTTCGCCTTCTGAATCATTCACCTCACTTCCTGTATTAAGTGTGCTCTTTAGGGAGGTTCTGCTGTCATCTGGCCCCACAGTAATCGGCTTATGAAACCAGACTTAAATTATAGCTTAACTACAGAAAGTTCATAAGCAACTTCTCAGAATGGCAAAACAAAGAATGGGGGAAAGAGTGATAAGCAGAAGGAATGACAGGTACAGTGGATACTGGGTTGAGAATTACGACTCCCAAACACACTTTCTTTTAGATACTACAAAAAATTAGATTTCTAAAATATTATAGGAAATAGATCTCAAGTGGGAATGAAATTTTTCAAAGCTTCAACACAGGTTATTGTAGACTCAACATGGGGCAAAGTAAATATCCTCTTCCTAGGGGAAAAAGTATAAGGATATCAGACAAGAGCAAAGGATTTCTCTTTTAAGACTTAAATTGTCAAGACAAAACAGTAGTAATCCTACCAAAACATATTTCTGATATTGAATATTATTATTATTAAGGTGTCCGTGGAGTTTAAAGCTCTCATTTGCTCGTTGGGTGAGTCCCTCAGTCCGTACCACACAGAATGAAAATCTGAATATTCTAATTGTCTTCTGTTTGCTTTGCTTACATAAGATTAAACTGCTGACTCATCATGATGATGAAGGTGAATATAAGTTTTCTTTAAATTATGGAACATGATGGCTACATCTCACTGCTGCTGTCCAACAGGAAATGTCGAACTGCTCCAAGAAACGAGCACTTAGTCTCTATTTTTATGGTTGTTACCATGTAGACACATACAAAAATTGATGATGAAAGAATTCAGTTTAATCTATCTCGTGCAATATCATTAGTCACTTCCTAGGTTCTGGAGCACCCTAAAGCAAAAAGAGAATAAAATTTCAAAATACTACATTGCTAGTCGGTTTTATAGATATCAAGTTTGTACAGGCACATAAATCAGAATCTATTCAAAGTAAGGAACAGATGTTTGAATTATTTCAACAAAGTAAAATCATCTTCTCTCTTACATGCTACAGATCCTCAGCCTTTTCATAAGCATGAAAGCTGTAAAAAGGATTGGTATTCATCGTTTATGTAATTTATATTCATTTTGGGTTTTCAGCACCAAAGTGGTGGGACCTGAGGACATTGTGTTATTTTCATAACCATGATCATTCATAGCAAGCAGTCCCAATGTATACTAAGGCATTGAACTTAAGAAGAATAATCTTTTTTCTTAGCATTTTGTTCTAAGCTATCCTTCCAGTCAAAATTAAGAACATGGTAGAGGAAGAAATAATAATATGAAGGAATTCAAGAAAGACTCAGTGGAGGCCTTCATTTGAGATTTTATTTCAGCAGACCATATATTCTATATATATTTTTTAACTTCTATACTCTGCTTCCTTAAAAGGGTGGCTTACAGACTTTCACACAGCTCAGACACATTAAGAACCGTCATTATAAGACTAAAATGAGTCTGTCTAAAAGAAATAAAATGAACAAAAGTGACACTATTGCTAAGAGTTGTTTCCCAATGCTTCATATAGCTTAAATGCTTATCTATTTTGTATATGCCCTGTAATGAGAAATGACAGTTTGTGTCTAATATTTTCACATGGACCACAACACCAAATACATTTTGTAGCAGACTTTAAATAATTAATAATAAGTAATTTGGGCTTTTCTAGCACGCAGTCTACAGTGATGTATCAAGGATATAAACACAGCAATGAGGCACTTTATTTTGAGTTACTTTCATATGTAAGGAAATTATTACCCTCATATAGAATGCAAGATGAGTCCATCTTACACTGAATTACTAGAAAGTAAAAGCTTCATAAGAAATCTCAAGCACCAAAAAGCAACATAAACTATTCTAACATAAAACGTACTCAGTTTTCAAATGTAATTCAATATATAGCAATACAGAATTAAAATTTGTTATAGTTTGAAAACAAACTTCCATAATTTTCTTAGGTTGTTACCAAATTAAAAAATCAGTAAGTTTTGAGCAGAACAGATTTTCTATTTCATAAATTCTGTTTCAATAGAATTGTTAAAATTATGAGGTACAAAAATCACATCATTCTATATAAAACTAAGAAAGGAAGGAATGACTATAAAAATAGCATTAAAAAAAAACAGTAAAACTGCAAGGTACAGAGGACTTTATCAGCTGGAATATCTTCTTATCTTTCCTAATTGTATGCAGCATGAGAGTTTAAATCTTTGGTTCCCTAATGCCAGCTCAATATTAGGTATACATTAGCTCTTCAGGAAACACATGGACAAAGTAATGAATGAATGATTCGGCGACTAAAACAGTATCTTTTGTGTATGAAAATGTGCAACAGACACCGTGACATTCTTTCAACCTTAGGTACAATAGCTGATTTAGCTAGCTCCAGCTCTACTCTGCTATTAAGGATGTGCATGTCAAATTAACCGGGTAGGACTGAGATGCAAAGCTAGGCAGTGTTCTAGACACTTTGTCTTCCCTGGAACCTCTGGGGGGCAGGGTTGGCTGTGTTAGAGTTGGTCTACTCTAGTGCTGTCTTTTCTGAGTTCAACAGGTGTTGTAGCAACTCCTCTCTGGAAGGACTGGCCCTTCACTATCTTCTCAGCCATCAGCCATAACTCATGAATGAACCCAAAGTGGACTCCTGGGCCCATTCTCTGAATAACATTCTCATTTCTGATGCCCTGACTCAGAGTCCAGTCATTTCAGCAATTCTAAACTCTGATCTTAGCCTCCTCAGTTCAGTAGAATCACCATGTTCACCTGAGATTCTAACTCTGCAACATGCTCAGGAAGTTATTCCCAAATAAAATTGGGGTATATTTCATTAGCTTACTTCTTTAAGAGTTAGCTGCTAAAAAACTCAGTTGCCTTGTGTGTCACCCAACATTGGTTGTTTATAGTGGGATGGCTAGTTCAGTCCCTGGCACTCTACCATGGCTTGAAATATAGCCGGTTTACTGGAATGGATGGAACATGAAGAAGTGGAATGAATGGAATGGAATGGAAAATATGACAGTATGTCTCTAGTAAAGGTAATCCTGGTTTGTGAAACTGATTTCAGTAAAATATATCTATATGTGTACTAGATTATCACAGTAAAATATGTTTCACGGTCAAAACTATTAGAAATCATTCAGTCTGATCAAAGCCACAACTTCTTTGAATATAGAGTTGAACTCCTTTCAGACAGCATGTCTAATCAGAAGATGGAGTTTTTAAATTAACACTTATAAAGTCAAATATTTGTCCATTCTCTAATCAAAAGTATTACAGTGTACTGAGATAATGTGACTTATTCTAAAGGCAGGAGAAGGGGCTCGTATGTAGAATTAGCCCACCGTTCTCCTTTTACTACCTTTTGATGATAGTCTAAGCCTCGTGCATTTTAACATGCATATGACTCACCTGGGACCCTGCTGAAATGTAGATTCTCAGTTATGAACTTGAGGTTCTGCGTTTTAGGGAAGCTCGGTGGAGCCTGTGATGCCCACACTGCTAGTGCATGGAACATAGAGTAGCAAGAATCTGAAGCAGGACCAGCAAATGTGTGTGTGTGTGTGTGTGTGTGTGTGTGACAGAGAGAGAGAGAGAGAGAGAGAGAGACAGAGACAGAGGCAAAGGCAGAGACCAATCATTTCAGCAAATTGGGGATCATTTTAATCCTCAGAACTGTGGCTACCTCAGTGGTGCTGCTGCCTAATAACCACACAGCAGTATTTCCAGGGCACTTAGAAATGCACCAGTGTCTGCCCAATAATAGTAAGTTTCCTTCCAGGTGTTAATAACGTGCAGCCAGATTGCAATTTACTGGGTCCATTAACCTTTGGTGTCTTTATTTGTAAAATAGGACTCTTTGCTCATGGTTTGTTGTAAGAATTATAGGAGAAATTGTATATAAATCACCTGGCACATTTTAGAAATCTGATAAGAACTCTGTTACTTGTATGTCCTTCAATTAAGTCCCTTAGTTTCTACTAATTACTTGACACTTAGCACTGTTTTATCCTCAAATTGCATTTTCTTTTAGCAGATTTGTTTATTCATTGCTTCTAGTTAAGACAAACTAGTAGCTTTTGGCAATTATTTAACCTCAATCTACATGAGGGATATGATACATTGCAATGAAAACAACAGATTTTCCTTAACAGAGACAATATTAAGACTCCCTCCCTTCCAGCTGGATAACCCTGATAATCCTGAGAAAAACTTTTTTCTCCTTTCACAGGAATCTCTTTGAGGATTCCTGTATTAGATAGAATCTTCTGGAATGTCTTTTTTTTTTTTTTTTAAAGATTTATTTATTTATTCATACAGAACTGGGGTACAGGCCAGAGATGCGGAGGGTGAGAGGATTCACCAGAGACA
>NW_004567111.1:21448689-21480066 GCF_000260355.1 Condylura cristata
GTGCTGTGCTTTAACCCGCTGTGCCACCAGGGAGGGCCCTCATCTGCTTTTTTTAACAATGTTTCAAGACGATTTTTTTATACCTGCTAATATTTGAGATACATTGGCATGGAGGAAAATTATAACTATAGCTACAGTCATCAAATAATGCTGGTTAATCTCCTTCCTACTAGAGATTACTCAGAGACCAAGGAAGAAGGGGATGCCGTCACAGCTTTTGGTTTTTTTAAATATCTAAGGAACTCTCTACTTGCCAAAAGATTTTTCTGACCTTGAAAATGTTTTCATGCTCTTACAATGCCTTAGGTGGAATCGCTTTTAAACATCATCTAACTCAACCGCTTGTTTTATGAGAAAGACAGTCTGCAACGTTTCCAAAGTTACCGACCTTATGGCACCATATACCTTAAGATAAAAAGCTACCAAGTCTTTGAAAAGTTAGTTTATATTGGTGGATCCATAAAAATACACACAGCTACACGCTGGTCACCACTGCCTCCCTCCCTCCTTTAAAGAGCAACTTACTGTCATCTTCTCTAAAGTTTGGAGCGTGTGCCATTTCACAAATTAAAGGAATGGTAGGAGCCAAGGACAAATTCACATGGAGCTCAGACCCTGAATATATGAGAGAGCAAAAAACAATTTCTACACAGGCTGTAACAGATTTGGAAATGATTTACTTTTAAAGACATTCAACTGTTAGGCCAAAAGCACCTTGCATGCAGGTAAATGATTGTCAGAGCCGTGCCACTGCTAAATCACAGCCCTCGACATGAGTGACACGTTGCCCCAGTTAAGTGACTCCAGATGGGAGAAGAAAGTCAGCGCAAAGCATCATCTGTTCACACATTCAGAAGAACAAATGCAAGGAGCAATGGAGACCAAGAACACTGGTATCGTTAGAATAATTCCATTTACAGTCATAGCTGTGGAATGTGTAAATGTACATCTTCAGATACAAGGAGCATTATGCTTGTTTACTTAACTTGGCTTCCTACTATTAGTGCTTTCATTTTTATTATGAAGTGTTTTTACATTTCTGAAGCTTGATTCATTAAGTAATTGCCATTCTCCTATCTGGGTCATTGGTCATATTTATGGCAAAAGAAAAATACAAATCATTATTCAAGAGCAAATTCCACATATTTTCCACTTCCTAAACTGTTCAACCTCTCTTATTTTGTGCAGGGCTGATTTGTTCCAAGGAACAGCACATTCCCCAGAGGTAATCAGACTGAAGCAGGAGAGGAACAGGGCTGGTCTTCAGGAAAGAGTTCCACAGAGTTTTTGCCATTTGCTGTGCTTAGCATTAGGCTTTGTTTCCAAACACCAGTAGAAGTTTTAAAAATAAACTTGTGCTTGGATTGGTTAAAATCACCCTCACTCCCTAAATCATGGGAAGAATTCATACACACACAAACACACACACTTCCCTTTCACACACTAAGCAGGGCATCTTTTTTTTAAATATTCATTTCACTATTGAAGGAAACATAAATAAAACATTGTGGGATGAATGGATCACATCACTGACTTAAGCGGTTTCTTTGCTATAGAAATCAGATGGCTAGCATTTGTGTGAAAATAGTGTTTCTGTTTGTAAATAATGCACATAGCACTCTCCATATTTCCTTCTTTGCTTTTTTTTAAATCTCACTCTTTTTTTCCACTGCAGTCATTGTACATTCTAGATTATTCTTTTGTGTGTTTCCTGAGATGTTAACTAAGCTCATTTTTTATAGCTCATACAAAATAAAAAATTCAAATTCTTAAAAGCTAAAAACTATTTGATGCCCCTAAATGAATGGAAAGAAAGAATATTTCTTTCCAGAAGATCCATAAGGGACAAAGAGGAGGAGAAACCAGTTTTAACCAAGGTTTCCTTGCTCTACCTGTGTTGTGTTCAGTTGCTATGTGCAAAGCCCATTTTCCTCACAACCATCTTTTAAGATCAGGATTATTATCTCTTCTTACTTAACAGAAAAAGAAAAGTCCAGAGATATTAAATGACTTTGAAATTTTAAAGCAATAAACAGAAAGGATGGAGGTTGTGTATACTGTGCACAGCATTTAAAAATGAATACTTCTTTCTTTTTTTGTTTTGGTTGTTTCCTCTTTGGCTTTGTTGATTGTTTGGATTTGTGTGTTGAAATGTTGTGTTATATCTTAATTGTCGGGGTGGGGGAAGAGAGATTAAAACATTAGAACTGTGATGGCTGAGCCAGTATCATCTCCACCTGAAGTTAGGTTACCATGATTAGTTATCTATTGAGCTTATTTTTGCCCACTTATGAGGTAGGAAACAAGGTAATCCCATCCAAATCCCATCCATGGCCAATGACATATTTGGACATTATTGATGAAAAGGCAGTGAACTAAATCCATAAGAGAAGTTCCATTCTGACGCCTGGGAGCTTCACTAGATAACAGTCCAAGAGAGGACAGGTGGGAACAACCACTGAGTGTGAAGAGCAAAACCCTTGGACACAGGTTGTTCTTGCTTTTGCTTTAATATCATGGAAAACTAGGTCATAAAAGAGAATAATAAAATAATAGAATGATGTGTCCTTTCACATTATTGTAGTTCTGCAGAATCCTTCCAGCACCCAGTATGAATAAAAAGAATATAAATTCTGCAAGGAGACTGACCTAGTTTTATATTTCAGATAAACACTTCACTAACTAAATGAAACTCTCTGAGCCTCCACAGTCTTATTTGTAGAACAAGGATAGTAATACAAAGCTTAACAGATTGTTATGAGGATTAAAAGTAAATGAAGTAAAATGCAGGAAAAGTCCTGCTCTTACCATTTGGTCGGTTACCTGAGCTTTAAATAGTACTTAGGTCAAAAATTTGAAGGAATCATGGACATCTACCCCAAAAGCCTCCCAAAGCAGGAATATCTTCTCTAAAATCCTTGAAGGATATAGTATGAATACTTTCTGCTTTGAGATATAATTTGGACCTGGTATGAATCTACAAAGTAAAAATAGTGAATTAATTATTGTCCATCTACTTTAGAGAGTCAGAATATTGTCAAGTAAGTTTATTCAATTGAATTTATCTGAAAGAAGAAAAAATACAAATGAGTTTTGGGGAAGGCAGAATAAGTAAAGTGTAAAGGATGAAGGGATGACTAGGGTATGACGTGCATTAAATTTCTTAAATGAAAAATGCCTTTACACACATAAAGTAGCACATTAGTGCTACAATTACATTCATATGTTTGTAGCTGTTCAGAGTAATTTTTTCTTCACAGTTTGTAGATTCCCTTTCCATAGTTACTGAATAGATGAGTTCTAAACAGGGAAAGAAATGGGTAAGTATCCAAAGATTAACTCTGTTATTTAATTTTTTAGAGATTATTTTGTACCATTCCTGTCCTCCTTCTCTACCCTATCTACTCATTCAAAAAATTAGACAATTTACCTTTCAGCAGGATTAGGTTCAAAGTTAAAAAACAACCTCAATAGACATTCTGTGCTGGTACAACTCAATCGGGCCCCTGTGTTCAAATGAAAACACCATACCAAAGGGCTGAGTCAAGGGTACACACAACTCGCAGCCAAAACACTTGTCAATTTCCAAGATTTGATAAGTGCGATCTTTGAAACCCAATTGAGCATGGGAAAATGCCTCTGAGATTACACTAATGCCACAAAATGATAACCGGACCTCACGTGCTAGATACAGAACAATCTGAGCCATCTACAAATAAACTGTGGGTTTGTGAAGACCGTCAGGAAGTAGATATAAGTTTAGGTATCCTCACCTGAAAAAGAGACTAAGGCAGCCTTCTATACCCCACTAATTACCAGACAACTCAATACAGACTATTCACCCTATTCAAATCACATAATCAGTCTTAATTTGTATGCTTTACACTTTGCTCGCAAATATGATTCAGGAAAATAGCTAATATTAATGGAGATTTAGAAGTATAAGTGTACAAATTAATTAGATGAATTTTATATTTTCAACAAAGTTTGATTGTTCTATGAGCAAGGAGTAATTTGTAAAGTTAAAAAAGTGAACATGGCTTTGAAAATTTACTGTTCGCTTATTCTCAAAATTGCCACAGGTAACCACTATGTACTATTTGGAAACAGACTATTATACTAACCAATTTCACATAGGTTCTGTAGCCATTCCACATAAAAACTGAATCACACAAACTGGCCAAACATTTTAAAAGATAAACAGGTTTCTTAGATGCTCAGGTTTTCTCATTTGTTCAATTTAGTTTTGATTTTTGAGGTATAATATATATGTAGTTAAATATTCAAATCTTATAAGTGTATGCTCAAACAACTATTACCACTGAATATACCCCACTAATTACCAGTCAACTCAATACATGAAAAATTTTCACCACCTCAGAAAGATCACTCATGGCCCTTCCCAGTCAAAGTACATCCAGTTCCATAATGTACTTTGCCTTTCTCCGTACTGTTCATTTGTTTCTTAGAAAAATATATTGATTATAATATAGGTCCATCCCTGGTGGCGCAGCAGGTTAAAGCACAGCACTAAGAAGCTAAAGCCACTTCAGCAAGAGTTCGATCCCCACCCGGGAAGTGATCCACATGGTGTGGCAGACCTCTGCTGAACCACCCACTGCTCCCCTCAGCAGTGTACTTTGTCAGTCAGACTGTTCTGCTTCCCACTCTGTCTTTGGTGAATCCTCTCACCACCCCTGTGCCTCTGGCCTGTACCCCAGTTCTATATGCATACATAAATAACTCTGTAAAATACATATACATATAAATTCAGAGTACCAATAACTAGGAATATAGATGAAAAAGGCAACAGTTTTCCTTCATTTTCTCAAGCTTTTTTAGAATTCCAATAAAATGTTTTCAATATGTAAAGCACATCTTTTCAATATGCTCTACAAATAAGCACTTTTGAATGACTTTAGTCATGGTGCATACCCTTCAGCCCAACCATAAACTTTACTGCCTCCAGTATTACCTGACCCTGATACACAGATTCATGTTGTCTGCTGGGCCTGCAGACTTTTGAGTTTGCCAACTCTGTATTAGAATTTTCCAAGTCATTACTTACCAAGGAAATGCAAATCAAAACTACAATGAGATATCACCTCACACCTGTCAGAATGGCTATCATCAAAAAAGACATGAGATAATGATGTGAAGGAGGCTATGGAGAAAAGGGAATCTTTATATACTATTGGCGGGAATGTAAATTGATACAACCACTATGGAAAACAGTATATGGGTTCCTCAAAAATAAAAATAGAACAACCATAAGATCCAGCTATCCCATTTCTATATCCAGAGGAAATTCAATCTGTATCTCAAGTGGTAATTGTATTCCCGCCTTCACTGAACCATTATTTACAATAGTCAAGGCATGGAAATAATCGAGGTGTCCACTGATGGATGAAAGGATAAAGCAATCCTTACATATACATAAATAAGAATATTATTCCACCATAAAAAAAATGTAAGAAATCCTGCCATTTTGATAACATGAGTAGATCTGGAGAATTTTATGCTGAGTGAAATAAACCAAACAGAAAAACAAATACTTCATTACTATCACTCATAAATGGAATTTTAAAAAGATGACCATGAAGAAACAATTATTTGCTTGTTTGTTACCAAGGGCTGAAAGTTGGGTGAAATGGGGATATAATGGATAAAGAGTATAAATTTTCAATTATAAAATGAATTATTTCCAAGAATCAACAGCATGGTGACTATAGTTAATAATTCCATGTTGTCTAATTGGAATTTGCTAAGAGTAAATTTTAAGCAGTCTCACCACACACAAAAAAACAGCTAGCAAAGTGAGGTGATAAATGTAATGATTAACTTGTTTGGGGTACCTATTTCTCGATGTATTCACTCCAGTAATATATCAAATTATCACAGTATGTATGTACAACTTTTTGATTCATTTGTACCTCAATAAAGCTGTGAGTGGGAAGGAACGATATCTTTCAACAATGCAGCAGATTCCTTGGCCAAGTATTCAACTATAGATACTGACTAGGCTAATTATCAGAAATGTTGAATCTACCCCCACAATGTTGCTATCAGAAAGGTAGCTATTTTTCTTTTCATGTGCAGGGTATTTCATTTGCAAATACTTTCTTAAAAAAAATTAGTGAGAGGACTATGGTGATGGCACATGGGTGATTTGGTGATAGGAAACCCAAGGGGATTGCAAACTGGGATGGAAAAAAGCACAAAAATATGTAAAAATAAACTATTACAAAATTTTAAAAAATTAGTGAGACCTAAATTCTTATTCTCTTATCCATAATTTGCATTGGTCTTCCTACATTTCTGCTTTATGTAATTGCTCATTTGCCCTTCTCAAATTAGTCATTCTTTTTTCCCTTGTGCTAGACCTTGCTTTCTGATCAGGTGACTATACCCTCAGAGGTCACACTGTTGAATCTTAGAAAGTAGTAGTAGAAGAAAGAGGAAAGTTAAATAAATTGCCTGTTATCCTCATAGTTGCAACTTAGATGCATAATTATTTTTATTAACTAGACATGTTTCCCTGGAATATTTTTCATGACCTATTATTTTCAGTGTTAGAATAATGTTCCTTAGAGTATTTTTCTTTTAGCTGTTCCTTTTGTTGTGGTTCTGTTACAGGACAGCAAATCTGTTCTAGGACAGGGGGAGAGGGACACCCCTGAGCCCCAAACCTGCCTGTTCTAATTGGGTTCTGCCATCCGCTGCAACAAGACAAAACATATAAAACTTTAATGAAAAGGGACTTTAATACAGTAAATATACAATACAAAACACAAAGAATAGAAGTTGGTCCAAAGCAAGGCCTGAAAGCTGCCACAAGACTAAAGCACCTTCTGGCCGGGACCCATGGAAATGGGTCAGAAATGGCCAGACAAATCTGGGAGGAAAAGAGCAAAATCAAAATCAATATAAACAACTGCCATAGTCACCTCCCTACAGGTATCTCACCCACATCTGCCTTAACCAGTCCTGGGTCAGGAAACAAGCACGGTTTCTTCATCACATGCTTGCTGCTCCATGTGGCTTCCTCAGATCTCCTTGTTCTCCATCCAGCTTCCTTCTCTTCTTCTCTTCTTCCTCTTTCTCTGCTCAGCTCCACCCTCCTGGGTGGGGCAGGGAATCTGGAACTTCCCCTTGTCCTAGGGACCACCCTGTTACAGTTCATAATGTTTTCTGTCCTATCTTGACTTGAATACTTAATTAATTTATTTCCTTCATTCTTGTCAAATAATGTAGGACTATCAATTTGCATCTGAGCAAGAACTTGGCAGCATCCAATTTTTCCCCAAATATGTACATATTTATTATTTATAACTCAGACTATAATAACTTGAATGAGTGGTGATTTGAAAATTATTTCTTCATTTTTAAATATTTGAAAAGGATTTGGCTTGGATTTAAATTTTACTATTTTACTATTTTCTAGGCTTTTTTTGCAATCAGAAAGCATGTATATATTTTTTTTTTAAAGATTTATTTATTTGTGCATACAGAACTGGGGTACAGGCCAGAGGCTCAGGGGCTGGCAAGAGGCTTCACCAGAGACAGAGTGGGGAGCAGAACAGGCAGATGGATGAAGTACACTGCTGAGGGGAGCAGCGGGCGGGTCAGGAGAGGTCTGCCACGCCATGTGGTCACCTCCGGGGCAGGCGGGAATTGAACTCATGCAGAAGCGGCTTTAGATTCTCAGTGCAGTGCTTTAACCCGCTGCGCCACCAGGGAGGGCCAGAAAGCATGTATATTTTTAAAGGTTTTCCATGTATGCATGTGAATAAATTTATGATTAACTTATTAAAATATCTGTAGATATCTAAAAACATTTATGGTTTATTTGTTATATATTATCAATTCATCCTCATTAATTACATTGTTCAAATTCTCACACCCTTATTTAAGGAATCCTGGGAGATAGAAAATAGTTTCTGTTTCTCCTCCTATTTCTAAATTTCCTTTTCATATATCTTTCTCCATTGTTATTCAGCAATAGAAATTTTAACAATGCAATAGATTCCTGGATGAAGTATTCTACTATAGACACTGACTAAAAATTAACTACCAGAAATGTTAACTACCCAGAAACTGTTCCTACCCAGAAAAGGTGGCTATTTTTTTAAGGGATTATTAAGTATTTTGTTACACAAAATTTTTACCCATTTTCTTTCAGTTATACATGTTGATAAACCTTTAATTATTGTTATTTTGAACTTTAGTATTTAATTCAGTATTTTGGAGATGTAATGAAGTCTTTAAATTATTATTTATATTTCCTGACAACAAATATGTTTAATCTTGTTTGTCATGTATACTTTTTGTATCTTTGTTGCATCTTGGATTTTAAGTTTTTGTTCTGTAATAAAAAAAATTGTGTTTCATTAATTTACCTTCTCTAAAAATTTTTAAGGCAAATATCCAATTTCTTTCTTCTAGTAATTACACTTTAGTTTAATACACACACACACATAGACATATTTCTCTGGCTACCTGAGAAATTCATCCCTACTTTCCTAATCTTGTTAATGTAATTTGGAACTTCAGATTCAAGTTCTCATTATATCATTATTTTAGTATATGATTTTTCCAAATTTATTTTTTACACATATTTAGGGAAGTTTTTCCCCAATTCCTGATGATTCCTTATATGTAGACTCTTCTGGTCTCTCACCCTTAACTCCCACTTCCTTAGAGAAGATTAACTTAAGCTACCCTATTGCAAAAGAATGTCCAAGCTCATCTCTGCTCCACCCTCTCCCTTCATGAGATGTTAACTGCCTCTGGGAGGAAGAATTCTTCCTTGCTGTCCACAGGGCAAGTATTTTTATATCAAAAGAGACAGATAGTGTGAAAATAGTCATGTGACAATGGAAACAACAATTGGAATAATGTATCTACAAACCAAGTATAGTACAATCGCTAAAAACTGGGGGGATTAAAACAAGAGCGATGTTTAGCAAGTTAGTCTTCAAATTCAGCTGAACCATTCTCAATGGAGCCAACAAGAATAAGAGGGAAAGAAAACAATGGGGGGTAATCTTACCACTATGCACAACAATACAGTAGAGAGAAATGCAAACTGTGACCAACAATATTTAAAAGGAGAAGGAAAGACTACATTTTGAAACAGAGTTTTTCCTTAAGACTTCACAGAGATAGAACTTTCAGACACAAAGCAGTTCAGGAATCTGCTAAGTGGGATTGTCAAGGGGTGCAAAATTCTATGGGGATTAAATCAGATGTAAAATATGTACAAATATATATATATATATAAATCACTGGGACTAAGTAGGCAAATTTACATCTTGAGTGAAATGTCACATCTCTGTGAGAGGGAAACCTATATAACAGAATGGTCTTTGCCAAAGATCTAGTAAATATAGAAGCCAAAGTTAATCTCCTAGGAAGTTTCTCTCAACTTAATTTAAGTTTAGGTTATAATTCCAGACAGTTAACATAAATTAATTGACACCCCTCACCCCACAGAGTTGAAAATAAAACCAAGAAATATTTTCTTTTTCATTCTTGAAGTTCCACTCTGGTCTTTGGCAATCCCAAGAAAAGGGATGCTAATAATATTGTTTTGCCTGGAATAAACTATTTTGGGTGACTGGGATGTTAATTTTTTTTAAAGATTTATTTATTTATTCACACAGAACTGGGGTACACGTCAGAGGTGCAGGGACAGTGAAAGGATTCACCAGAGACAGAGTGGGGAGCAGAACAGGCTGACTGATGAAGTACACTGCTGAGGGGAGCAGCGGGCGGAGAGGTCTGCCCATGCCATTTGGATCTCCTCCAGAGCGGGCGGGGATCGAACTCATACTGAAGTGGCTTTAGTTTCTTAGTGCTATGCTTTAACCTGCTGCGCCTCCAGGGAGGGCCCTGGGATGTTAATTTTATACATTTTTATGAGGTCATAACAGTGGTGACATTATGGATTGTTAACTATTTTGAGTCTATAAACTGTGGCATATGAAACTTGACTTTCACCTGAATTTCTTAAAGAAAATCTAATAGAGGTTTAATTGTGGCTATAGATAGAGCCTCCAGCCTCTATCCACAGATGAACCCTCTGGTTAGGACTGAGAAGAATATAAAAACTGATAAGGATTCCTTCAATGTGTGGTAAATAACAGGGTGGTCCCTAGGAAAAGGGGAAGATCCAGGTGCCCTGCCCCTCCCAGAAGGAAGGTGGAGCTGAGCAGAGAAAAAGGAGAGAAGGAAGCAGAAGAAGGAAGCAGAATGGAGAGCCAGAAGACCTGAAGAAGCCACATGGAGCAGCAAGCATATGATGAAGAAACTGCTCGTTTCTTGACCCTAGACTGATTAAGACAGATGTGGGTGAGATACCTGTAGGGAGGTGACTATGGCAGTGTTTATATTGATTTTGATTTTGTTTTTTTCCTCCCAGATTTGTCTGGCCATTTCTGACCCTTTTCCATGGGTCCCGGCCAGAAGGTGCTTTAGGCTAGTGACGGGCTTTCAGGCCTTGCTTTGGATCAACCACTTTTGGGTTGACTTTTGACGGTGAGGTGATGGGTAACTTCAGGTGATGGATTTAGAAGTTATATTCTTTGTCTTCTGTATTGTATACTCATTGCATTAAAGTTCCTTTTCACTAAAGTCGTATATGTCTTGTCTTGATGCAGTGAGTGGCAGAACTTACTTAGACAGGCAGGTTTGGTAGTTCCGTGGTTCCCCTCTCCCTGCCCTGAAACAGTAATACTAGATTATGATTAAGTGGGACTAAAAGCCTATTGTTTTATCTTAATATATGGATATGACTTGGCTGTATGGTATTTTTCAGGAAAGACAAAGTGATTGGAGAAATAAAGAAGAAAAAGAAAAAAAGGAAGCTCATGAATTAGAAGATGAAGAATACTTCTTAATACACACTGCTAAATAAAAAACAAAGTGAAGGCACAGGAAGTAGTATGTGCAGAATATCACTTGTATAAAAAAAATGGTAAGACAGAAACAAGATATACACTTGCGTTTATTTTAAATTTTGATTATGGAAATATCTTATTTATTAAAGCAATAAATTATTATTTTGAAAGTTGTAAAAGTTTCCAGGTGTGGAGTACTTTTCAATTATTGATACAGAATAGTGTAAATTTTCAATTTTCATCCCCAAATTTGTTTCTAACTAAGGATTTTTTCTTCCATTTACCTCTGATTATTTGTTTCTGTTCTGATTACTCACCTCCCCCCACCAATGTAACTAGCATTAAAGTTAAATATTAATTACCTCTATTTCGAATTTGTCCCTATCCTTTCCCTCTCTAAGTTTTTTCTTCTCTATTTTGATATGAATTTTTAAATTTTCATTTATTTCTATGCCTGTGTTTCAGTCAGTTGTTTGTTGGAGTCTTTGCTCCCAACCCAGAGTTGTAGATAGAAAAAAAACGGGGTGGGATTATTTGTGACATGTAAGACAGATATAACCTGCATACCAGAAATGGGTCTTTAATATGACTTTTGAAATATGGATCATTGGGAGAGCAGCCAGTGATAAAGGCTAACTTGACTGTTCAGGACATGTGCTCAACATTAATGTGAAAGGAATCAAAACATAGTGAAGAGTTTGAACAGCAGTTCATTGTCTACCCACTAATCCACCTCAGATACCTCTCAGGGATCTTAGACAGTTAAGAAGGGAGAAAAAGACAGGACTTAAGAAGATATAGAGCTTTCTGCCAACATATGTAAGTGAGGACTCTGAATGTATTTGTATTCTAGGCAGATAAGTATATAATTTCAAAGCATTTAGAAAGTTTTCCCTAGTATTTAATCTAAATTCTATCTTCTGCCAGTAAGCATATGTAATGGCTAATTTCTTTTTCTTTTAATTCAAGAAATGGACATGGTATCTGGCCCTATAATATGACCCTAACCTCTATATTAATCTTTTAAATCAGAGTCACAACCAATCATATTCAAACTGCTTTGCTTAACTGGCACATTTGACAAATAAGCACTTTTAAATGACTTTTAGTCACGGTCCACACCCTTCAGCCCAACCATACACTCTCCTGCCCCCATTATTACCTGAGCCTGATTCACAGATTCATGTTGTCTGCTGGGCCTGCAGACTTTTGAGTTTGCCAACTCTGTATCAGAGTTTTCCAAGTCATTTCATATACGTTATTTCCACTGCTTTTCCCAACTGCCCATGGAGAGGCAGATATTAGTTGCAATCATTCTCCGTTTACAGACTAGGAAACATGGGCTCTAACGGATTAACTGGAATGCTGAAAGTCAGCACACAGTAAGTGGCATATCTAGAGTCAAAATTTTTTGATTATAACACATTGCCATCCTAAACAGACACAGAGGAAATGTTCCAATTACCTTGTTCTGGGGTGCTTTAAATTTTCATATATAGTTATTAGAATATTAAAAGACACAATAAAGTGATTGTGAGAGGAAAGGAGCTTTCCTATAATTGTTCGCTTAATGTTTTCAATGAAGTGAAATCACTTGTTGTGAATAATTTGTAGTGATGTCCTAGGCAAACACATTATGAGAACAATAAAAATGATGTATTGATATCTTAATTACTCAGGCATGTGTTCTTTGTGGACAAATTCCCAATTCTAGTCAGCAACCTTCGCTCATCTTTAAATGCCAAGTACAATTGCCTATATTTACAGTAAGACACATAGAAAAGACCAGGGCCAGGGATCAAGGAAAACACTGAAATATCTTTTTGAAAATTTGAGAACTGAATTACCACTCATTAGGCTACACAATTCACCCTTTTAGCCCAGAATTATATAAATGGTTGTTGCTTATCATCACCAAGTGAAAACAAAACTGATTCCCTTCTTAAGACGAACTAAATCTTAGAAACAAAAATTATTCAAGAATCTGCAATTGTTCTTTTATAAATTATTAGTGCTGTGAGATAATCAATTTATCTTGAAACTTGTGGTCCAAAGCATTGGCATATGAAGACTGGCGAGAGGAAGGGCTTTGCACCAATACCCTCTGATGGAGAAGAAGCATTTATCATTGACATTATTTAGAAATGCTCCTGTGTGGTCATAGTGATAGAAAATTGTTATTCAGTTAGTTATAAGTTGCTTTGCAGTTCTCTCAAAAATTTCAACAGCTCATTGCCTACACCCAGGTGAACCGCATCTGTGTACTCAACTTAATTAAATTCTAGAAATTATGACCAGCAACCTTGGGTTCTTCATAATGATGACAAATATTAATGAAAATACAGTCTTAGGGAGTTTATGAAAATAAAATTTTATTTCCTGGTTTTATTGAGATACAATTAGGTTTAAATTATTTATACTTCTATTACTTGGATTAGGCGTGACTATATATGGAAGGAAAGAAAGAAGAAAAGAGAGAATTGCATAAAATTAATCAATACATAGATACAAGAAAACTTTTTGGAGAAACTAGCAGGTGAATCTACAGAATCAACACAGCAAATACATCAAAATGGACATTTTCTCCTAAATCAAATTTATGATTCTAAAATGAAACAAATACTAGCAGTCAAAAGCAAACATACCTATAATCAAAGTTCTACATAAAGTTTGAAGTTGAAGCATAAGCAAGATATTTCTCCATATAAACTTATCTTTCCAACTATACCATTCTTTATAAAAAAACATAACTAGCAAAAAATGTGCTCGATACATATGCTAACATCTTAGCACAGTTTATATTTTATCCGAAAATTCTTTTCAAGATAAACTAATGCCATCCACAGCAACATGGATGGAGCTAGAAGGAACTAGCTCAGTGAAAGAAGTGAGGAGGAAAAAGAAAAATATCAGATGGTTTCACTTATAGGAGGAATATAGGGGAAGTAAATAAGGCATCGGGGGGAAAATAATAACAATAAAAAACACAACAAAACAAAGCAGACAACTATAAACCAGAGATATTCTGCAGGGGAGGGGTGGGGGAGGAGTCAGAAAAAGGGAGGGAGGAGCACAGGGGACTGTGATGATGGTGCACTGGAGACCTGGTGGTGGGAATACTATGGGCACTAAACCTGAGAAAAGAAACAAACATTGTTAAAAATGAAAACTGATGTAAAATATACATAAATAAATAAAAATTTAAAAAATTCTTTCATAGACTATTAGTAATGTGGGTTTGCCTTTAAAAATTTGCTAGAATTAGAGATGTGAAAGGACTGGCCTTGAAAAAAAAACAAAAACTTGCATTTGTGTTCCACAAAGAAATGATGCAATAATCAGTAAACAACCCTGGTGGAGAGTAGTCAACTTTCAAGAACCAAACCTTATGCAAACCTAAACAAGGAGAGAATTTTCACACAGGTGGAAAGAAAAGATGAACAAGCCTGGGAAAACCTGTGGCCTGTCTCAGCACTGTTCATCATAGTTTGCTGTCATTCATGTAAGTGTTTTCAGTCTTTATGAGTGCGAGAGCTGCCTTCTGCAATGACTTTAGGGTGGGGAGCGCACAGAGTAGTTTTATAAGCAATAAAAAGACTGTCTTGTTGAAATCTGCTCGCTCTTTACTTGTTTTTTACTGCTCTACAACACTGACTCAAATTTACAAGCATTTACTTAGACCTCTCTTAAACTTATTCTGCAAAAGATTAACTCCAAACACAGACATTGTAATATGTGTGTAATTAGCACATCTACTGGTAACCATTTCTCACAGAGTTGGAAACACCACATTTCTGTCATGGGGAAGGAAACATATTTAAACGTGCTAAATATTCTTCAGGTATTTATATAATAAACGTAGGAAAAAGCTATGGTACTTGGCTTTTAAAAAGTACTATGATATGTTTGGAATTATGACTCTTGTTTTCATTTTTGTTTTTGTTTTTTGTTTTCAAAAAGTACTACTTGTCATCAATAAGGAATAGAAATAAAAGGCATCATATTTTAATCATTTTAGTAGTTAATGGTTTTATAACCATACAGATATGTTAAAAATATATCCTTACGGGCCCTCCCTGGTGGCGCAGCGGGTTAAAGCACTGCACTGAGAAGCTAAAGCCACTTCCACATGAGTTTGATCCCCGCCTGCCCCGGAGGAGACCACATGGTGTGGCAGACCTCTCCTGGCCGGCCCACTGCTCCCCTCAGCAGTGTACTTCGTTGATCTGCCTGTTCTGCTCCCCACTCTGTCTCTGGTGAGGTCTCTCACTGCCCCTGAGTCTCTGGCCTGTACCCCAGTTCTGTATGTACAAATAAATAAATCTTAAAAAAACAATATATATATATATATATATCCTTACTTCTTCAGAAAAGAACACATTTAACTCCTCATTCAATATAAAACGAATTCTCTTCTAGCAATGCTAATTAAGCATCTAATATACATATGGCGCTAAGTTAAATGCCAGTAAGTCAGTGCTTCTCAAACTGCATCTGAATTCCTAACAGCAGAATAATGAGAGGCATTAGCTCTATAGAATTGCCTCTACTACAACTAGGCAGTGCTGCATTAGCAAACATGCCCAACATTTGTTTAAAACAAAAGTTTTAATGCTCTCACCCTCACTTCAGATTCATCACAAGCTGTGTGGGGTATCTGCTTAACATCATTCTCACCTCAAGACCGAGCTGAAAAAGAAGCCACTCTCTGAAATATTGCAAATCACTGTAAAAAGGGAAGTTCTGGAGGCCTTTCCTCAGCAATTAAATGATCTATTCACAAATCAGTAGTAAGGCCAAGCATCCAACTTCAGGGGCGAAGAAGAGTAATCCCCTTCATGGTCCCAGAAGGAGAGGACAGTCAGAGATCTCAGCAGGCGTTCCATACATTAATTATTTTATCAAAAAATTACTCAAATTTGGGGCCTCCCTGGTATCCTAAGGATTAAGTCTCAATATTACCACCTCAAAGGCCTGAGTTCAATCCCCAGGCAGGGATCTAACACACAAGGCACAGCAGATCTCTCCTATCTCACCTGCTGCTTCCCTCAGCAGTGTATTTCAGTATAATCTGACTGTTCTGTTCCCTACTCTGTCTCTGGTGAATCCTCTTAACCTGTGCACCTCTGGCCTACACTCCAACTTTTCTATGCATAAATAAATAAATAAATCTTTTTTAAGAATTTATTCAAATTTGCATCCTGTTTCATGCAAATTCATTATAATAAAATAAAGTTTCAATTTACCACTAAACAAAATTGACAATTAAAATAAGTTTGTATTCTGTGGCCAAATCATGAAGGACTTTTTCAATCATGCAGAGTTTTGCTTTTTACCCTAAGAGCATGAAAAAATATTGAAATGATTTAAACTGGGTTGTGAAGTGATCACATTTTAATGTAAAGAGGTCACTCAGTGTGCTGATGAGGAAAGTGTTGCGATTGCAAAGCAGCACCTCTTTAGGCTGAGGGCAGACCAGTGAGGAGGTTTATAGAAATCCAGAGATGATAAGGAACCTAAACAAAAATTGCATAATCACACTGGATAGAAGTAGACAGACTTGAGAAATACGAAAGTCACTGCTTAGTCTTGGTGATCGATTACATAGGTTAAGGGAGACTCTGGCCTGTCTCCATGTGCTCTTTGTTTGGTCAATTTGGTAGAAGATAGCACAACTGTTCTCTGAGAAGAGAATAAAGAGCTAATTTAAGAAAGATAAGTGAAGGATTCTGTTTTGGATATGTCAAATTAGAATTAAGAAGCAGACACAGCTGCGTCTAGATACCACAGCTTGTGCGACGCTACCAGGCCCCATCTTAGTCCATGCTGTTGGAGAAGGACTGACCAGCCTCCCCACTTCATGGTTTGGTACAGTAACCATCCTTCTGGTTCAGGAATGACAAGTGACCTCAGCTAACCAACCCAGAGTTTTCCAGGATTCTTCCCCTAAAATGTATTATATAAGCCTATTACTACTGCTCACGACCACTACAACAATAAGAAAAAAGGAAGTCTGATATTGAATCCACGCAGAAAAGAGACTAGATAATTAATGACAGTCTATAAATTCCTGGCTTCAGCTATGTTTACCCACTTACGTAAAGCAATAGATTCCTATTTTTGTCTACGTTGCTCTGAATGATTAGTTTTCTGTCACTTTATTGAGAAAACGTGACTAATCCTTGATGGCAGTGAGACACCAAAAAGAGTCACCCAGAAGTCATTTGAAGCACTCGCTACTTTTGGAACATACCTGAGCAATTATTAGGGATTGGAAAGAGGAAATTTTCGATTGAAGGAATGTTCCATTCAATCTCAGCTTCTTCCTGATGCTAAAAATTTAAGAAAATGTATTTAAATTCTCCTAGAAAAATCCTTCCCTTTTCCCTACCCTTTCATAGTGAAAATACTTTAACACAATGCTTTCATTATTTACTCCTCTGATGAATGATTATTTTTAATGAGGTACTTAGGAGTTTTATGACTGGGGCATGACTGGGAATAGAGAAGTTAGGAAGATAATGTCCAGAATAAAAAGCAAACTACAATAGCACTATTCCTAGGAAATAAAATAGCTTTAAGCTGCTTGGAGATTGCTTCTCCTTCTTCATATTTTCTATTAGTTTCAGTTAAGTTGAGTAAACTTAACTGAATAAAGAAGCTAATTAATGAGGTATGATGTTTTCAATGAAAAGATCTAAAAGGATCCTATTAGGCTGAGATGTACTAGCAGCCACAGTTCTGACCTTACGTTTCCAGAAAATTTTAAGTTTAGAAACTCATGTTGAAACCAACCATATAAGAGACCTACTACTTTCCAATGACCACTCTTGCCATGTCTATATGTGATATCTGCTCCTCCAGATAAAAAGCCCTATTAAGGAGTAAGCCTTGATGATAGACTTTTTTTTCTTTTCTTGCAATAACTTCCCTCTTCAATATCTAGTGCATACAATAAACACTAAAAAAAAAGTCTAACCAGGGTATTAAAATGTAAAAGGCAGAATTTTCTGGAATATCTACAATCAAATGTACTTATCAGAAAAAGAAATCGCACAGATGTTTTCGTAACAAGCAGAACCCAAATTAGTCATTCATGATTTCTGCTGATCATATTAGAATCACCTCAACTTAAAAAATAATGCATATACACTCAAAATATCACTGGCTTTTTCCATGTAAGCAATATTTAAACATGAAACAAGCTTCAAGAAGAAATAAAAAGCCTTTAGCTCCAGATGATTCTTTTAGCACAAACAAGTTAAGTTCCTCTGAGTGAATCGCTCTGCTGGTAGTCCCTGGAAATTAACCTTTGGTGCTGTTTGTTACCTGATACGTTGTAAGAATAAAAGCATGCATGACAGACTGCATGAAGGCACTCAGCCCAAGGAAAGGTGAGCATACAGCACTCTCTGATTCAGCAAAGATGGGCTCTCCAGAAAGCAGCTGATTCAGAAAGCCCATGCTCACCACAGGAAAAAGAAACAAGTTAGCACCAAGCAAGGCTCCGCTAAATTAATCATTCTCCCTTTAAATTTAAATTTGCGTATATTTGAGTCATGGCCCTATGAAAATAATATGAGTCTCAAAGAATCTTTGAGGTCTTTAGAAGAGAGCTACACTGTAAATGAATGCAAATATAGCTGGGAACACCAGGGAAACTGAAAGTATCTCTGGTTTCACAAGTTATGTTCCATTTCCATTTGCCCTCTGCTGTTAGGGCAATATTCTCTCTATATTCTAGTCTTTTGTGGAGTGGCTAAAGGAGAATAAAGAAGACAAAAACAAACATGAAGACTAAGAAGAGGAATTTAAAAAGCAAGGGGTAGGAGAAGAACAAAAACAAGGGAGAGAAAATAATGCCCTTTCCATTCACCAAAGTAAGGGAGTTTTTATAAAGCTCTTTGTATTGTTAATGTATATTTATATTCTACAACACACATACATTTTTGCCATTTTTAAGGATTTAAAAATCTGTAAGTAAATGACAGAAGCTGTCTAAACGAAGAAAAGATACTAGAACCACGAGCTAGTCCAAAGTTACTTAAGAAATCTGGGTTGAAAAGTAAATTCTCCTGGGCAACTCCCAATAGAATCTCCTCCCTTACAAGATGTGAATTTAAACATGTTATTTAAACCAGAAAGTGCTCAATTTCGTCATTTGTTTATTAGAAATAATAATGTTAACCTTACTGGAGTTTGTTAAAGTCATATGAAACAATATCTAAAAAAGATTCCTTATTTGGTAGGTGCTCAATAAGTGAAAGTCATTATTGCTATTTAAGCTAGAATATTGGTCCTTCGTCTTCCTCCTCCCCTACAGAAGGACCAGGACAGAGGTGGGAAGAGCACAAGGGACTATGGTGATGCTTCACAGGGCAACTGGTGGTGGGAATTTCATGGGGAAATCAACCAGTGCACAAAATGAAGGATGATAGAATGAATATATTAAAATACATATTCTTTAAAAAACTAGAAGACTTGACTCTGATTTCAGGAAAGCAAGATTAACAAAATTCTGTATACTTCATAATAGATTAGTCTGCCTTTTTTTTCCCCTTTTGCTTTTCTAATTCATTCTAGGAACCTGAATGGCTTGCAAATGCTATTTACTGGATGTAAGTTCTTTATTTTAATTATTTACAGAACTCATGGCTTCACATTTGCATTGCTCACTGATCTTTCAAAGTATACTGACATTAAGGTTGGTTTTGAATGTTCAAAACCTGACAATTCTCCATAATGAACCCCATTACTCAGATAACTGGGATAGACGACCGCCACTGAGATTTCCAGACAATAAAAAGAATTGGGCTCTTGAGCATGTGAAGCGAAGTATTCCACGCCTACCATCTGATTTAAGTGCTCTGTTAGCTTCTGTATTTTGACCACCTCATTACATGTCCTGTTATAAAAAAAGATTACTTCTTTTTGAAAAGTAACCCAGGATACTCGCACTGTTCAAAAGAGGGAGATGGGAAACTATCAACCCAAGAGATTCTTGGCATACCATCTCACATATCCACTGATGTCATAATGCTAAAAGCATTTGCCAGAATTTTCTTTTTGAAACAACTTTCAGAACATTTATAAATCTACCGGATTTGCTCAAACCAGTGATTTAACAAATAAGTTACTTCAATTTTATATCATTTTAATTATCACACTGCACATTTTAAAGGATAAATTTTACAGTATATAAATTATGCTTCCATATCTCATTTCTTAATTATATGAATTGATTTATTCTTAGCATGCCCTTCCCTTCTTCACTTTCAAAGGTGTCCTGGTTTGAATAGTAAATTATCTATTCATAACAGAAATTTTAAGAGTTACCTGAACTTACTGGTTGCACCTTCCCATGTCTCATTTACTTTTCAATTCACTTAGCTAGATTCGCAGCTCCATCAATCCACTGAAGTAATTTATCTCAAGACATCACTTATGCTCATTGTCTCAGCTCCATCTTCTGCTGTCATTTTACTCAACTACTCTCCAACATTTAACACAGTTGACCAAACATTGCCTTGTGTTGGCTTCTGTTTTCCTCTCATCCAACTGCCTACTCCTTCCCACTTGTTCATTCTTCTTGCTAGACTCTGAATTTTAGAATTATTACTATCTCTTCTCTATTACATTCTTTCCCTGCCTCCTGGTTTAAATACCATATAGCTGTTGGCAACTAGCAAACAAACATATCTGGTCCAGACTAATCCCTGAACTAGAATTGCCTACCCAACTGCCTACTACACCTCCACAATAAAGTCTCTCACACTTTCTTATAGCAACAATAAATAAATAAAAATGACTGACTACAACCTCCTGTCCAATCTGCCCACCCTGCTACCTCTCCAATTTTATCCCTTATCTTTAGTCTCCCCATCGCTCTGACTGATTCTCCCATCCTGGTGTTCTTTTCTTCCCTAGAGCATGCACTGTGCCTTTCTACCATGGAATGTCAAGGAATGCACAAGACCATCAGAAGCAAGAAGACAAATATGAATACATTTTCCTAAGACCAAGAGTCAAGAAGAAACCAACTCTACCAACATCTTGACTTTAGATTTCTGGTCTCTGACTCTGAGAGAACAAATTTTTGTGGTTGTTAAATGGCCCAGCTTGTGGCATTTTATATAGCAGCCCTAGAAAGTGATTACACCTCTCTAACATTGTACTCTTTTATTATTTTTGTAGTACTTCTGGGTATTGAAACTGACAATATCTGACAGGTAGACTCCATTAGAAAGCTCATATGTCATGTTAATCCCTGGGTATCCACAACTAACGGGAAGTAGTAGTTACCTGTAGTAAAACTTCAACAAATATTGTCAGATAAATGAATGTTGTTTTAAGATTTACTCCTCTTTAAATGACCCTCTTTCTCCTTAATTTCACTGAGGATCTTTGTTAGATAAAACATACCTGTATTATTTACCACTTTATCCCCACCACAGTCCATTAATATCAGTCCCCTGGTACAGAGGCAATGAACAGGTTGGGGGACTACTGGGTCCTATGCAATTCTCTAAACACAGTTCACTTACTCTATTTTTTAATTTATTTATTTTTAATTGAGATAATATTTGGATACCCCTACCATAGTGAATCCACTGCTATAGTCCACTGACACAGCTCATCTGCTCTTAGAATAATATTCTAAGATGTATATTAATGTATATTAATGTCTGTGTGTGTGTGTGTGTGTGTGTGTATACACAGACATCTTTCTATAATTGAAGAAAGTGAAAGTAAGAACAGCTAATTGTGAGATCACAAAGTTAATAAATGATCATGTCAGAATTTAAACCCAAGTTTCTCTCCTTTTAAATACCAAGTCTGTTCAATTGACATGACCTTCTTAGACTCTGTGAAAAATAAAAATTAAATAAAAAATTTTAATTAATGTTTTAAAAATTATTTCCCTCATTCAACTCCAAATGACTATAATTTCACAAAGAGGCCACTTTCCTCTGTCTTAAAACAAAGAGATGTTTTTCCAGTGTCATTGGTAAACTCATATTAGATCACGCCTGTCACTTATACTTCAGAAGAGCAGGTTTGTCAGGTGGTACAGAGCCAGGAGGCTGGAGTGGCTATTAGCTCAGTGGTTTTCAAAACTTGGTATGTAGAAGAACATGGGGGTACAAGCAGGGTTGCTGTTCAGATGGCAGAATCCACTACACAGCTATTAAAAAAAAAAAAAAGATGAAATCTTGCCATATACAACAATATGGATGGAACCAGAGTATATTATGCTAAGTGAAGTAAGTCAGAAGGAGAAAGACAAACATGGGATGATTTCACTCACATATGGAATATAGAGAAACAAAGCAAAGGAACAGACAAAATTAAACCAAACAACTCCTAGGAATCTGACTGTGAAACCGAGGCTTCCAGAGGGGAAGGGAAGGAGAGGGGAGGAAAGGGGAGAGGGACCCCAAGGGACTACAGTGGAGGATAATCGATGCTTGGTAGTGGGTATGCTGTGGTAACATCTTTCTGAAGAAGTGTAAAGCTATACCCCTAAATCATAGCAGTGTCATAAAACAATGTCATCTCAATGCAAAATAATTTAATTTTAAAAACTGAAGATTCCTGGGCTTCTGCTCACTACATTTGGATTCAACAGATCCATTCAGCAGCTAGGAAACTGACTTCTTAACTATTGGTGGCAAGAGCACTATTGCAGGTCGATGATGATTACACCACCTTTGAGGAACTGTGAGAACAGCATCAAAAAGAAAATGGGGTACAGCAAGAGAGGCCAGAAGTGCCAAAGTCAACCTCTGCTGACATGCTGGCTGGCTGTGCTCGGGGCTAGCCCTGTTGGGCGGTGTAATTAGTGTGGGTAAAGGGATTTTGTATCTTTGGGTGGAAAATCATGTGTGCGTGCCAAATATCAATATTGTGTTTCATCTGAGATTCTCTGTTCGCTTTCTCCTGCCACACCTTTCAAACTGCGGTGATGGGAACAATAGCAAGCCTGTGTTTTTTTGGTTCCATCAGAACTATTTTCATGTATCTCCTTAAAATCAAATACTCATTGTTAACCAAATTTAAATTTATTAGCATGGTGTGATGGGGAAAGCAAGGACAGATACTTACACTTTGACCTTTCTCCATGAGTGTCCTTTACTTTTTCACTTCAACAATTTCCCTCAATATGACATATTTTGTGTAACAGCTGCAAACACTCCTCCTTTTGGTCTAACTCAATATAAGTTCCATGCAAGTTAAAGGTGGGAACTGTAAATAATCTCGTCATGAAGACATCCCCCTTTTATAAATGAGTAAAGTAAATAGGGAAGATAAAGATGATGCTCTTCTCTGCATCTGAGACAATCCCTTTAGTCAGCAAAGAGATGTGGTGAAATAGGTGGAAAGGGAACTATCTAGACAAAGACTCCAGTCCTGATCACGCATTTTTCGACTGGCTACTTGACCTAATAAACCACTAGTACTCTGACTCTTGTGTAAAATTGCAAGGTTGGGTCACAACGATAATGCAGCTCACATATGACCCTTGATAAATCTGTGATTGCAATCTGCCTTGAGAAGAACTTCACCAACAACCTAAGTGCTCAAAAACAGATGAACTAGGAAAAGGTGGCGTACTTATACAATAGAATAGTACTGAACTATAAAAAAGATAAACTCTTGGCTTTTGCATCAAGGGGGATGGAACTGGGAGATATGCTAAGTGAGGTTAAGTCAGAGGAAAAAGACAAATTATAGAGAGTGTCACTTACAGGTACAATATGGGAAAGAAAACAAAGGGACAGATGAAACCGAACAAATAACAAACTCTAAACCGCTGTAGAGTTGATGCTATCAGAGAGGCAAGAGGGAAGTAGAAAAGCAGTGGGGAATGAGGCAATGAACGAAAGTGGAGAATTCTCAGTGTCTGGTGGTGGCTGTGGTATGGTAGCATATTCCTCAAGCGTGTGAGCCTACATCTCTAAACCCTATACAATGTTGTAAAGCAATGTCATCTCAATAAAAAAAAGTTTGAAAAATTAAAAATAATACAATAAAAAAAGAATTCAACAAAACATAGCAAAGGGAAATGCAGCCAGTTCTTGACTCTCTATGAGAGGGAGGTATTTCTGCAAATCACCCAAAAGCTAAGATTGTCTGCCTTACAGTTTAATGAGGGAGTGATAAAACTACAATTGGCAGCCCCAACACAGGAAAGAGCTGAGAACATGCTCAATCTTCCTATCATTCGAACATTAAGTTAAACTGAGCTCTGTAGTCTTGACTTGCTTTTTATAACTCAGACCTAATGAGGAGGGGAGGGTGTGTAGTGCAGGCAGTAAGTGGATATTTTCTTTAGAAATTCTTTTCTATTTGCTGAAATGAGTATAAAGGAAAAGGCTCAAACCCCTCTCTAATTTTCTGCTGGATTACAGATTGAGCTCAAAGATAGCCAACCAGTAAATGGACAAGAGCAGAATTATGGAGCAGCTAGGACAGGAACTAAGCTAAGTACCACAGGGAATTCCAAAGAATTCAAATAGATAGTTCCCCAGTTTCACAGAACTTGTCAAAGGAAAACACTAAACAGAAATAAAAATATTTCTAAATGAATAAAGGAAATAACCTCCAGAAAAAACATCTACCTTTGCAATATATATGGTGAAATGAGGTAAAAGATATGAACAGGCAACCTATGATTCTACTTGGTAAAGAATTAATGTATTGAGTCCAGTGAATTAGTAGTTATTATGAAATACATTTCAGGACTCTCTCTGGTGGCGCAACAGGTTAAAGCATGGCACTAGGAAGCTATCATAGCCCTGCAGCACAAGTTCGATCCCCTGCCAGGGAGGTAAACCACAGGGCGCCTGCTGCTCCCCTCAGCAGTGTACTTCGCAGATCTGCCTGTTCTGCTCCCCACTCTCTCTGGAGAATCCTCTTACCGCTCCCCCCTCACCCCCACACCTCTGGCCTGTACCCCAGGTCTGTATACATAAATACTTAAATCTCTTTTAAAAAAATGCATTTCAGGGCCCTCCCTGGTGGCCTAAGGATGGAGCACTGCAAGCTAGCCAAAACCGCTTCAGTGTGAGTTCAATCCACCACCCCAGTGGCGATCCACCTGATGCCGCAGACTTATCTTGACCCGCCCGCTGCTCCCCTCAGCAGTGTACTTCATCAATCAGCCTGTCCTGTTCCCCACTCTGTCTCTGGTGAAGCCTCTCACTGCCCCTGCTCCTTTGGCTTGTACCCCAGTTCTGCATGCATAAATAAATAAATTTTTAAAAATGCATTTCAGGATCATCTGCTCCCTGGGTTTGGTTCTTATCCTTTTAGCATTTATTCTGGTAGTAGAATCTAGAGTTTTCTAAAGTCACCCTAAAGCTTTGACCTGGAAATGTTTTAATAAAAATCCTCCTTGGAAGAAAAAGCTTTAACAAAGTGAATAAAGTCTCCAAATTGGGGGCACCGTCTGACTACCTTACACCATGATCACTCTGCTTGAAAGCTAGATCAAAACTGCCCTTTGCTAGGAAGACAGTCTAATGCTATTCAAGATTATATTTCAGAGACAGTTCAGAAGAACGTTTTAAAAATCTGATTTCCACATTCCCAAGGGGAGTCAGAGAAGTCCTTTTTTAAGAGAAGTCCTTTAACTTGTTTTTGAAATCTTTTGTAAGCTAAAGAAATATTTTTAAATTGGGCTGGACAAAGAGCAGAGTTTCTTAATGGCATTTTTGCATCATGCCTGAAAATTAGTTAGGAAAATGGACAAATCCTATGGGTTTAGTCCTCTTAGAGATTATTTTTTTCATAAACAAAAGAGAAGGTATCTATAATGGAAAACAAGTTCCAAGATATACAACTAAAGAGAAAGATGGGAAAGGAATTATTTTTCTCCAAAATACTTTCCTTCCTTCTCCTTATTCTAAATGGTTGTTGCAGTAGTTTTTTTTTTTTCTATTTTTTATTTTTCCTGATAGAACAATAGACTCTTATTTCCACAAAATAAACCATGCAAGCAATCATAAAATATTTCCCTAATGGAAGACATAAAAAGAGAGAAAATCCACCACCTAACAAAAAGAATGTCTCCACACTGCAGTTCATATTTAAATGGAAGAATATAAAATGAGCTTTTAACAGGATTTTACTGTTTAGCAAGTACAACCCCCATTTTCACATTTTGCAACATGTGCCAAAAATCTCAGAGGTATTGAAGGATGCGTGAGGAAGATCAGAGAACAAGCACTTCTTGGCATCGCAGCCTAACTGTGCCACAGGCACAGATTATGAAATAAAATGTTGCTCCTCAAGTGGGAAGGTGTGTCTGTCTGTGCCTTGAATACCAGGACTTCTATTTGAGTTTTGTTTTCAACTAGGTGATTCAAACTTCTAATTGTAAATCTAGCTGTGGGTAAAACTGAGTGGCCAGTAGTTTTGCTCTGTGAGTACCTACTGCACACCAGGTACTTGCTACAACCTGTGACTCAGTGTTCACAACAGCCCTCAGAAGGAAGCTATTACAAACTCAGGCAATGAAAACACAACTGTTTAAATCACTCCATCATTAAATCCAGTTATTTAAAAGAAGCCTTCCTTCAACCTCCCTCTCCTCACCATCAACACCTCCCAATTTGCTGGTTCAGAACATGTCACCCCAAAACATACCACTTAAGCATACTGATTATCTTGAATTGAAAGCCCTTGAGAAACAAATGAGGAAAGGCTCTCTGACCTCTCCTTTTCTACCTAAAGCAGGTGATAAGGTTTCCCATGAGAAGGTACTCTCCCTGTACCAGGAAAAGAAAGACATTCTTATCACCAGAGAATAGAAGTTAAAGCCAAAAGGGACTTGTACAAATAAGCCTACTAAAATAACCCTGATATTCCATTAGTTTTCCCCACTTATTTCTTAGTCACCATCCCCTAACTTACCTCCCGAGTCTAATCTCCTTGGTACTGTCTTACCAATTTATCATGCTGTGTTTAAAAAGAGAGATAAACTTTGGGGCTCAACAACTTCTTTGGTTCATCATTTTCCTTTTGTGGACTCCTATGTGCATATTAAAATATTAGCTGAGGCCCTCCCTGGTGGCACAGCGGGTTAAAGCACAGCACTAAGAAGCTGAAGCCACTTCCCCATGAGTTCGATCCCCGCCTGCCCCAGAGGTGACTCACATGGCATGGCAGACCTCTCCTGGCCTACCCACCACTCCCCTTAGCAGTGTGTTTCAGTAGATATCTGCCTGTTGTTCTGCTCCCCACTTTGTCTCTGGTGAATCCTCTCACCATCCCTGCACCTCTGGTCTATACCCCAATCTGTATGCATAAATAAATAAAGCTTTAAAAAAATATATTAGCTAAAATTTGTAAGTTTTCATCCTGTTCATCTGTCTCATGTCAGCTTAATTCTTGGGGCTGACCACAGAACATTAAAAAACAGATGGAAGGAAATTTTTCCTCTTCTACAAATCTACCCCACATTCTCATACCTCTCTAGGGTCTTCCTGCCACGGAAGAAATAAAAGCAATTCACATAATTTGTTAATGATTTAATGTGTTATTTGTCCACGAAGCATACCAGAAAGAATAATATTTAAACTTGGGGCTTCAGTGGCAACACTTCAAAGCATCTGGAAAAGAACGATTTTTTAAGGCTAAGATGAAACTTGGTCATACTTTTCAAACCACCCCACAGGGGACCACTGGGGTGCACAACTCCAGGGTGAGAAACATGGGAATCTAAGAGAATAGTGGCTCAGGTTTCTGTGGGCCACTCCTGACATGGCTGTGTGGCCATGAGGAAACCGTAATCATCAATTGTTAGCAACTAGAAAGGTCTTATTGATCATCTCAGTCCAGTCTCTTCTTATTTTGCAGAAGAGAAACTTGAGCCCTAAGAGAGTAAGTGATTGCCTTCTTCATATCAGGGCTAGAGTTAAAATTAATCTTTCAGGTGAGGTTGCGGGCAGAAGTGGGGGTGGGGTGAGGAAATTAAGGCATGGGAGTTACTAGTTTACTAGACTTTCAGCTTAGACTTTCAAATGATTAAGTGGGGGAAATATGAACCCATCAACTTCCCTTGCTTGGACTTTGCTACTAATCTGGCATCTCAAATGGCTATAGATCGACCTGATAATTCAAATGGCTTAGCTCAAAAACATGCAACAGAATCATCATCTGGGCACAACTTTTCCTTCTCAGAAAAAGAGTATGGATATATCAACTTCAAACTGTCCAACTCTAAATTCCAAGCTTGTGTAGCCAATTAGTCCTCTAGTTTGGGTGAGTATTTGTAATTTTTAAAAGAGAGGTAACAGCTTGAAAATTCTCCTCTACCTCCTAATCACAAAGCTTGAGCTAGCAAGTCATGTAAAGACTGTCACTGCCAGGTTTCCAGGGAATAGCTTCAAGGCTTGTAGAAAATTTTGCCTTGCAGATGGCTTGCAGATTACCAGATTAGCCAGAGACACTAGCTAAATCACCATGGGAGCAAATGTGACTGAAGCGAAGTTGGGTCTGGTAGCCATACCTGCTTGTCATTTTCTTGGGAGCTTCCCCCAAAGCATGACCTACCTCCAAAGTTTTCCTTGAAAATAGGGTTCCATGGCTTTTTTTAAAAGTCTGCTGAAAATAGAGTCACACAGAATTCTGTAGCTCCCCAAAGCTACAAAAAAAACTCCCTGACAGAAATTTTGGCATTGGGGATATATTCATGTTTAGCAGACTGCTAAAGAGAGTAATCATAGTCCTAATTGCTATGAATATCCAATCTAAACTTGCTGTGCAAAATATGGGACAATTGAGGCACAGACATTTCCTCAAAACAATGTTATTTAGTTAAAAGAATGGAACAGATGCTGATATGAGCACTACTAAGTGCAAAGCATAAGAACTAACGCTGAAGAGACTAGACTGATTTGGGATTTTGTTGTTAGAGAATGGTAATTTTTCTAGGAAGCCAATGGCTATGTTTCTTCCTTCTGCAGCATAAAGTTTGGAAGATCCTCTTTTCTAATACTGAAATCAAAAATCACATTTAATCCTCTTTGCTATGCTTCCACTATGGGTTGTCAGCACCAACTTTTTTACTTGAAAGCGAAAAGACAAGAATGAACAAGATTTTAGAAATATAAAGGTGTCTTATCTCCAATCTTAAAAAGTGGCTTATAGAAGCCTGTGTGTTCTATTCAGGCATTTCTCAACAATGAAATACAATTCTCTGGGGATTGGAGAATGGTTTCAAGAGTCTGTTCAAATTGAAATGGGGTGGGGGGGGGAGGTATTCAGAAACTTCCATCTTTAACCTTGGCCTTAGAACTGCCTGGAGGCATAGTATATAGGGTGGCAAGAAAGGGTGTCAGTGGAAAGTGTGTGTGTGTTCAACCAGGAAGGGAAACACAAGATAAGAGAACTGTGAGGCCCTGCCACTCAAATCACACCCCACTGCTACAAGACTGTTGTGCTAAGGAAAGGCCTGCGTTTGAATACCGTCACAGCCTGCTTCCAACTTGATCTAGTAAGTTGGTGCGTATGGAGTGGACATATTTGACAATATGAGGTCAGAAATGTCTGCCTGGACTGGAAAGGAATTTGAGGTAAACCTCAGGAAGTCTCATCTCAGAACAGTTTCCCTGCACCAAAGATAACAGAGTCATAGCTGTACCATTGGCTGCTACATTCTAGACATTCCCTCTTAATAAGGCTCCATCTTAGAAAGTAGGAAGTGCCTACATTATCTTTGAGATTGCTCATCTCTTGGAAGAAGAAAATGTTCCAGTCATTGTGCCTTTCGTTGGATGATTTTAAACTCTTCATGCAAAATACACTGAGAATATCGGACACCCAAATTGAATAGAAGGCCCAAGTATTTGATACCCCCTTCCTATTATTTTGAACTTGAACATATACTCCTTTAATTTTTTTTATGATGTCTCTTGTTAATTTGTTTCAATCCTACAGTCATTTACTGAGCCCCTATTATATGTTAGGAACATAAGCAATATGGTGCCTACTATCGAAGGAAAACGAAAGTTGTAAACAGAAAAAGTTTAAACCAGTCTTCTAAGTAATCTTCATTTCGAAAAACTCTTTTTGCTACTTGATAACCATTTGATAATGGGACCCCCACAAGTATACAAATATCCTACATAAGTCCTTCATTTAAACTTCTAAATTATAAATTAACACATCATTCAGTCATTCAACAATTACATGAATACCTAGTATGTATGCAAATGATTCATCTTTTGATTTCTAGATCATGAACTAATGGTTTAATAAACCTCAAACTATCCAGAAAACTTCAGTCTGTGAAAAGAAATATCCGAGTCTCTTTGCTTGTTATTCTTTGCTCAGCTCTCTGGAAAGAATTCGACAAGAGTCCGGGTGAGACATCTAAAATAAAAATAAAAACCACCTTACTGATCCAGGGAAATTCTACATCAGCATATCAAATTATATCCAAATATGAAAATTGCTATCCAGATTTCATAGCATAATCAAACAATAACAAGGGGGGGAAAAGTTCCTTCAAAATATGATCTAGGTAAGATAACTACCAATGTTTATCTTCCCCTGAGCTATTGTGATGATTAATAAGATAATGTTCACAAAGGACTTTGAAGGAGTAATGTAATGTTCTTTGAAGCATTATCATTATTTTATTAATGAGTTTTGATTCTGACAGCTGCCAATTGCACTGCAGCCACAGTAAACCCTTGGTTGTCCCCACAAAGGAAGGGAAATCTGATACAAGAGCGCTGATAGTGTATGGTCGCAGATAATATTTGTTCCATGAAAAGTCAAATACTACTAGAAACAAAAACTATAGGTCAAGCAACTAGAAAATAATCCTGAGGGACAGTAGTTAGGTTGGGACTAAAACTGTTACAAAAATAAGCACAATTAAAATACACCCCCCCCAAAAATACACATTTAAACATAACCCAGAGTTTCCTATGCCAGATTAATGTTAAAATTGCATCGCGTTCATTCATTCACTCATACTCCATAGCAGATATTCAACATCTCTATGGGTTAGCAAAGTGCTGGGCATATAAAAACAAATACAACAGTCCCTGTGTTCCGGGAGCTTATTGTCTACTGGGGGCAGGGAGGAAAAGAAGGTAGAGAAGCAAGTAAACAAATATTTTATGTTTTCGTAGTGTAGTGGTTATCACATTCACCTCACAATTATTTTATAGTGAGTGGTACAGCACATGAAAACAATAGACACAGGGTGGAGTGGGTCCGCCAGAAAGAAGGGAAGAGAAGCACTTGGAAAAATCAAGAGACAGTGGGCCTTAAAAGAAGGGCAGTTTTTAAACATGGAGCTTCCCTATGACCCAGCAATCCCACTCCTAAGTATCTACCCAAAAGACACAAAAACACTGATTGAAAAAGATTCCTGCACCCCCATGTTTATTGCTGCTTTATTTACAATTGGAAAAACATGGAAGCAGCCCAGATGCCCAAAAGTAGATGACTGGAT
>NW_004567111.1:21480601-21481153 GCF_000260355.1 Condylura cristata
AGTTCGATTCCCGTCCTGGAGGTGCGGCAGACCTCTCCTGACCCACTGCGGCTCCCCTCAGCAGTGGACTTCAGTCAGCCTGCTCTGCTCCCCACTCTGTCTCTGGTGAATCCTATTACTTCTGGCCTGTTCCCCAGTTCGTGTATGCATAAATAAATAAATCTTTTAAAAAAGAAAGTATAGTTTAGGAAAGTCATTTCTCACAGAAGGAATATTGGTCACACAGACTGTGAACAGCGCCCCCTTTCGTTGTACTAGTCCCCACAGGAGACTCTGACCTTGCAATTGAGTGAAGGTTAAAGGGGTCCACAGTAAAAGGCAAGATTTGGTCAGAGGTGGGGACTAGTTGTAGGGATCTAGACTTACTTCAAAAGCATTAAAAACTTTTTTAAGTTTTTTTTGAAGAGTTTATTTTTTTTTAATTTTTTATAGTAGTTTATTTTTACATCATTTTGTACTTTTTTTTCATCTCAATTGTAATCCCCGTGGGTTTCCCATCACCAAGTCACCCGTGTGCCATCACCATAGTCCAGTGCACTTCCCTCCTCCCCC
>NW_004567111.1:21481253-21489203 GCF_000260355.1 Condylura cristata
ACCAGAGACAGAGTGGGGAGCAGAACAGGCAGATCAACGAAGTACACTGCTGAGGGGAGCAGTGGGCAGGCCAGGAGAGGTCTGCTCCACCATGTGGGTCACCTCTGGGGTAGGCAGGGATCGAATTCATGCTGAACTGGCTTTAGATTTTTAGTGGTGTGCTTTAACTCGCTGCGCCACCAGGGAGGGCCTTTTTTTAAGGTTTTTAAGCAGGCAAACTTATCCTATCTGTGATTTCTCTCATGTCAGCATGAAATTTAGGTTGGAAAGAAGGCTGAACTGGAAAGCCAAATAGCAGCCTACTGTAATTGTCCTTGTGAACAAGCACCGATTCCAAAGGCTGGGGATGAAGAGGCAAAATGACATGTAAAGACGGTAACTTTAGATTTGATGTGGATAAGAATATAAATGGGTAGCGAGAGAGGGGGGAGTATGGAAGCCTTTTCCAAGTTCATTAGTTTGATACTAGAGTCAGTAATCAAAAGAGGAAAGGGAGAAGGGATAAGCCAGTGTGGGGAAAAGTTCAGGTTTTCCTACTTGTGTATTCCTTATCTTGGTGTCTGGCCTCACGACTCCTGCAGCCCCAGGTACCTATGCACCCCACATCGCTCCTATGTGGTAAGAAGAGAAATGCCAGACAGAAACGGCTTCCAGAAATTATCCTCTATCTTAATTCTCTCTGGGGTTTACAGCTTGCTAAACTGCCCTGGAATATGCATTTCAGGGGTTTAAGTTGTTTTAGAGGCAGTTTCAAACAATGTTTCTGTCACTCCCCTTTCAGATTCCTGAATGGCACTTAACTGAAAATAAAGGTTCAGATTAAGTTCAGACGCTTGAAAGCACGTTTTAATGGTGAAACTTTAGCGTTAAGGCTTTCTTTACTTCTTACTTTGTTTCATGTGTTAAATATTAACTTGAATTTTGTGAGAATTAGAAGTTTTTACAAGTAGTATTTATACTTGTCAATTAAAAAGTTGTCTACAGTAACAAATATCTCTACATCCTCAAAGTGACAAATATATTTCTGTGGCGCAGACTTTAGAACATGAAGTGATATCACAGTAAAACCAGTTTGCTCTAATTTTATGGGTATTCTCATTTCAAATAACTCAAATGTCCACTTTTAAAAATTTATAAGCCAAAAATGTGGGGGGTATCAATTAAAAAGATCATAATTTCCATTTTATAAAGTGTCAATTTTCAGGGAACTCAAAATGGGATTTACTAAAATTTCATTTCATAGTCTCTAAAGGAAAAAAGATGTGAAGAAATCATTGTTCACTGAAAACTGCCAAGTTCTATTGTGCTCAACTATGATTTAAAATGTTTAGGAAAAAATTTTAAGTTGTGTAAGAAGTGATGCCGTCTTCTGAAGGAAAATTAAAAAAAAAAAAAAAAAAGCATGTGAGGCAGGTTGCAAAATGCTAACAGAGGTTAACCAGGAAACTCCAAATAAAATAAAGCATGTAGCAGGGAAATATGGATATTCTGAAAACCTTTACTCTTCCATAAAAGTTTGCGTCTCACCTTCTTTACCCTACTCATCCAGATCCAGATGAGATAAGAAAAAGTCCTAGCCGATGACTGCCACATGTAAGAACACCACTGACGAAAGGCAGTGTTTCCACATGTTTTACCATAAAAGGACACAAGGGATGGGCCCACCCTGATGGCACAATGACTTAAAAGCACAGCACTATGAAGCGAGCTGCAGCCATGACAGCACCAGTTTGATCCTGGGCCAGGGAGGTGATCCACATGGCCCCACAGACCTCTCCTGACCAGCCCGCTGCTCCCCTCATGGTACACTGGTACTTCATAGATCTGCCTGTTCTACTTCCCGCTCTATCTCTGGTGAATCCTCTCACCCCCAACTCCTCTGGCTTATACCCCAGTTCTTATATGTATAAACAAATCTTTAAAAAAAAAAAAATGGGCACATGCATAAAATGATGGAAAAATAAACTATTGAAAAGAAAAAAAAATGGGCACAAGGGTCTATGAAAATAAAATATAAAAAGCTGCTCCAACAAACAGAAAGAAATACAGATGAGACAGAGTTAAAGTGTCTTCAGTTAAAAGTAAGGGATTTAGGGCAGCAGTGAATGCCTTCTCTCTAATAGACTCTGTGCTCCTAATTAAAAAAGCTTAACCACCAAAGCAAAAACACCATGTATTGTCTAAGCAACATCTAAGTCTCATAAGTTCCTGCTTTAGGCCAAAAAACTCAAGGCTATTGAATAATGCAGCCTATAAAGTAGCTGGTAAAAATAGAAATGACAAAGATATCAACCCAAACCAAAGCTAGTATAGCATATGTCTTACTGGTTTCATGCAGCCTCACACCTTAGGAGTAGCAATTTCTGCTACTGTATTCACTTTCTGGGGCTTCTCTCACAGAATGCTGCAAAAAAGTGAAGGTGACAGAATTTGCTCTGTTAACGTTCTGGAGGTTAGCAGTCCAGTGTGTCATGCAAGCTGAGACTAGACAGAAACCTTCCTTGACTCTTATTAGCTGGTGAGGTTGTCAGTCCTTGGTTTTCCTTTATTGCAGCTAAATTAACTCCAGTCTCTGCCTCTCTCTTCCCATGGCCTTCTCCCAGTGTATCCTTCTTAGAAGGATAGTCCCAGCCCCTCTGATTTCATTATAACTTGATGATCCCTGCAAAGACCCTATTTCCAAGTAAGATCATGTTCACAGGTACTAGGCACTAAGACTTCAACATATCTTTTTTTTTTTTTCAACATATCTTTTGAGGGACACATTTTTAACCCTTTAACAGTCATTTCTGTGATTGGTCAAATCCTCTCCTGCCATTCAGGCATTTCCATTAATCAATACAGTTTGATTTAAGCTTGAAAATTTCAGTCTAGTTCATGTACTTTAAGTCCTCACATAACATCATGGATAGATTCTGGGAAACTGTGACTTTAATGAAAGTGACATGTAATGAAAGCAGGTCCTTGAATAATGTTAGTTCAACGTCAGCAGAATTTTTTTTTCTCATCACTACAATTACATGATGTTGAATGAAATGGCATTATTCATGAACCTGCTGTAATTATACATAATCCAATGTTCACTTCCATCAGGTCATATTCTGCAGCTTCTGCCTTCCATGGGTGATGAGAATTCTACATTGCCTCTGGCACCCTCTGCTTTTCCCCAGAGCTTGCACCCTGGAGTTGGCTTTAAGAGGAAAATGTATGTGATGAGATGGGGCAATTTCCTTCAATGGCCAAGCCCATAAGTGGATTTTTCCAGGCACTCCACCTGGGCTCCGGGCAGAGATGACGTGGCCATTCCCCCAGGGCAGTGATGGTTTCTTTCAAGACTCAGTTGCATCTTTTGGGCAACCTTTGGCTGGCAGGAAGATGCACATTCCTGAGCTGGAGTGTCTCTGGCCTTAGAGAAGTCATAGACCTTGGTACATGGAGTTTCGTTCTCATCAACTTTATAGCACCCACCTCTGAGCAGCAAGCAAATGAAAGATTAATTCTATATACAGCTTAGAAATCAAGAACCTAAAGAGAACAACACTGTACCTGTGGCACAGAGTTTCTGTATTTGTATTTTACAGACAAAATGTGTGTACTTTAAAGTGAGTTGTTTGTGTAATAGCTATTTCGCTCTCATCTATGAGAAGAGAAACTTAATTTTGGTGTGATACAGCAATTTGACCAACTAAATATTTTTCTTCCCATCCTTTCCTACATCTCACAGTGGACATTTGACATAGTTTTGGCTAGAGAGAAATAGGTAGACATAGGAACAATGAGACAACCCTTCACGTTCTGGTGAAAGGAAGCACTTTTGGTCTGCTCTGACCTTTCCCTTTTGGCATCCTGGTGCCCTAAATGCGACAGCCATCTTGTGATCATAGGCTGTGGGCATGTAGGAGAAACCAAAAGGATCACGAAGTGCCAGGCCTGATATTATCCATTCATTGAGTCAAAGCCAGTAACAATTTACCCGCAGAAGACATAGCATGTGAGAAAAAAGAATGTCGATCGAGAATCCATTATTGGTTGGGTTCTCTGTTACTTCAAGTTAAAGCATTTCTAGTTTGGTTCTGAGAGCTGATTAGCAGATACTCCCTTTTTTTTCCACTAGGGTGTCTCTGCCACATCAGCAAGAGCTGTGATAAGAAAACAGGGCTACATAGGAAAAAGTTTCAGTTTCCCATCTTACAAGTTGAAAAGTTATCAAATAGTGTAAATCAAGACCCCTTCTGGTCTCCCTGAATTTAAAATTTATGTCCATAACCCTTGTCAATCTGACTCTGCAACCCTACCTTCAATGACCTGTTACCATATTTTCCTAAGGAGTTTTATGGCTGTTTTGGTTAGTTGGAGCAGTTTAATGATAATAATAATCCAGGTCCCCTTACATCTTTATTATAGTGCAAGGCCCTGACGGCTCTCCCCTAGCCTGTCTGAACAGGAAATGAAATTGTATAGACAGTATGATCACATCCATATAAAAGGTCAAATTAAATCAGTGAACAAATAAAAAAACATAGACAAGAAATCTACCAGAATATCAGGAATAGTGATCTATGGGCAAGGTAGACAATTTTTCTCCTTTTATCATACTTTTAAGTGATTTATTCTGTTCACTCTTAATCACAGTGGACAAAAATAAAATAATCTTAAGCTTACAAAAACAATAACTAATTAAAATCACAAGGACTTTTCTTTACATGTAAACTACAAAAAATATACAAAATTTGTATAATGGTGCTACAAGCCTGGAAGAGACTATTACACCATATGGTAATAATTTACTGCCTAACAAAATGGGGCCTCAAGTAATTCTGTGGGAGCAGGTCACAAAGGTTCCTACAAAATTCCCTCCTCCACCCAACAAAGCCAAGTCTTAGGCAATTGCTCAAAAGATCTTTCACCCACCTAATTCCCAGCCAATCCTAGACTCTTCTGGGGTTAATTCCTACCTTCATCTTTCTGACAATAATTTATCAGAAGAAATCTTTGAAAATGCCTCTACTTTAAAACTTTGTGATTTAAGACAACATACAGATTTGGCCAACAGGCATATGAACAAATGTTCATCATCACTTATTATCAGGAAAATGCAAATCAAAACCACAGTGAGACAGCACCTCACACCTGTGAGATGGCCCATCTCAAAAAGACCAGAAAGAACTAGTACTGGCACAGGAAGGGAGAAAAAGGAATTTTCTTCCACTGTTGACAGGGGAAGGTAGACTGGTCTAGCTCCCATGGGAAGCAGTATGGAGGTTTCTTGAGACTAAAAATGGATCTGCCATAGGATCTAGCCAATTCCACTCATAGGTATCTACTCAAAAATAACAAAACACGAATTCAAAAGGAAACTGGCATCCCTACATTTATTACAATACTAGTTGCCATAGCCCAACTGAGTGGATAACAGCTGAGTGGACCAAGAAGATATGGTATATATACATGATTGAATACAACTCAGCAATCAAAAAAGACAAAATCATGACATTTGTGGCAACATGGAAGGGAGCTGAAAGGGATTTTGTTAAGCAAAATAAGCCAGAAAGAGAAAGGCATGTATCGGATGATGTCACTTATATATGGAATATTGAGAAATGAAGCAAAGGGTCCCACAAAGACAAACCATAATACCAACAGATCCTCAGTGTTCAGAGGATGGAAGGAAGGGAGAAGGGAGAGAGGGGGCAAGGAGAACACTGTGGACTACAGTGGAGGACTATGGAAGCTTTGGTGGTGGGGTGCAATGGTGACCACAACTGAGGGAGAAATCTTACATGGTTAAAAAAACAAGGGTGTAAAACAAGGGCATTTGAAATAAAAGAAAAGTCACTATCTGAAAAGCAAAGAACCTCAGTCTTCCCATTTCCTTTAATTTAGCAGCACAAATGATACCTGGTGTCACCTAAAGTTTCATCTGTGCCTTCTAGGAGCGAATTCTTTGAAAGGCATTTCCAAATTAAAGACACATATACCATAGTGCTTCCATAAATATTTCCAGTTATATTCTGAAATATATATTCATGATTATAAAGAAAACTCATGGGGCCTTCCCTGGTGGTGCAACAGGTTAAAACATAGCACTATGAGGTGGTCCCAGCCACTACAGCACAAGTTTCGAACCCTAGCCAGGGAGGTGACCCACATGGTGCAGCAGACCTCTCCTGTCTGGCCTGCTGCTCCCCTCAGCAGTGTACTTCAGTATATCTGCCAGTTCTGCTCCCTACTCTGTCGCTGGTGAATTCTCTTACCCCCTGCACCTCTGGCCGATACCCCAGTTCTTGTGTGCATAAATAAATCTATCTTTTTAAAAATTTTTAATAAAAAAGAAAATTCATGAAAAGAGCAAGAAAGTTTGAAGTGTCAATCTGCAATCCTCCTTGGCTGCCCAGGTCACCTCACCAAAGTAAACTGTATGAATCATTTGCTGTGAAATGTTTCATGTAGATGAATGCATTGAGATACATATCTTTATACATCTCACATACTAAAAAAAAGAGGAATTTAAACATAACTTTTCTCTACCTTGCTCTACTCATTTTATGGCATATCTTGGTAACCTTTCCAAACAGCATGTAGAGAGACAAATACAGTACATACTGACACATTCTTTTAATTAGCTACATGTGAATTTAAAATATATGTACACAGTAATTAGTTAAATAATTCTATGGTTTTACACATTTAGGTGTTTTCCAATTTTCATGAGTACATACCTATTTTATATCTATATTTCAGTATATATTTGGGGAAAGGCCCTAGATATATAATTGATGGATCAAGGAATATATGTATTTTAATATGTATTAAACCTGCCAAATTGTCCTTCAAAATTTTAACAAGTATAGGTCCTCTTAAAAAAATGTATGTTAGTGCCTATTTCTCCATATCCTTGCTAAAATTTAGCTTATCAACTATTACTGTATTTCCCAATTTGAAAAGTGAGAAATCAGATTTCATTTTTAAATTGCATTTCTCATATATTTTTCAACTGTACCAAAATATAGTACAAAAATGTTAAGTGCCAAATTTCAATACAATTGATAGCTCCAACGTGTGCATTTATCTTGAACCTATAAATGAAGTTTCCCTGAGGTTCTTGTACAGGATTTGAACTTGTACATCTACTACTGATTTCACCTGTGTTTATAATTCACACTTTCAGATGCCCATTCATGTACAAACATGATACTGTACCTGTCCAGTCATGCCAGAAGATGTCATGGGCATCACCTGGCAGCCTCTGTGCTCATCCCAATCATATTTTGTGGTACACAATGTCATAAAGATATCTTAGTGTAATTTATAGTCCCTCTGGTAAGTCAAATACCTGAGATTTAAGATAGGCTTACACACTATTTCTATTGCCTGATCAATGCATTGGGGCTATATGGGCTTTTATTTTTGTTTTAGCAGCTTTCTTAGAGTTTGCGACAGTAAAAATATGAAAACAGCTGTCACTGTCATCAGAGAACTAATTAAATTATGTGATATTAAAAATAGTGAGATTGATTCAAGTTGAAGGTAACATATCTCCAACATCTATTGTTTCATGAAGTAAGCAATATAATTTTATAGAATTCTCCTATTTTTAAGTTATATATCTCTATAAGCATATATAAGAGTGTCAGAGCAATGCTTGATTCTGAAGAAGAGATTGGGAAATAGAGACTTTAGGGAGACTTACTTCTCACTATATATACTTTTAATTAGGTTTTTTCTCTCTATTACATCTTTAATTAAAAAAAAAAACTCACAACATATTTTTCTTGCCTACCTACCCGGACTTAGATTCTAGTACTATGTTGAATAGAAATTGTAAGACTTCTTATGCTTATCTTACTCCAGTTCTTTTTTTTTTTTTAAAGATTTATTTATTTGTGCATACAGAACTGGGGTATAGGCCGGAGGCTCAGGGGTGGCGAGAGGATTCACCAGAGACAGAGT
>NW_004567111.1:21489303-21524619 GCF_000260355.1 Condylura cristata
TATATGTACAAATGTGCTAGAGATGTCCTAACCAACAGGCATATTGACAAAGTACACTGCTGAGGGGAGCAGTGGGCAGGTCAGGTGAGGTCTGCCACGCCATGTGGATCTCCTCTGGAGTGGGGGATCGAACTCGCATTGGGGCAGTGGCAGCCAGCTTGCAGTGCTGCATCTTAACCCATTGCACCACCAGGGAGGGCCCACTCTTACTCCTATTCTTATCTTACTCTTGACTTTAGAGGAAAAAATTTAATTTTTCATTATTAAGTATTATGTTAGCCTCATACATGACCTATATCATGTTAAGTGAATTCCATCTATTTCTAGTTTGTTGAGTATTTTTATCATGAAAGAGTCTTGAATTATTTCAAATTCTTTTTCTGCATCACTAGAGAGGATCATATAATTTTTAATTTGTCCTGTTAATGTGCTGTGCCACAATAATTGTTTTTCTATGTTGAATCACTTCTTTATCCTGGGGATAAGTCCCACTTGGTCAAGGTGTGTAATTATTGTTTATGTACTGTTGAGTCTGGTTTTTTAGTATGTTGTTGAGAATTGTTGCATCAATATTGTTTTGTTTCTTGTAGTTTCTTTGTCTGAAACAGTCAAGTGACGTTTCATGTAAGAGAAAATATTTCAGCCTATGACAGTCTCATGTTATTGGAATAGTAATAAATTAAGTTTATAATGTTGACCCTGAATCAATCTCACCTTTAAAAGACAGGGAAAAAATGTATAATTGTTTCTAACAATAATAGGCTTTTTTCCCCTAGGATCAGCATTAAAGTAATATTTGTCACTAACCTAGAAAAGTCCTCTTATTGTTAGATTAATATCATATCAATTAATAGATTAATGCACCAGAGCAGTCCTCCACTCCTCTGAAACACAGCTCTTCTAGAAACCAAAGAATGCCACAGAAACTAAGCTTGCAGTATGTAGGTTTTAAGCCTAAATCATGTGAAGATTAAGAGAGCTGTAGACCATAGCACATCCTTTTTGTAGACACACTCGCGGTTCCTAATACAGTGTAGACCAGTTCAAGTCTGTCCAAGGAAACCTACCTGCTGATCCCTGTCCCTTTGGAGATGAGAGTAATTGTACACTTATTTAGAAAGCATTAAATAGAAATTACCCATTAGTACTTCTGTCTAAAACTGCATAATCAATTTTGGAATACAAAGAAAGGGAAATTTTTTTGGCTTCTGAAATGAATTCTTTTTCCCCTCTTCATTTAATATTTGTTTGCTAATTCTTCTGCATCTCTGTCAATGGTATTTACTGTTCAGTCACTAATGTAGCTTTTGGTCTTTAAAGCTTTTAACCTTTCATCTTCAGTAATTCAAGTGGGTTTAAGAAATCTCTTTCACCTCCCCATGTCCAAAAATTGATCTTCAATCAAATTCCCTTTCAAATGGCTCTAACACTGTTACCTGCGGTATGCTTGGAATCGAAAAGCCTTTTCCCAAACATCTGCTTAGTGGCCTTTTTAAAAAGCACTGGTGTTTTTTTCCCTTCTTCTGGTTAGTGTTCTCTCTCTCTCTCTCTCATTTTTTTCTCTTTCTTTCTTTTCCTTTCTCCTTCCCTCCCTCTCTCCCTCCTTTCCCTGTTATTTCTTTTTTCCTTTTCCTTCACCCCACCTTCCCTCTTCCTTTCCTCCTTCACTTCCTTCCTTCTTTCTTCCTTTCTCTCTTCTTTTCTCCTCTTATTTTTGAAGAAGGAACAGGAGTAAGAGATGCAGGGTTATATAATCTTGAAAACTGACTAGTTTAGACTCACAAGAAAAAGGCAAATTTCAAAAAGCCATATTCTTTTTCTTTTGGTTGAAGTGTTGTGCTTTTTTAAGAATCTAATCATTCACATGTAACTCTGAAAGCTTGAGATGTCTGGCTTTTTCAAATGTTAGTCACATTTCTGAATCATCAAGGTAATTTTTGCTACAAATTGTGGCAGGAATTTTAGCTGTGAAGTTATTTCTCATCGTGGCAAAGAGCTTAATTGAGAGACTCAGTTATCCCTCTTAGTCTCAAAAAAATCCCAGTGTACCAAGATTGAATCCAATTTAAATTCTTTTGTATGATAAATTCTTTAGTGATGCAGTAATATTAACCTATTCGCAATGATATAGAAGATGTGGAAACACGTTTTCTATCTTGAATCCCTTTTTAAAAAAAAAATTTCCTACAGTTCTGTAGCACATTTCATCAAATATAGCATTACTGGGTGTTTCTTCTGGATTTTAATTATAACAATCTTTTTATATTAGGGTTTTGAGGTAGAGCCTGGTGCATTCCATTCACACACTGCAGTGATTAATTCCTATTGCTGCTCAGTCACTTGTTACTTTATTTTTAGGGGCAAATTTATAGCAACTCCTGGATCACATGTACAATGGTATTTGAAGTATCTGCAGCTGCTTACATAGCAGAAGTTCCAAGCTACATTCCTGTTGTGAATCATAGGTTTGTGAGGATGGTACCACAGTAACAAGAAAAAGAAGTAGCCTTCCAGAAGTGTGCACACTCTCACACATACATACACAGATCTCCAGAGGATTCCTAGCATGCACTATTGAAGAGCATCCTCTAAGTGTCTCAGCAGAAAGAGATCCTTTAAAGAATGTTATTTACATCTAGTCAAGCATTTTATTTATTCAAGAACCTCTAATACTCCTGAAATATATCTAAAAATATGCATACACTCATAAATGCACATTTATATCACACATAAATACAAGTGTATATGTACAAATGTGCTAGAGATGTCCTAACCACTTTCTCCCAATTTTAGAGTTCTATAGCACGTTATTCTCTATGCTTTTTCATCATGGAGCTTTGGGATGCCAAAGGCATCTCCAAGACATGCTATTGCCTGCCATGTGGTCATAGAGAATACAGCTAGGCCTTTCTGGTCCAATCATCAAAATCTTCTTTACATCCACATGACCCTCAATCCCACAGAAATCGATGCAAGTCACAGTCCTCATAATGAAAGTTAAACATCCAAACACCAGGACTCAATTGCTCAGGTTTAAAATTGGGCTCTTCTATTTCCTAACTGGTGGCCTTGGGCAACTGTGCATCTCTCTACACCTCTATTTTGTCTTCCGTCTAGCTCACAGGCTGCTCTATGGGAGAAAGGAGATAATGCATATAAAAACCCCTAAGACCGATTAGGCTCTTAAGAAGCCCTCAGTATATACAAGCTATTTTTACTATTCTGAAGAAGCAAGAGAAAGGGCTAATGCTTGGGTAATGCTCTTGACTGAGCTGAGTAGAGACGAAGGCCACCATAGGAACAGGTGCACTGTAGAAATGAACATGTGTCTCTTCAAGTAGTATCCAGCAGAACACTTAAAATTCCTTAGTGATGGCATGAGCTTTGAGTAGGAAGGCCTCTTGAGCAAAGATGGACTTCATCTCTTAGAGAAAAGGATAATTGCTACAGATGGAAGCTGACCAAAATAGGGAAGAAAGTACTTTTCTAGACTTACTTGGGGCTAATTCAATGTCTCCTGAATTCACAAGGTATATAAGGAAAAATGCACTTCCCCAAACCAAAAAACTATGTGATTCAAATGACCAAAACAGGTGAAATGATGATAAAACATGCTTATGAGTTTACCTTAGTAAATATAATATCAATCAACTATAATATAGAGACCATGAAATCAGAGCAATTTGTCAGTTTTGTTTGTAGATATAGCTCCAGAGTCCAGAAGATTGGAGGCACTATACATTTTTGCCTAATGAATTATCTGTGGTATTAGGGAAATACTCAGCACCTGGTGAGTGCAAACATAAGTGATGTTCCAGCATGTCTGATTTTTGAACTCTGATTTGAGGATACAGGTAGAGATGTGGAGGGTGCTATGTTTTAGGATTACGGAGGAAAGTTTAAGGTGGGTGAACACTGTCCTACTTGAATCTTCAAGAAATTATCAGGATAAGCAATTTTCTGCTAACAAGGGGAACAAGAAGGAATATATGCCTGTAAGAAAATTTGTAGTTCTTTTTTTTTTGCAATTACACTCAGAAGTCAATATGGGTTTAACACTCACTCAAAGAAGGGAAACAAAGGAATAGGACAGAGTTAAAAACATCTAAAGACTAAAAGGGGATTATCTGGGCTGAATTTCACAGGGGAGGGCTGAAGCAAAAGACAGGAACTGAAGGCCAGCAGATTCCCATAAATTCAGCCTGCCAGTCAGTCGGGCTAAATCTTAAATAGGCACTATCATCCAGCTCTACCTGGCCGATTCAACTCAACTTTGTTCTACTTTGGATGTGTTAGCTTTTTAAATGTTCTTTTAGTTTTTTATTCAACACTCATCTTGAAACTTCCAAACATCTCTCCTGAACTAAAAAGAAACAGGATGATATTTGAACATGAGACGAGGAAGCATGAGTAGTATGCCCCCTGGAAACTGGAAAAAGCCAAAGTAGAGACTGAATATATGCAGACAACACTGAATGTTGATTCACAACTTCTCTGAACATCCATTTCCATCCAAAATGGGGAGCTTAACTGCATAGAACCCTAAGATTTTTTTTCATGTACAAACTGTGTCATGCAGACACTGTATCACATAGAAAGGTGATGTTTTAAAGGGAATACATTTTTAAAAGTGAAGCTCAAACTAACAGTGGGAGCATATTTCTTGCTTGCTGGGCAGGATTTAATAAATCAGTTTTCATTAAAACAAAGAATCCATGTTGATGGGTAAAAGCTGGGTCATGTAGTGACTTACTGCTTTTAAAACTAGGAAGCAGCCAATCCTAAAAAGTTTTTGGATTTTATGCTTTCCTCTTGGACCAAGAAAGTTTTGTCAATTTCTGGATCAATTCAGAGGTTTCTGTACTAGATCAATCCATGAAAGATTATGTCCTATCTGACACAATAATGACTTGCCAGGAAAACTACCTCTCTCAAGGTAAGAATCACTCAGTCCTGGACTAAGACACTAAGTTGCAAAGTGAATAACACATTCACAAAGACAACACATTCTTACTGTGTTGGAACATTTTTTCCCCTGGAGGCATTTTACCCCTCACCTGGCCCATCTCCCAAGGCCCTGGGAGCACCCAGCAATGAGCTTACCTATTTTTGTGAATTATGCAAAAGTGAAATATTTAGACAATTGAGGAAAACTTTTGCCACCTTTCCATTGCAACTGCCGTTTTGTCACAGTCCCTTTTGTTCCATAGTACTGGAATGGCACTTTGGGAAATGTTCATCCAAGATAGTGGTTCTCAGAGGTGAGGGAGCTGGAGGATCATTTTACTCCCCAGGAGGCATCTAGCAATGTTTGGAGGCCTTTTCAACTGCCACCACACTGGATATATGCTATTGGCACCTAGGGAATAAAGGCCAGGGATGTTATAGGGCTAAATTCCCTGTCATTCACAAGTCAGGCCCACTCAACAAAGAACTACCCTCTCAAAAAATGTCAATAGCTTCATGGCTCAGAAATTAATTCTTGGGTAAAAGAAAGTTGAGTGGAGAATACTTTGGGTTGTCAGGAAAAATGATGATGCATTTTTTTTTTATTTGTAAAACATAGAAGGAATACATCATGACTTTTCTGACAACCCATATTTAGTTTGGTTCTGGTGGCTGTGTATTTGGATGCAGTCATTGCCCCCTTGTGTAGACAGAGCGCTCATAATCCCTACCACGCGTACTCACCCATGTTGTGACACAAAGATCATGTCACAAATCTTTGATTGCCAAAGATTGTTCTGCTCTATCAAAGTGGAAATGTGTCTAAGAGGGTCTAAGTTTGTGGACAATAGATAAGCAAGGTGTACAAGGAGCCAAAGCTGATCTGTAAAATGAAATCCCTCCAGACAACAGATATGTAAAATTGTAAACAGAGGGTTGGATTCTCATCATCAACTCCCTTCAGCATGAAGTGATATCTCTTGTCAGAATATGTTCAAAAAAGGAGCAAGTACAAAAATGCACTTGTGTATAGCGTTCATTTTTTAGTGGGACTTGCACAAAATAACTTACTGTAATTCCATTATTGTAAGGTTCAGCTCTATTGCATCCCTTCGATTGCTAAAAAAATAAATAAATAAAACCAGTTTGATCAACAATTGTAAAGACTGGATTATCTTCAGGCCTGTGTAGAACATAATGTTACAAAAATAGTGTTATAAAAAGAGGTTATCAAAAATGTAGGAAACATACTACAGAAGAGTGCTGGGCAGTTAATTTAAAAAGATAATTGTGTTTCTAAATTTAGTGAGATTTGTGAATTTTTTTTTAAAGATTTATTCATTCATATAGAACTGGGGTACAGGCCAGAGATGCGGAGGGTGAGAGGCTTCACCAGAGACAGAGTAAGGAGCAAAACAGGCAGATCAAAGAAGTACACTGCTGAGGGGAGCAGCGGGCAGGTCAGGAGAGGTCTGCCACGCCATGTGGATCTCCTCCTGGGCAAGCAGGAACCGAACTCATGCAGAAGTGGCTTTAGCTTCTTAGTGCTGTGCTTTAACCTGCTGCGCCACCAGGGAGGGCCCAAGATTTGTGAAATTTTAAAAAATTTCTTAAATAAATATTCCCTTTCTAACTTTTTTTTTCAGTATTTCTTCTTTGAAAGTGGGGTTCCAATTTTCATGAGTTTGAGACACCACAAAATCACTCTTTGGGTTATAAAGTTTGTGTTTCAAAAACAGTACATGTTTGTGAGAAAATCAATTTTATATATGTATGTAATATAGGTACCTAACATTTTCTTTTACACCTACTTCATTCAACCAGGCCCTTATCAATACTCAGCTTCTTCTTACAGTGACCTCTGGCAGGCTTTCTTGACCCCGCCTCCTCCCCACCCTGCAGTCCCAGTCCTGGTAAAGTGCTGCTGTGAACACATCACTTACCCAGGAGAGCCCTGAAACAGGAGACATGAATACTGTCCCCCAGGTCCCCAGCAGCATGCACACCTCTGCCCCACCCTTATCAAAGGGCTTCTAGTTTTCTTTCCCACTCGTTGGTGGAATCCTGACATGACATCATGGATCTTTGTGTTTAGTACCTATTATGGGCCTATCCCAAAGGGTATTTACATGCATCTGTGGACATGGAAAACAATCTTGACGTGTACTTTTAAATAATTGGATCTGGTGCCTCCCTGGTGACCTAGGGGTTAAGTCTCAGAGCTCTGATGCTGTCACTACTGAGGCCTGAGTTCATTGCCAGCCAGGGTGCTGACTCACAGGTCACAGCAGACCTCTCCTTTCTACCTGCTGCTCCCTACAGCAGTGTATTTCAGTATATCTGCCTGTTCTGCTCTCCACTCAGTCTGGCAAATCCTCTCACAGCCCCCCTGCACCTCTGGCCTACACCCCAGTTCTTGTATAAAAACATAAAAAATTAAAAATAAATCTTCAAAAAATAATAATAATAACAAATATGTAACTGAATCTAATCTTGCTCTCCACGGTGTCCTGCAACCGCCTAGTTTAAAGGGTCTGTGCATTTTGAAATTCCACCTTTTACAACTACAGTTGACTCAAGCCTGGAACCTGGTCAAAAAGAAAGGAAACAATCTCCTGCCAGTTGGCTGTCAGGGACAATTGTTTTGCAGTCATCAACAGGACATCCCAAACTAGTCCTGTCCTCCCTGTTGGTGACGACCCCACCACTGCTGACCCAGCAAAAGCAGCTGTCTGGCTGTGACTGTCTCCAGACTCTGCCCTTGCTGGGACCTGCACAGCTGTCTGGCCAGCGAGGAGGAAACTGGCTCCTGTACAGGTAGAAGGCAAAGCGAAATGCCTAGGTGTTAAAGGTGGTAATGGTGAGAAGAGGAAATGACTAAAAAGGAGGGAAAAAGCTTTCAAATGAAAGTGGGAAATGGGTTGCTGTTAAGCAGATGTTACAGGTAAAGATAAAGCTGTCAACTCATAACTCTGTTTCAGAGCTACTTAAAAGCCTGGATTCCCTGTGTTCATGGGTACATACCCTCACACACAATTTCTCTTTATGCGCAGCAGCCATATTTGAGCTAATAGCTGAAACATGAAAAAGCAATTCGTATATTCATGGATTTTTACCTTTACCTTTAATTCCAGAGGCTGCTTGTTTGTTTTGCTAATAGACTCAAACCTGGACAGGTCATTGGCGGGCATTAACAGATGCCAGATTTAACACATGTGTTGAAATTTCAGGTCTTGAGTGTTAGTTGAGGAAATTTTGGCAACCTCTGCTTTCAAAAGCTAATACTTCCAATAAAGGCCCAGACTTCCATGAGATCAACCAACAATTAGCAATTATAATTCAAGAGTAAATGGAAAGTGAGTTCATTAATTTGTTAAATGTGCTGCTCAACTACAGATCCTAGCATACTTCAAGCATACTTCTAACAGATAAACTTTTTCAACTGGAAATCAACAGAGGCCTCGGTGAAAACACAAGCCCAGAAACTTTTTTCTCCCCAGAAACAGCCAGCCTTTGACCTTGCCAGCAAAATACTCTTTTCCAGGATATATTTAACCCACAAATTGATTCTTTTAAAATGTTCTTGATTTTCTGAAATTTACAGCAGTGTGCATTTATTATCTGGATCAACAAGACAGATAAAAAATTGCAATAACTGGAGAGACTATAGTTTACTCTCTTCGAACTTTATTGTTGCATTGCTTGATCTCTTTCATTTTGACATTTTAACAACTTGGAGAAATATAGATTAGAGGGGCTTGGCCGAAACAGCAAATGTTTTCTTAACTAAGCCCCTGAGAATTAAGCCATTTAATTTTAGTGTACAGAAACAGTGATAAATTACTTGGGATTATACCTCAAAGGTATAAACCCTATGCAAATGGGTTGCAAAATGATTGTGAGAGAAGTGCAAATATGAAAGATTATTTGGGCACTGACCTCCCTTATAGGTTAAGAAAGGCATATACCTAAATCCCCACTTCAAACCTTTCCTTGGAAGGGGTGAATCAATTCATGTCAAAGCAAGATGAAATCAGAGTTAAAAAATTAAATTATTCCAGTGATTTGGCCAAAGGTTACAAGTTAGATACGTTAAATAGCTATGTTAAATATTATTCATCTCATGATAGGAACCAACTTTAATCTCTGTTTATTATTTTGAACTATTGTAGCCTCAGACCAAAGGTATAAAAATCCCAAGGCCAAAGCACATCTATTGAACAGGCATAATGAGCTATTTCTTTGATAGACCTGAAGCCAAATACAATAAAACTTAAATATCCATTTGCGTTCAACTTACTCCTTGCAGCTCTTAGAATGAAGAAAATTCCATGGACTGAGCAAATGCTTAGTGTTTTGGATTTCTTGATAAAATGCATGTGTATATTATTGTCTTTAGTAGTCATGGTACAATTGCAATAAATAGATGTTTTCAAATAAAAGAGGCCCACCAATTTCAACTGTGTTCAGGACTGAGTTTGGAGACAGATTTCCAGTTTGCACTCATGTGGAGAAATGCACAAGTCTTCTCTGTATATAGATGTCATCAGCCCTCCCATCACTAACGCCACATGAGTCCATAATATTTGTTGTTTCTTTTAAAAGATTATTCTTTTGAAATATTAAATACAATTCACTTAGACCTAATTATTTGCACAATCAAAATCATTTTGTAACTCTAAGGACACCTTCTCTGGTTTTTAAAATATTGAGAAGCATGATTATAGGTTTAACATTCACAGAATGTAACATTAAGCTTCAAACTCTCCTTTCTATCTCTCTCATAGCAAAGTCTGATAATTTTTTAATTCACTAATGCACTTTATTCCTTTAATTTTCCCACAATTAAGTTGTAAAATAATTGTGATTATCATTAAGTGTCCATATATGCTTTAAACAAAGTGTTTCACAATCATTTCTTTTGCAAAGTACGTTGTTCTTTAAACCAGGTTTTATCATGTCCTGTTATTCTAAGAACCACATTAATGATCAGATTAACAGATGGTCTATCAGTTTTAGAAGCAAAGGTTGTCCTTTATTAAATATGTGTACCCGTTATTTGTGTCTTTTTGAACTTTGTACTACCTAAACTTGCTATCTTTATTTTATGAGGAACCAGAAGAATCCCAGAGTTGACAAAGAGAAGTATCTCCCCAAGAATCATTGAATAGAAAAGCAGTCTTCTCAAGGTGTCAAGCAGTTTGTAGAGCCCTCTGAATAGAGTGTGAATTCAACTCCCATTCAAGTGCCAGGGTTTGCCAGATCCTCTCTCTGAGAAACTGGGCAGGTACTATGAACGCATGAAATAAACCCAAGTGGCTGTAGATGTGCTCTAGCTATGGGGGAGAAGCTGACATGTTCAAGCAACATAAACATATAGAAATATCAGAACATCTCCTTTTTCAGTGCAAAGGTATATTTCATAATCCTTTCAACAGAAAAGGGGTGTACGGATCAATGAATTCATAGCTAAGGAGTCTTAGCCTTTGCTAAGAATTGAAAGCTGAAAATAAGCCTGACAGTTGTCACATGGGTCCCTAGATTTCTTCCTCTGAGGACTGACAACCCTTCTCCATCAGTTCCCCTAGAGTGAATTAAGGCAAATGTGGCTCTTTCCTTTCCTAGATATTGCTGAGCCAGGTAAGAATAAAGCAACTACATGGCCAGTTCATCTTAAAACACAGCAGAATGCACACAGAAACAAAGCAAGATGTTACCCAGTGTTATTTTTCTCTCACACAGCAACTGAGGGTCCTGCCAAACTTAGGTCTGGGCAGCAAGAACAGCCCCTGATGATGCTCGTCACCCTGGATGGTCTCCAGTCTCTTTGCATCCTCCCACCCCAATGGTGGCTCATTCCTTAAATCCACAAGTTTCACTCCTTCCAATCTCTCCCTTGAGAAATATATCACTCCCTTTCTTTGACAGGAAGAGGTTTTCTTCGAAGTCTTTCCTGCATCCTGTAAAATTAGGATGCACCTCCAGTCCTGGCCAACACATCAAGCAGGTCCTTTCCCTCATGAGAATGGGAGGAGGAGATGGAGCCTCATATTAGAGCAAAAGTGAGGCTTTTTAAGTCCAGGTCAGTCTCTCCACCAGAATGCCAACTAATTATCTTATTAAAAATGTCAACTAAGAAGAGGTAAGCATACTTCACTGAGAGAAGCAATATTTTTCTTGCAATAGCACTGCCTAATGCCACACTGAAGCAAGGCTACCTCCTCTGTTAACCTGATTTTGGTCTTTCCCCTTTCGATAAAATTGGCCTGCGTTATTTATTTATTTTCATTATGATGTTTACTGAGCTAACACTTTAAAACACTGTGCACTGTATGTTTTAGGGATTCGGTCACACCTCTACAAGTGAGTGTTATCACACAACAGCCACCACTAAAATCCCACTAGTCCATGAGAAAGGTGGAGCCAAAGACATAAAAGGAGACCTAGTGGACTACAACTGATTTTCTCCACTTAAAATTCATGTATTACTGGAGAAAACAGAAAATAAACACCACCCTATTATATTATTGATCAAGAAAATTATTACAAACATCTTGGTGTAAATCCTTACAATGCTTCTAAGCATTTTATATATACGTATATATCATTCCTTTTTTCATTATTTTATAGCATTCACATTTTCCAAAGCCATCACGTTTCTTCATTTTTAATGTTGCCTTTTGTTTCATTTAGTAGTTATATGACAGTTTACTAAAGGCTGTTTTTAAGTTAAGAAATATTAGGCACTTCCCTACCTCCCTCATGCCTCTAGTTTATTTTGCCAGGTAAAAGGAGGCTGGTAGTTGGGCAGGGAGATGATAGGCAGATCTACCGTCTTTGCTGCCTCTCTGTGAGGTAAGATTCTTTCCTCATTCCCAATTCATTTTTGGATTGATTTTTCTTGAACACCATGATTGACCATTGTTTGTTTGTTTCTCTCTCTTCTCTTTTCTCCCTCACTCTTCCAACAACCCCCCCGCCACACACACACACACCTGACAGAATTTTCAGGCACAAAGGGTCATATAAGCTTGAACTTCCATGGCCCATTTTTCCAGAATAAGTACAAAGTCTGTCTGGGAATGAATCCAGCACAGTTGGAAGCTCAAATGAACAATGGACAGAGGACAGAAAGACAGTTGATAACTGTTTGACTCTCTGGATCTAGTCATTGAGAAATCACAAACTTCATTTCTGCCATGTCTGATCTGAGTCTAAATTCTGACACTTGAGAGGTATTACTAGAAAGAATTATATCTAAATGATAGCAATGGCAACAGTAAGGTTTGTTTTCTGCTTTATCTGTATTTTTCCATTTCCTTTCTTTGTTCCTTTTTCCATGACTATGCTTTACTTGTGTGATTAAAATCAACTTATACATATAAATGACTGAGTAGAGCTGGAGAGATCTTACACATAAATGACTCACAATGCGCTATGGCAGAAGGATACAGCAGAGAGATACGGGGGCCTTGGTGGTGGGGGTGGTGTAATGACGTACACCTGAGGAGGTGTATATGCTTCTCCTGAGTCATATACTGTGCTATAAACCAATGTTACCTCAATAACCACATCGAAAAAGTTTCCAAAAGGAAAAAAAATAGGTGATCCTATGGAATATCCCATCCTTCCGAATCCCTCTTCACAAAAAGAGAATGCTGAAGCCCCTCTAAGAGATTCTACCACAACAAATTTGCTTCCAGCCACTGTGGTCTTACCCACCTTCTCTTTAGACAGCCAGGTCCTAGGGCAGCAGCTCAGTTTGGTTCCATGTCACAATCCCCAGACCAGCACTACAACTCACACAACAATCATTTATTCTCGTTTTGTTGACTATATGATTTAAAACCACCTGATATGCATATAAATTCACTGAAAAGTCAAGACGCATGAAAAAGGCCATGTGCACCTTTCAAAGCAACAAAGAATCACTGTCGAAGTTGACAAAGTTAGTTTTTACAAGAAATAGAGTGAAGGAGAAATTCTAGGGAGGAGAACTGTCCCATTCTTGCCTAATACTGTACCTAAACTAGGGTTAAGTTTCAATGTCCTAGCAGTCATATTAAGAGAAGTAAAAAGAAATGGGTGAAATTAAGTGTAGTAGTATATTTTATTTAACTCAATATATGCAAAGATATCATTTCAACAGGAATCACTGCAACTCTTTCACATGATGTGTACTAAATTTTTGAATTTGTGGCATGGATTAACAGAGTTTAGACGATTCAATTTCAAGTCCTTAATAGTTGCATGAGATTACAGGTACAGTATTAGGCAAGAATGGGACAGTTCTCCTCCCTAGAATTTCTCCTTCACTTTATTTCTTGTAAAAACTAACTTTGTCAACTTCGACAGTGATTCTTTGTTGCTTTGAAAGGTGCACATGGCCTTTTTCATGCGTCTTGACCTTTCAGTGAATTTATATGCATATCAGGTGGTTTTAAATCATATAGTCAACAAAACTAGAATAAATAATTGTTGTGTGAGTTGTAGTGCTGGTCTGGGGATTGTGACAATATACTGAAGGTACCAAGTGTGTACAATTCCAGCTCCCAGGTATGTGTCATTCAATAACCTGTCCTTCAATGCCCCTCTGTGATTGCTTCCAAGTTCCTTATTGCAATCTGAAGATCCACTTACAAACTAGTCACCACTTTTCCTCTTGTGGAGACCAGAAAAGTGAATAGTGAGCCACAAATATGATTCCCAACATCTAATAACCCGGAGGGAGAATGCCATACATTTTAGCTCAGTGTCAAACCACAGTTCTCCTTTTACCCCCAGAAACCTGATCTCATCATACCATCAACAGCTCTCTAGCCTTTATTGTCAATTTTTAAAAAGAAACACTAAGAAATATAAGCAAACTTGGAATCCCTGGAGTCCAAAGGAAATGAGAAATCAAAAATAGAAATGTACCTTCAATGTTCCTTGAACACTACTTTCCAAAACTGCTAAAAAAAAATAGTCAGAAGGAGCAACCCGAGTGGTGCAGGGGTTAAGTCTCAGCACTATGAAGCTGTCAGCAGCCACTGCAGCATGAGTTTGATTCCCAGCCAGGGAGCAGACCTACATGGTACAGCAGAACCTCTCCCGCCTCACCCACTGTTCCCCTCAGCTAGGTATTTCAGTAGATCTGTTCTGCTCCCCACTCTGCCACTGATGAATCCTCTCAACCCCCACACCTCCAGCCTAAGCCCCAACACTTGTATGTACAAATAAATACATCTTTAAAAAAGACTTAGGAAGCTACTGCCTACAAAGTAGAGAACCATGAGTTCACTGTCAAATGCAAGAATGCAACGATCTTGTCAGAAACTCCTTATTTTCACTTTTTGCCACAGATTCAGAAAAACACAGGGAAATGCTTGATACCATGATGTTTGGTATGTTGAGCTGCTTCTAAGGAAAATCAGAGAAATCTTAGATGACTTAAAGTACATCTTCATGTCAAAGTTTGAGTTCTCCTTTGGAAGACTGTCAGGAAACCAGTAATCAGAAGAGCATCATTACTGGCCTCAGTCACTCCTAGGCCAGATGAGGGAGGCAGCCCCACTGTCTGATTTCATCCTATTAGCACAGGTGTCAGAGCAGGAGGAAACAGATGTGCACAGCCTCAGAGCAGGAGGAAACAGATGTGCACCATGCCCTGCTCAGGAGAAGAGCCCCAAGACCAGCTCTCTGAGGTAAGAAGAGAGTGTCATGAGGTATAAAATGCAGAAGTCCTACGGGTAACTTATCACTGGAGGGTGAACTGAAACATTCTGACCAGGAGGCGGAGAAGAAGCATGGGGAGTGAAGAAGCATGGGGAGGGAAGCTAATGTTTCCCATCACAGAGTCAGAGCTCTGAGCTCTGGAAGGAATCCTGAGAATTCAGCTGCTCTCCTCCTCTGGCCACACACAAGACCATATTTAAATCATTTCAAATTGATGAGAAAAGTTTTTAAGGTTCTAGAGAAGTAGATAACATTTTCTCAGCAAATTATCCACTGATTCAGCAACCCCAAGAAAATGGTCCTTAACTCTCTGTGATTTAACTGCTACCCTACTGCTAGTTCCAGTTTTCTTACTTTTATCATGCACTCAGTACCTGTGATGAAAAGTTGACATTTGTGAAGCCATTTTAAAATGGAGTCAAGCAGCAATTACAGAGAAATTGCATTACCTGTCTTGTTTGAATTGAGCCAAAAAACCTTTGCACTAGGGCAAAGACATTTGGACTGGGCCAAAAGCAATTGTTTCGAGAAATCGTCAAGCAAACAGTTGTTTGAGAACTAAAGATTATGGACTTATGGACTTTTAGCTGGAGGATAGGATCAGTCAGTTCCGTTGTATTCCTTTCTAGAGAATCAGTCACCAATTATGTATAGCCAAGAACAGTTTAAGCCATTAACATTAATCAACTCTTTTCCTTAATCACGTACTTCAACTTTCTCTTTTCTTCTGTAAAAACCCATGACTGTCCTTCCTTGGGGCACAGTCTAAGTTTTCTATCAGAATCTGCTTATACACTGAACTGCATTTCTTTGATTTCAAAAAAAAAAAAAACTTGCTTGACCTTTTTAATTGCCTCCTGAATGTATGTTAAGACTGGCACTGTTAAGTACAAAGCCCACTGTTGGGGGCTTTGGGGGAGGTGAAGGTGGGGAGTCAGGCTCTGAAGAGGAAAGAGACAGACACACTGAGCTCCAGAGACTTTGCAGTTTCCTAGGAAAGATAAGCCATGTACATAAATAACTACAATCCAAGGTAGAAAGTGCTAAGTGCAATAAGATAATGTGCTGGGATAGATCAGAGGACAGAACTCTTTGTCCTCAGGAAGAATGGAGAACAGCTGGCGTCCATCTTCTTGTTTGTCCCGAGTAATCTCTCTCTTCCTTACTCTTTATTTGCTCTTTTATATCATTTCTTAAGGCTGTCAATATTTTGAGACATATGGAAGACACTGCATGAGGTGGGAACACATCCTATCAGATAATACAATGTTCAGTTCAGAGACGAGTGTGTATCCCATCACTGGCCTGCTGCCCACTGGCCACCCCACCTGTCTCACAAGTCCTCCTTCTCTCTTTTGCCAATGTTGTATACCACCTGCTATATTTATTACAAAATAAGTAATAATGTATTTTTTTGACTCATTTGATGTTAAATGACATCTCTCTCCTCTCCCACTACTTTTGCGCCATTTTCTGACCTCAGAGGAGTGCCACAGGGTGGCCAGGAATCACCGGACACCTGTGTTCTTACTCTACCTGTCTGCTTGACTTGCCTCCCAAGCCAGTGGCTGCAGCCCCAGAAGGCAGAGACTCAACTGTTTCTTATCCTTTCTGTCCTCCTTGCTGCTAAACCATGTGATTTTTGATGGGGGGGGGGGGGATGTAATTTTTTTCAGAAATCAGAAACAAGACTCTGAAACTTATCTGAGACTAAAGTGACTTTTCCAAGTTCACACAACTACTTGACAGCATAAGGATTTACACTCAACTTTTCCACAGCCCCTCTTTCACCGCATAGTGCTCCTATGTGCTCACCCATCTTCCTGTCAGCATTGTGTGCTGCGGGAGGAGACCAGGGCTGATTTAGCACAGAGAATAAGACATGTAATTGTTAAATGGTTGTTTTGACTGTTCTGATCTGGGCTCCTGGAGATAAATCTTTATATTGTGTTATTTACCTCATCATGTCTTTTTCCCTTTGGTTGAGTGTGGGCGTGTGTGCACACACACATAGCTGAATGCATACAGGTATGCTTTAATCTATGCAGAGAACAAAATTAAGCAGACACCGAAGATGGTAGGGAGAAAAACAGAAAGGCAAATACAAGTCACAAACCTAGAACTCCTCGATGCCCTACACGCATGCGCGTTACTACAGATTCTCCCAGGATAACACAATAGAGAACCAGAGTTACTGTTTCACCATGAAACCGCACAGGTTGAGTGTTAGATCCATGAAAGAGGAGCTGCCCCAGGTCTGCCTTACACTCAGACCCTTACCCATATCCTCCAGATCAGGAGTGCAGACAAAAATGGGACACAGAGCTCCCTGAACCAGATCTAGCACTTGTTTAAACTTCCTGAAAATCAGAAATGTTGAAGTTCATGAGGAGAAGGAAGATCTGACATCTTCATTCATGTGTTGTAATTTCTGAGCGAAGAGGCTAGAGCTGCTCCAAGCAGGGAAAATTGACTGTCCTGTGTGATTTCAGGTACCAGGAAAAGACATGAAGTGGAGGGTTTTTCCTTAAACAAAGAATTTAAGAGAGGGAAAAGATACCCCAAAAAGAAACAAATAGCAGCTAATTAATTTTAAGTAATTAGCACTAATGAAATGATAAAACTTGACACTTGTTTCTTAGATTAAACATGCATAATGAAAATAATAGTAATCTGACTGCAAAGCGTTAGATCATTTCAACAATTTCTGGAAACTGGAAAGGTCTATTAAATTTCTCATTTGACCCAGGAAGAAGGTTTTGATCTAGAGAACTAGATTTATAAAGATACTGTTTCTCCCCCACCCTCCTAAATTGAGCCTACCAGCAAAAAACAGAACTGTAATGTGTAACTTTGAATCACTAAGTAGAAAAAGAGAACAAAGTTTAATATGACAATAGGGTAACACTCTTTGCAAATGTATGGTAAACAGTTTTTATAAAGCTGATGTTTGTTTCATTTCCTTGTGTTAAATTTGAAAACACAGATAGCTTTCATTAATACTTAATCTATTTCTTAGATTTTTAGATATAAGGTAAATGATATTAAAAATATTTTAAAGTGAAATAAAACAAGGCATTTCAAATAACTGAGAACACAAAAGCCTTTATTTTGAAGAAGGTCTGGCTTCCTCAGATTTAAATACATTTAATTTAGAAGGAGGGTTGAGGGATATCCAGAAGGACAAATTCTCTCCTTACACATGGGACAAGGAATCTGAGCCAAATCCCAAAGGATAAGTTTACCTGGAGACACTTTGGATACAGGGTATATATTCCCTTGGGAAATATATTTTCAGGAAAACTGAAGGTCCAAACTTTGAAGTCAAATATATAGACCTCCGTGATTTTTCTATAATAACAGCAAAATTAATGTTACTAAATAAAAAAGAACGACACAGATTTTTTTTGATTGAAAAGGAAACACATAAGAAATGTATGTATGGTGGTACAGGTGTTAAATGCACAGTGCTATCCAGATATGAGTTTGATCCCTGGCCAGGGAGCTGGCCAAAATAGTGCAGCAGACCTCTCCTATCTTGCCCACTGCTCCCCTCAGCAGTGTGTTTCAGTACATCCACTGTTCCTCTCCTCACTCTGTCTCTGGTGAATCCCCTTACCTCCCACACCCCTGGCCTACATCCCAGTTCCTGTATACATAAGTAAATAAATCTTTTTAAAAAAAAATGTGTATACCCTTATATAACAAAAGAGCTTATAAGTAAAAGTAAAGAATTTCTAATTTCTTACTAACTAATAAACAAAATATCACCTTCTATTGGAAGTGTATTTAAAGTAAGCATTGTAAATCTAAAACAGACTGAGAGAACCTTAAAGACTGGGTGAAAAGAAAATAGAGAATCAGGTAAGGATTACACCGGTAATAAAGCGGTTATGTTGATATTTCCTGGTAAAGAGAATGAATGGGTTAAAAGGATAGAAATTTCTAGCTAGTAAGAGATCAAAGTTAAGTGTGACCTAACCAGTAAAACAGCAAGAGAAAGTATTGAGAAAGAGCTCAATAGATTCTGAAATCAGAGCAGGTGTTCTGGAAGACTTGCACCATAATGTAATGAAGGGAAAACAGAAAAGGAAGAAGGAAAAGAGACTCAGAAGAAAAATCCTTCCTGATGATTCAAGTAATGATTAACCACCACAAGACTTCGAATCCTGCTGTGCAACTAGAGGGAGAAAAATTCTCTTACTTCCGCAAACCAAAACATCCAGAGGACTCTCACTCCATCGGTAAGGCAAAGGTTTGTCAAGATTCCTGTATGAATTTCACCAGCCTGTTAGCACTACGTGACTGAGAGGAAAGCTCCCTTTCTTTCTTTGAATGGTGAACAGTCACCTTCATAACGTAGTCAGCCATGTCCACCCTGACTTATAACACCACCTGCTTTGTATGCATCAAATTTCTCAGTGGAATGTGTTCACACATGCTTTTCTCTACCCTACTCCAACAGGTTCACAATGGAACATACCTTACTTACTCAGCACATATTAAGACATAACTTCTTAAATATTCCTTTTTTTTTTTTTTAAGATTCTTATTTATTTTGTATAGGCCAGAGCGAGGCTGTAGACCAGAAGTGAGGGGTTGAGAGGATTCACCAGAGACAGAGCTGGGAGCAGAACCGGCGGATCTACTGAAATACACTGCTGAGGGGAGCAGTGGGTGAGACAGAAGAGGTCTGCTGAGCCATGTGGTCACCTCCTGGCAGGTTTCAAATTCAAATTGGGCCTTCAAGGTGCTAGGGTGCTATCACGGAGGCTTAACCCGTAGGTCACCATGGAGGCCCCTGAACATTTTAAATAATTATTTCCTCCAATTTATGATTAGAAAACCAATCAAAGACATTTGGTTTTGCTTGCTTTGTGGCTTTTTGGCTTTTGGGTATTTTGGTTTGTTTTGTTTTTTGGACAACTGAATAGGCAGATTTACTGAAATACACTAAGAGAAGCATTGGGGAAGGCAGGCTAGGTGTAAGCTCCTCAAAGACATTGGTTCTGGGTCAGGCTTAGAGGCTGCCATTCACCCACCTTTCTGGGCTTCAATTGCCTACCTCTCTAACAAGCAAGTTAGCCTAGTGAATTTCAAGTATCCGTCCATTTTCAGAATTCTGGGGCTGCCTCCTCGTAAGCACACAGCTTTTGCCCCAAGATGCATTTCTTCAGTCCCTATTTGCTATCAGTTAGCAAGAGGGCAAGTAGGAGCATAAAGCACATCAGAGAAATAGAACTTTGTTGAGTCAATCCAGTTCTGCATCTTTGATTTCTTGATTCTTCCCTCCTATTTTGTTCTTCTTGGGGAATGGGATTTTTCAAATCCAATCTTTCCTAGTCCTGCTCTTTCCTGTCCTTCAATTTGTAGCTCTACTAGAGGCCAAGAAAGGAGTTGTTAAAAAGATTGCTGCCGGTGTATAAAAAGCAAAGGTCATCTTCTGGGCATTCCTAGCTAGCCCAAAAATCCTCTAGAAGGGAAGACACCTCCACCCTTGACTGGAGCTCCTGTCAAAGTGTCTTAAAGATACAGTCCAACCACTTCAGTATCTTGCTGTCAGTGCCAGGTTTCCAAAAGTCTATCATTAAAAACACTGAAAGTTTCTCAAAAATCACTCCCCTCCTCCCTGGTTTGGGAAAATAGCCTGTGTTCCCTGCTGTGGACAGGAGAAAAAGGAGGGAAAGATCAAGCTACCATTATTATTTCAACTGCAGACCATGACCTAATCTTTGTTATCAGTTTGTACATCCGCTTCTATCTTCCATATCAAAGCACCTATTAAAGGTTCATTTGTGCTGAATCAAGGGTTAGACACTGAGTATTAACTAGGAATATTCCAAGTTAACTTTGTGACTCACTCATTCATGAGATCTGAGGTTTGAAAATGACAGGACTATCCGTGATGCTAGACATGATACCAGTTTTGTTAAATCTTTCAAGTCAATATTGTACAATATCCTGATGCCACCTTCACAGTGGCAACAAAACCATGCCCAGAGGCCTGTGACTGATCCCAATGGACACAAAATAGACTCAAACTAGAAACCACCACTGAAATGGAAATGGGAACATTTCTAATGACCTATCTTAGGGAAGATGAAGTCTTCGGATCTGGGCCTCCTCTAATTCTAATTCCTCCTCTGCCATCACTGCTAAAAAGTAGACCTTGCATTACCCATTATAAATTGGCATTAGGTTGATACTTGGGAACATTTTTCATTTGTATCAGATATTGATATGCATGTAGTGTTTTTCCTTTGTGAACATTTAATAAAAGACATAGGAATGTCAGCACAATAGATAAATTTGTTTTGTAGGATACATCAAAGCTGAATAAATAGGCTCATTTCCGTTCAAAATAGAATGCAGTAAGTGCCTCTGAAGAATGCTAAAGCCAGATGTTATTTTCTTAATGTCAATCTGCTGTGCAATATCACCTGCCTAGTAAAACTTTATCTCCAACAGGAGAGAATTTTAAGGTTCGCTATATTAGCAAAGCAAAGAACCAAAATTACTCTTACAACTCCAAAGAGCCTTCTCATCAAAGCAATCAAATTATATTATACACTTAATTATTTCTATTGTACCTTTAGACTAAAGAACTGTAAGAGGGTCTTGTTTTGTTTTCGACAATTTGCATGAGGTTTTTGATGTATGGTTTTCTATTCGATTTAATAAAGCTACTCCATATTTGCCATGAAATAAGTGTTTCATCATGTTTTTATTTTCTAAAATCCTAAAGGTCCACTCCATGATTCCCATTATTCACATCCTAGGAATAAATTACAACAATCAGACCACATAGGGAGAAAAGTTAGCTCCTGATTACAAAAGGAATCCAAGAGGTAAGTATTAATCAATGTAACTTCTTAACAACCCTATTTTCCTCCTTAGAATGCATACTCCCATCAGGCCATGTTAAAACAGCATTTTCATGTTCGCTTCTTTACTATTTGGTTTTTACTGAAATCTAAGGTCCCATGGTTAATGTGAGTGGCTAACCTTCCAGCCATCTCCAGTGTCTCCTTGATAGCGTTATCTGGCTATTATAATTTGTCACTGTCAAGCCTTTAGGCCTTTGGCTTCAGTCTTATTTTTCCTGCAGTTGTCAAAAATGCAAGACCACAATTTATAAAACATAAAATGACAGAATCCCATTTGCACTGGTTTTGAAATGCCAGAAGGTAACTTTATTTTAAATATCACAACCTTCTCTCCAACTAGTTGCATAAGTTCCAGGGTGGTCTAAAAAGTTGATTCAAAAAATAAATGCCACTGCAGCAACTTACAATTCCTAAGGCCAAACATCCAGATGTGTCAATAATCTGTGTAAACTAGAAACAGATGTAAGCCCTTGTTGAAAAATAAATAATAGAATTATTTCCTTTTGCCTCCTTATGCTTCCACACGCTTCAATTTATGCCTTCCACATTTTTTTGAGTTGTTTCACATTTAAAAACAAAAATTAGTTCTATTTTTCACATAAGGGTGTAGTTATTTATAAAGTTCCCTAGAAAAAGAGTAGTCAATTTTGTGCCTCGTTTCATGCCCAGTGGAGCTAATCCAAGCACAGAGGTTCTCTGAAATCAGCTGGCAATCCACAATCCACCAAACATTTTGGGATATATTCTAGATTACTATTGCCCAGCCAAGTGATGGCTATCATGTACCTATTCTTTGTTCCCATAAAGCTGCCCCAGTTATGAAATAAAGTAAACATTTCAAGTAAGGTTTAACCACATTTCTGACATCTTTCACTTACCTTCATGTAATAAGAAAATAACACAGTTGTCTAGAGCTAAGAAACATTTCTCATTTTTTAAACTTTTTTTTGAGACAATTGACTACTTAAATCCCATCCCATTCGTCTTTGCCTTGTGGGGGTAGGGGATGAGTGTGTATCACTGAAAATTCTATGAGAAGAGATAGAAGCTTGTTGGTGGACTGAAGACTTTAGGATAGACATTAGAGGGCCCCTCTGGTGGCACGAGGGGTTAAGTCTCAGCACTATCAAGCTAGAGGTGGCTACCACAGCATGAGTTCAATCCCCAGCCCACAGCAGACCTCTCCTTTCTTGCCTGCTGCATCGCCTCAGCAGTTTATTTCACTAGATAGACCTGTTCTTCTCCCTACTCTGTTTCTGGTGAATCCTCTTACCACGACCACCCTTCACTCCCCCCTACACACACATACATCTCTGGCATTCACCCCAGTATGGATAAACAAATTAAATCTTTTTTTAAAAGATACTAGAGGTTTGCATTTTCTTAGGACAGAAGGGAATACCACAACCATCTATGCAGTCATTTATCATGCCATTGACAACAATTATAAAGGTTTAAGTGACTACATGGTTCTTGAGCCACTGGGCCCATCTTTCTCATGAAATGGGGTCCATGGAGATAGATTCAAGCACTTAAGACTCTCCAAAAAAAGTTTAAAGCAAAAAACAGCTCCATATTCACTTCCTTACTCTAAACAACATTCGAAATAATAAAAAGAATAGTAAAGCAACCTGCCTACAGGAAGAATAATGCTCTAGACATATGTGATCAGTAAGTGTCACTATTCACTTCTCCAGTGACCTCAGAACGTCCTGTAATTGTTAGCCCCACTAACTAAGCCACACGAGGATAGAGTGAGCACTTATAGGATTGATGATATAGAATCCAGGTCTGGACAATAATAACAAAAATAGCAACATTTGTATTTTTCACTTCTGAACTTGACTCTAGCTAAAATAAGAAAATGAGCATGATTTGCCTTCCATGCTGTTAATTTACTGCTCACCACCTCCTACTTCACTATGAGAAGACTAATGGGTTCTGTCCCCTGAACATTCTCCTCTGTATCCTCATGAGCCTAAATTTTAGGGAAATCTGACCACTCCAGAAAAACACCTTTCTATCTTTAAAGACAGACATGTTAGGGAAACCTCTTTAAAGGGAATTGTAATGAGATGATCCCCTTTGCTCACTCCGTCCTTCCTCCCCTCGGCTCCTGAAGCACGGATGTGATGACTGGAGGTCTAACAGCCACTGTGTAAGCCTAAACATGGGAACAGAGTACCTGGGTAGCAGAGCACTCCATGTAACTGGCCAGTGAATCTACCTTTAAACATAAACCTTCATCTTATATACTATTTCACAGTTCTGGAGAGAGCTGCAGAATATAATTTCTGTTATATGCTGAGAAGTTTCTGCTTCCAGCCCTCCCTAGGTTCCATCCTCCCAGGTACCCACCAGATCCTCTATCATTGCTTTCTACCTTTCACAAAGTTATATTTTCCCCTTTTCCCCCAGTGTCTTAGTCTTACATCTGCCAAACTCTTCTCTAGTGAAGAAAAGAAAATTGTTTTCACCCTCAAAGACATCTGATGTTTTCACTATTTTGTATTTACCTTGGAATACATTTAAAAGCCACCTCCTTTTCAAAAGATTTACATAAGGCAATTTATCACCTAGCTCATCTGATTACTTAATATGGGTTGTGGGCTGACAGAAGAGGTCTTGGTAAAAAATAAATAATAAGTAAAATACAAAGACGGTTGTATTACACCAATGATAGCTAAAGAGATATAAATAGAAATTTTTCTTATCCAAGTAAACGTCTATAAACAAATAAGCAAAATTTTTGGAGTTTTAAAAGAACATTTGGCACAGATGACTTAACTAAAGTGGGTTTGAACAACCACAGTAACTTAAAGAAATCAATCTATTCAGGGTCCAAGTCGCAGCAAACTCAGTTTAGAAATTCTTCTAACTCTTCACCCTTCTTTCAAAAGCCCATTCCTTGGTGAAGCCCATTCCAGTGTCTTCATCTGCTGTTTCCTGTCATTACACTATCGACAAGTTGGATGGCAGGCACTGTTACAAGCATGTGTAACTGTCTGGGCTAAGCCACAGCTACTCATGGGCTGCTCACACTGGCACAATCTGGAAGACTAGCTACCGAAGCAGCCCTCTGCCCCCAGACTCTTCTACTGTCTTTTTTTCATAGACAATGCAAGTCTAACTTCTGCACCTGATTCATGAGAAAGACACACAGGCACTGCTTCTCTGCATCCCCTCCTCTTTAGAGCAAGACTCTGCTTTTCCTCTGGGCCTGATGAAAGCTTAAACCCAGTTGAAAATTGAGACCCAAAAGTTTCTTTTGTATTTTCCTTGCAATTCTGGAAACTGAGTCTCTGTCTTTAACAATCTATATGTTCATCCTTCCACTTCCCCTATTGAGAACCGGACATCCAGGGAGGAAATGGAGGAGAAAAGGCAGAGGGAGAGGGCCCTCCCTGGTGGTGCAACAGGTTAGGACACAGCACCTCAAGCAAGCTGCCACCACTTTAGTGCAACTTCAGTGCAAGTTCAATCCCCACCCCAAGAGGTGATCCAATTGGCGCAACAGACTTCTCCTGTCTCACCCGCTGCTCCCCTCAGCAGTGTACTTTGTAGATCTGCCTGTTCTGCTCCCCACTCTGTCTCTGGTGAATCCTCTCACCACTCCCTACATCTTGGCTTATACCCCAGTTCTGTATGCATGAAGAAATAAAAATCTTTTTTAAAAAAATAAGGCAGAGGGAGAAAGGAAGAAAAATATACTGATTGAAAGACATATTTGCTCATTGAGTCAGAAGAATTATATCAAAGAGTTGTGACTCACTCAACTTTTGAATGACACTGTCTTCCTAGTAAGTAAAGTCAAGTGATCAAATACCCATCTGCCCCCCGGGTAAGGAATTTAGCCATTCCCAGGGTCAGATATCATGAACTTGACATACAAACCTACAGCCTCAATTTTGCATATTTCATGGCAGTGTTCTCCAAGCCATCCGCCCTGCTCCTCCTCTCAACTGACATTTCACAGAATGTGTGAGGATATGGCTTTACGACTGAGAAAGTCACAAGTTTGTAAATCGAGAAAACCAAGTGACCCACTGCCTTCTAGTTGAAACTTCCAAATTTTCTTTGGAAAATTCTAATCTTTATTTCTGTTGATGTTGAAGCTTTAATTTTTCTTGTAAAACATTTGCCTAAAATAGGTATAGTCTGCTATTTGGAGAAGAGTTTATATAACAAAAGAAGCATGTGTAGGGTTATCAATATTATTTCCATTTCATTTAAACGGTCTTGTCACAAATTTAAGAATTAGGTACTGTATAAACTATCTCCGTCTTTGCCATATAATAGGGAAGCTTTATCAATGACTCTTAGATTTCAATCTTCACCATCACTCTTTCCTGAGATACATATGTACCAAGAGGTAACGTAACACAGGGATTAAATAAACCATTTCCAGAGCTAGCCTGATTAGCACTGAATCCCAGCTCCTCTGTTAACTAACTACGTGACTTTCTTCAGTAACTTAAACTCTCTGCCTCAATTTCTGCACCTGTTAAAGTAGAAATAATAATAATAATAATTTATATAATAGTTTATTTTTACATCATTTTGTGCCTTTTTTCATCTCAGTTATAATCCCCATAGGCTTCCCATCACCAAATCACCCATGTGCCATCACCATAGTCCAGTGCACACCATTTTTTTATCCCAGTCCCCACTTCACCTCTGTAAAATGTCTCTGGTATATAGTTGTTCATTATTATTATTATTTTCTCCCCTAGTCCTTTATACTCCTGCTATGAGTGAAACCATCTGGAATTTTCCCTTTTCTTTCTGGCTTATTTCACTAAGCATGATCCCTTCCAGCTCCATCCATGTTGCTGCAAAAGGCATGTGTTTATATTTTTGATTGCTGAATAATATTCCAGTGTGTATATGTACCACAACTTTTTAATTGAGTCATCTACTTTTGGCCATTTGGGTTGCTTCCATTTCTTTCCAATTGTAAATAAAGCAGCAATAAACAGGGGGGCACAGGTGTCTTTTTGAACCAGTGTTTTTGTGTCTTTTAGGTAGATACTTAGGAGTGGGATTGCTGGGTCATATAGAAGCTCCATTTTTAACAGTTTGGAAACCTCCAAACAGTTTTCAAACTGCATTCCCACCAGCAGTGCAGAAGAGTTCATCTTTTTCTCCGTATCCTTGCCAACATTTGTTGTTGCTAGTTGTTTCACATTCCCACTGGTGTGAGGTGGTATCTCGTTGCGGTTTTAACTTGCATCTCCCTTATGACAAGTGATGTTGAACATTTGGAAATAATAATAAATTTTATCAATACCAGGAAGGGCATTTTAACTTTTAGTCACGGTGTGCCATAAAATTGATGGCACCTTAGACTTGATGAAATAATTAGCAATAGCTGTTAGGGTGGTTGTGAGGATTAAATAAATTAAAACATATAACTTACAACAATATTTGGCACATACAGAATGTTCCAATGCTAGCCAATATTCTTTCATTAAGAACATTGGCTATATTCTTTTGAAATTTTAGGCATCTTACATTCATCCTTCCTTCAAACATGCTTACTCCCCTATATTCATAATCTTACTTAGTACAAGCCAGAAAAACTGAAGTACCACCAACTCTTTCATCTCCTTAACTTTCTATATCCAATAACTTATTTTTTTTTTAATTGTACAGTATAAACATCACACCCTTTTTGTCTTATGCCCACAGCCACTAAACAGGGCATGGAAAATGACAACCTTAAATCAAAACTCTGCTTTGCCTTTTTCCACCAGCTTTAAATTTGTTCTTGATTTTTCACTAAGGTAACAATAGTTTATTATATCATATAATTTCCAGGTGGCCATCATTTAAATCAACACCTGTATATACCACATAAAGTTCATGTATAAAATTCTTATTCCACTCTATGTCATACTCTATGACATAGTATTCACACTCTATGTCCAGTGAATGCTTTTACACAATTTACCTACCCCCTTCCCTTCTGTTAACCTCTGATATAAAAATTTATCTCTGTGGGCCTTCCCTGGTGATGCAGTGGGTAAAAAGCTAAAGCCACTTCAGCATGAGTTCGATTCCCAGCTAGGGAGTTGACCCAAATGGTGCGGCAGACCTCTCCTGACCCCCCTGCTGCTCCTCTCAGCAGTGTACTTTGTCAGCTGACCTGTTCTGCTCCCCACTCTGTCTCTGGTGAATCCTCTCACTGTCCCTGCACCTCTGGCCTGTACCCCAGTTCTGTATGCATAAATAAATAGTTTTTTAAAAATTCATCTGTCTTGTTTTTTATGTACCAAATGTGAATGAAATCATAGATGTCTTTCTCACCTGAATTATTTCAAGAAGCATAAAATTTCTTGGCCCATCCATGTAAATGGATGTTACTCCCTGAGCTACCTTACTGCAAATTCTGTGCTTTTAAAGCCATCTTCCATCTACAACAGAAGTCAAATCATAGCCTTGTTTCCAGGGTGTCAGTGGCTCCCCACCCCTCATCCAGGCACCAAAGTTTGGAATTGTGATGCTGGCTGACCAAGTGCTCAGCCTCTGACTAGCCGCAATCCCATTCACCTTTGGGGGCCACGATCTGAATCCTTCTGTTTTTTAATGTCTATGGGTTCTTCTCTCTGCCTGCAGCTTTTTGCCCTTTGGTCTACTTATTCTTCTTAGAGATTCAGCAAGCTATGATGGTTTTTCTGTTGTTTCACCTTCCTCTTGGATACTTTTATCTTCCCTTCTTTGTAGTCCCATAAAATTTTATTTCTATTTCTACTCTAGTTCTTTTATCATTTATTTCTAGGTCTCCCCCTAGTTGACAGCAATTGCTTAAGATTGTATTTCTTCATCCCTAACACTTTGTCTTCTCTTGTCATATAACCAGCAATACATGAATGCATGCATGAAACTACATATGAAAATATATGGAGAAAAAAAAATCAGAAAAGAAATAATAAGGATAATATAGAGGGGGAACCCAGCGAAGTCATTTTCACTAGCTGCAAGCAGCTTTTCCTTTTCCTAGCACAAGGCCTTCTTCCAGTCTCCCTTTCCTAGAAAGGGGCATGACTCTGGTAAACAATGTGTGTTCTAATGCCCTTGGGACAGGATACTGATGAGCCTTTCTCAAATATTGACTCCAATATCTGCATAAGCAACCTGGTAAATGGATATCATTTTCATTCTCATTGCACGACAATATCCTTTAATGTGTTGTCTTGTTTTTATTGAAAAGGTGAAAACTATCAAAATGCTGTGGTAATAGTAAAACAATGGAAAATGTGGACAAATACCAAACCTCAACTGCATTCTCTAATTCAGACTGCTTCTTAAGTGACTGGCACTTACTGTGAAAGGCAAATGCATGAGCACTTTCACAGACTTTTAACACAAGGCCAATATTGCCCCCGATATGCTCACCAGTAGAATCCTGCATTAATATGACAAAAACGCACACTAAGAAAGTTCTTTGGTTAATTACACTTAGGGGTTGTTTTGTGGCATGGAAGACACAAATGTCTGACACTTCTTCACCCAGATTTCACCATGATGCACTTTAGTTAAAAGGTTGGTCTAACAGTATACCACTAACATGTTGCTCCAAAGTCTCTCATCAAAGTTTTGCTTAGAATTTACTGGCCAAAGGCAGTTAGAGAATGTAACAAGAGTTTCAAATTACTGACACCCTCTTTGCTCAGGTCAACCCTTGCACAGCAGTAGAAAATCATGACAGGAGTTCACATCCAGGCTTTAAAAAGTAGCAAATATATAATATTCCTTGGTTACTCTGGAGGAGGCAAAAATGAATTTACACACACCTTGCCAACTGGGTCTTATCAGACTTTCCCTTTGGAAGATAATCTCCTACTTGAGAACATGACTGGTGAGGGACAAAGTGATTACATACTGGTCCTTAGGGAAAGAAAGATAGATAGCTAAATTCACATAGAAACTATTTGAATGTAAAATATTCTACTGTCGTTGCCTAAGACAACTTTTCAAACTGTTTCTTTTTTGCAGAAGTCTTTATTAAGAATTTTTTAAAGATTTATTTATTTATTTATCCATAAAGAACTGGGGTATAGGCAGAGGTGCAGGAACAGTGAGAGGCTTCACCAGGGACAGAGTGGGGAGCAGAGTAGGCAGATCAACAAAGTACACTACTGAAGGGAGCAGTGGGATAGACATGAGAGGTCTGTTGCACCATGTGGATCACCTCCCGGGGCGGGGATCAAACTTGCACTGAAGTGGCTGTGGCCAGCTTGTGCCATCAGGGAGGGCCCTCAAACTGCTTCTTATCTCCCTATGGTACCTTCCTCAAGGTCTGTATCTCGGAATTTCATTCTCAGCAAAGTAAAGCTGTAACCAAGTTACTCTGGCAGTTTCAGCCGAAGAAACCCAACTTCTCATAAATAATCCAAGACAGAACCTCCTACCAGATCCATCCTGTAGTAAATGAAACCATACTTTGTGAACATTAAATTGTACTGATTGCATCAGAGGAGCAAGATTCCATTTATAGTCAATGCAATATTCAAATGGAGATAGAACAAAAGATTTTTCCCTTTAAAAGAAGATGCTGAGGGATCTCCCTGGTGGCACAAGGGGTTAAGTCTCAGAACTATCAAGCTACCTGTAGCATGAATTCAGTCCTCAGCCAGGGAGTTGGCCCACATAGTGCAGCAGACTTCTCCTATCTTGCCCCCTGCTCCCCTCAGCAGTGTATTTCAATAGATCTGCCTGTTGTATTCCCCATTCTGTCTCTGGTGAATCCTCTCACCACCTCCGCCCCCACAATTCTGGCCTATACCCCAGTTCTTGTGTTCATAAATAAATAAAAAATAAGTCTTCAAAAAAAAAATGTTGAGCTAGATTCTTACAAGTACAATGTAATTTCCTGGAACATCATTATTAGGGTTCACGAATGTTTCCTCCATAGAAGAGACATAGAGGAGAGCAATTCTTTCTTACCTGGTGAAACTGAACATGGTCATCTACCTTGTTTGAGACAATGACGTGAGAAGCAGAAATGATGTGCATCAATCAAAGGCAGAGGCATCCAGACTGTCAAATTCACCATGTTCACGTTGCAGACACAGTGACCTCAGACACTAATACTGACATGCAGGTGCCCTACGGTCAAAGGACATGGAAAATTAGGTCACCACATGGCAGTTCACAGGAACCTGAAGTGCACTTAGTGTGACAAAGACATTTTGTCTTGTTTGCTGCTATAGCACAACAGAACTTAGGTGGATGGACACAGTAACTTTGCGTCTTACAAACCACAATTTGTTTTTGTTTTTTTTTTAATATTTATTTATTTGTGCATACAGAACTGGAGTACAGGCCATAGATGCAGGGGCGATGAGAGGATTCACCAGAGACAGAGTGGGGAGCAGAACAGGCTGACTGACAAAGTACACTGCTGAGAGGAGCAGCGGGCGGGTCAGGTCTCAGAGGTCACCTCTGGAGCAGGCAGGGATCGAACTCATGCGGAAGTGGCTTTAGCTTCTTAGCGCTCTGCTTTAATCTGCGGCACCACCAGGGAGGACCACCACAATTTGTTTTTGTGGTCTCTCCTAGCCTATCAAAATGCTAAAGCTCTCAAGATTATCTAACTGCTAGAGAGAAGTGTCTATCTTGTTTTAGCCAATAAAAGATCAGAATCTTGTGTTTCCATTACATTTGGGTTGCTAGAATGTAACAAAATACTTTGCCATGGTTCATAATTAATATTCTATATGTTGTGACAAGAAAATTGAACCTTTGCCTTGTTGACAAATTATGAAACAAGCTTAGTTTAAGGTTATAATTAATATAAATCATGGTACATTCTCAACATTATCAGTTGTTTTCTGAATCAAAAAAACCAAAACCATAAGCATCTATGCAAAAATGCATTGTGATAATTATTCTACAAATTGTTTATTATCTATCATAACATGCCAAGAATATGAAAAAAATGTTTTGGATCTACAAACATGAAAAGTTGGTTTTCTTAATTTTTGTGTGTTTCTGTAAGCCTAAATAAAATTAAGTCATTTGAAAACAGCTGTAATGCTAAAACTTTAGCCCTCTGGGTGAATTTTTCAGAAAATTCCTCCTTTCTCTGTTAATTTTGAATACAAATGATGAGGTAATTCCATATTTTGTGTAATTCAAAGAATATACACATAGGATATTATGGTAATTTTTACAAATAATATTTATTGAATATTTTCTAAGAGTACTTTTTAAATGCTGGTGCAACTGGTTAAAGCACAGCACTATGAAGCTGGCCGCAAACCTCTCCTGACCTGTCTGCTGCTCCCCTCAGCAGTGTACTTTGTTTATCTGCCTGTTCTGCTCCCCACTCTGTCTCTGGTGAAGCCTCTCATCCACCACACCTCTGGCCTGTACCCCAGTTCTGTATGCATAAATAAATGAATCTTTTAAAAAAGAAAGAAAGAATTGTGGTCTCTACCTTCTTCAAACTTGTAATCTTAGTAAGCTCTGCCTCAAAGTGTATAAACTGCTATTTTCTCTACAAGTTTTGAGTGGTAAAAATACCAAATCTTAATAATGATATGGTAGAGCTTCATTTATTTGAAAAGTTCAATTATCGAGAATACAGTTAAGAATCGGGGAAGTATTAATAAAAGTATTTGACACTGAAACAATTCATACTCTATAGATAAAAGTTACAGAGAAATATAGGGGAACCAAGTAAGGGATCAGCAGGAAAAAATAACAATAATAATTTTTTAAAAACTAGTATGCAACCATAAATAAGAGACATTCTGCACAGGAAAGGGATCATAACAGGAGAGAGAAGATCACAAAAGACTATGGTGATGGTTCACGGGTGAACTGCTGGTGGGAAATTTACAGAAAATACACAATAATGTAAAAGATATAAATTTTAAAAATTAATTATAGTGAATAAGTAAATAAAACACCTCCAGTGAGGGTTAAATCATCAAGAAAGAGTATTTATTTTGTACTGCTCACCCTGTTAAATGTTTTATGCTGAATAATTAATCATTATGAAACCTTATGATGGCATACCAGTATTCTCCCCATTTTATTGAGGAGGAGAGTGAAGCTCAAATTGGAACTAAGAATTGCTGAGGATGGAACAGCCTATGGAGCCAGATTTTGAATACCAACCTGCCCAAAGCCAGAGCTCAGCCCCCACACAAAAACTGGGCACTAAAGTTCTTGATCTTCACTTATAAAAGAATCCTTAGAGCTTTGTAACAAAGCACTGCAATATCTGTGGTTCAGGACTTTAGAAAAATACAGCAAGGGCTGTGTGTGTATTTGTTCCAGGAGGTCTGAGATCTCAGGTAGGAAAACAACAGCTGAGAGGAGAGGGATTCAGGAAAAGGGTGCAGCAGATGAAGATGGTATTCATCTGGCAGGGTCTTCATTCATGCAGTTGATAACTGTGCCACCTGCCCAGGATCTGTTATGTGACTTGAGGCTTCCATAATGCCCAATCACAGAAGTCAGATCTCTGACGTGACAGCTCAGTACACCGAGAGTGAGTGACAAGGGAGAGGCTGCACTGCCTTTTATCCTTAGGCTTAGGAGATGCTTAGCGCCCCTCTGTCATACGTCATAAGCCTGACCTGATACAAGGACACGATGTAGATTCTCTGTTTGGGGGGGACCAAGGCCACAATTTAGAAGGGCACTTGGTACAGTAGATTGTTAGCAGTCGTTTCGGGAAGTGTAACCTGCCATGAGACTTAATGTAAAGCTTTATTATCCTATCCAATCTACTTTGGAAATATCCAAAATACCCCAAGTAAAGAGGACAGAATAAGCATTATGGAAAACAGTGCCCAGATTCAGACCGATGAACAATTTGTCAGTCCAAACAACGCACATCCAGGAGAGCCAATAGGGTAGGGATATCATTTTTAGCATAACACAAACAGAAAAGGCATGGACAGCAGATTAAAAAAAAACCTCGATAACTATAGCCTGCAGGGCATTTAACCCAGGGCCTACATCTTCACATAGTTTAAGAACCTCACAGGCATCTTGTATTTTTGCACTAAAAAATAACAGCTTTTTAATAACAACTCTGCCCATGTAGATTAAGTATATCTAGTATATTCCATGAGGGAAGGTACCAAACTATGTGACATATTTTACAAAGATCTGCATTTGAAAGAGGCAGTTTAGGGGGTAAACACATTTATCTCACATGGGACAACTCATTTCTCAGCACTCATTTCTGAATTATTACCACTCACATCAAAAAAAAAAAAAAAAAAGCCACACTCCTGATGCTTTTGTTTGGATGAGAGGGGGAAAAGCACTGTGGATTGCATTTTCTAGAGCTAACACTCAAATTCCACCCACAATTACCAAGTTGGCACACACTACTCACTCAAATAGTTGTGTGCCGATGCATGCACACATTAGCAGACAAGCACCTGTTCTGGATATTTAATTTTGATCCTTATCTCCTAAAACTATTTTCAAAGAAAAAAAAAAAAAGATTTCCTATGGCCTTGAGTACCAAACACTGCAAAACTGACAAGAGTAATCAGAGATAGTTCCAAAGTTTATATACTCACCATAAGGAAAACCAATAGTCATGCCCACTGGATTTCCCCCTAACGAATTTGCTTGCCATCTAACTATGTGCAATGCATATAAAACAGCCATTTACATTTCTTGAGTACATAGCAACTGACTATTGAGAAAAGCCAAAAAGCCAAGCACAGGTAAAAGTCTGAAGAGATCATGTGAATACTGGCACTAGCATTGATCACTAGAGGACAATATTATATAATGAGATCATTAATTTAAAAAGAGATATTTGCTGATAACTTTAAGTTTGGTGCTGATTTTGCATCATCTCAGAACACTGTGGAAAATCTCTTAAAAGAAGTTGTTTATCCCAAGGCTCCTGCCCATTTACAACTTCGATTTTTAATTCTCACAGTGGCTTTTTTCTCATTGAGCAATGGAGAATCTGAGCTAATTTTATAAAGAGACTGAATAGAATATGCTGCAACATCAAACTATTTATACCAGGGACAGTAAGTGACAGGATGTAAAAATCAGGTAAATAAGCAAGGAATCAAACTGGCTATGTGGGAATGTGGCATAAAAAAATATATATATATATATACAGAGACACTACATTGTCCTCTTCAATTATTTAAGAAAAGTTACATGAATGTTAAAAATCTCCATTCAGGCCCTCCCAGATGGTGCAGTGGGTTAAAGCACAGCACAAAGAAGCTTAAGCCACTTCCTCATGAGTTCGATCCCCGCCTGCCCTGGAGATGACCACATGGCGTGGCAGACCTCTCCTGACCCGCCCACTGCTCCCCTCGGCCATGTACTTTGTCCATCTGCCTGTTCTGCTCCCCACTCTGTCTCTAGTGAATCCTCTTACCCTCTGCATCTCTGGCCTGTAACCCAATTCTGTACAAATAAATAAATCTTTTTTTAAAAAAAATTTCCATTCAAGTCTCTGAGCTTTATTTTTCTTTGTTTATTACATTATCACCAATGTAAAACTCTAACTGTTTCTTTGTGTACACTGCTTGAGCCTGTGGGATTCTGAGAGGCTGGGGACTACTATTTCACTGGGGAGAGAACAGGTGATGGTTAAGTTTGAGAACTGAGGAATGATTACAGGCTGCATACACAACCTCCATAGAAAACATACAAACACATACGTGATGTTAAGATGCAAACAGGAGCAAAAACTAAGAGAGGGAAACCACTACCAAAGCCAATTTGTAAGAAAGTATACCTCATATGGAACACTGTA
>NW_004567111.1:21525340-21532756 GCF_000260355.1 Condylura cristata
CGCGGGGATTACAAATGAAAAAATGTCCAAAATGAAGAATAATGTAAAAAAATGTATTTATAAAAAAAAGTAAAAAAAAAAGTAAATATAGTGCAAAGAAAGAAAAAAATATTATTGAAGATAAAGGTCTCTATTACATAATATTTTTAAAACATTAATCAGTATGGTGTAATAATTCTATATGTGTGTCTCTAATAAATAACTTTGCAATGTTAAAGAATAAACTGAGAAAATTAATGAATTTAGCAAAAATTAAAAATTAACAAAAATTGACATATCCATTACCATAGTAAGAACTTTAAACACACCATCGATAAACTGACATTTCAAAAAACATTGGGGAAAAGGTGACTGGTATGGTGAAGGATAGAAGTGGGCTTTTAGCAGTGAACTTAATGTAGTAAATACACATGTAGATTCTCAATAATGAACATCTAAAATGTTACTTCAATAAAGAAAAATAAAACAAAATACATTCAATTCAAAGACAAAAATAAACTTTAAAAAATTTTGTGCCTTCTTGATAGGAAACTAGTAGCTGCAGCCTAAACTCTCTTCCCCGACCCAGACTCCACACCAAAGGACTCAGAAAGAGCGAGTGGTGATGTACAGTGTCATGCGGTCCTGACGTGACAGCCCAACATTCCTTTGCTGGCACTTCTTCTGGGACAGAAGAAAGAAGAGGGAAAGTTAAGAAGGATTTTTTAAAACAATATAAATAACTAAAGAACTATAAAAATAGTTCTTTTCTTTGATCCTTGAACTATTATCAATCTCCATCATGGTCAACCACACATAGCCATCCAGTTTACAATTCGGAACTAGTTTAAAAATGAGTTATAGTTCACATCAACTATAACTAAATTCCCAACTTTCCCTCATCAATTGGTTAAATCACTACATTGTATGTGTTCAGGGGGCAGGGGGGTGAGAGAGTCACTGAAATTGTCTCCTTGTTTAATTTCCTCAAAATTAAAATTAAAATTTTCTATAAATTATGTTGAGGGTGAATGATAAAAATAGTACCCAGGGTCTGATAATTTTGCTAATAGTTACTATTTCACAGTCTCTAATTCTAATACATACCTTACAAAGAATGTAGCCATAATCTGAATTGAAGGTTTTAGCATATCAGAAGGGAACACAGGGTGAAATGTTGGTCAGCCTTGAAATCAGAGAGGGGGAAAAGTGAGTCATCAACACAATCATCAATTGTGCCCATAAGAATAGAAACCTTGAGGAATTCTCTTGTTTGGTAGGGACAGCTACATAAGCATCAGAGTCTGTGTATATCAGGCTAGTAAACCACAGCCCTCTTATCTCGGTGGGATTTTGACAAGAGTCAAAGAGCTCCACTCTCCCCTCAACATTTTCCACATTGTTGGACCATCTAGCAATGACAGTCTGGCCTTGCTCTACAGACATTGTGTCCAAAAAGACCCTGCTTAAATATAAATGCTATTTGTGAAATAAGTGAAACAGTTGTGTTGCTGCTAATCCCAAAGAATGGAAAACATCAGAATAAGGTTTAAGGTGAGGAGTGTGAGAAATACCACATAGTATGTAAGTGTGGTCTTTGGAACTTGGTTAGAATTTCTGCTTCTAATTCAAATTTGTGTCCTTATGTACAAGTGAAGATACAAAACACAAGAAGAGGGGAGGCTTAATGCGCACGTGTGTAGAACAGAATGGATGAGCACTAGTAATTAATCATGAAAGGAAAAGGAACTTCTGCAGCCCAGGTGTAAAGAAGGAGGCTGGACCCGAACAGATCCTTTGCGGAGAGGTGGCGTCTAAAAGAACATCGTACGCATTCCAGATTGGTGATGAAAAATGGTGTACCCCCAAGAAAGGAATGAGAGACAGAGGATTTATCTTCAGAGTGGAGTTTCAAGCCCAAGAGGCAGAGAACCTTCTCTCAGAGTAAGGCATTTAAGACCCAAGAAAATCCAGCTGTGCAGAGCTGTAAGCCTCTGGTCAGAGCTGGGCCCAATCTTGAGACCTGGCTACCAGTGAAAAGCAAATTGCATCCTATTATACACCTCCTATTTCCCAGGCAGGACGTACCTACACATAAATTCCAGATGAAAGCAGGGCATCTGTTTCCCAGTAATGTAACTTTCCCAAACACTGTTCACACAGATTTATAGTAATGTTGGGCAGCCATGCAAAAGGTTGCATTGTATTCACTAGTCTTGCTTCTAATTTCGGGAGGATTTCGGTTGAGGACCTTTGAAGTGGGAGCCTGAATCATGCATCTGTAAATTCCTCATTTTCCACAGTTATTAAAACAACCATCAGTGCCAGGGTTTCCCATTGTTCATTCACTCCTTTGGCACGCCAGCGTGGGGGTGGATGCCTACCACACAGCAGCCACAGAGTTACAGACAAATAGTAGGTGAGGCAGGCAGGCGTCATGGAGACTAGAGATGGCATGCCAAAGGGATGCATACTTGGGACCATCCTCACTGTCACCTCTCAGAAGTCCTTCAACTCTGTCTATGTGTGTTGAAAAACCCCTCCTAGCTATGTGAGAATACATGGGGAGAAACTGAGTTCACTCAGGGATGACTTTTCTGCATCTAGTAAGGTTTCAATTTTAAATACCAATAAAAGCACCCGTGCCTACCAAGACTGGCAAACATTTTATTGTTCCTCACCAACTATTTTTGGCCTGGTTGTGGGTCAGGGAGAGAATACCAGTAGGGTCTCCTAAGGTCATAGTCATAAGGCACATTTATAGTTTAGGGGATCAACAATATGATTAGAACCAGAATAACATGTTTGCCTTAATTAGTTCTTTTCTTTGGAGTATAACACATTGTGTATAAAATACTTTGTTCCTCCATACTCCAGATTGCCACTACTAATTATCATTACAATGCTTTAATAGTAATTTTCCCACCAGGAGAGTTCAGAAGTCTTCACCTACATTATCCCCTGTTCTTCAAAATATCCTTATGAAATAGCTGGATGAAAGTTATTATTATCTCATTTTAACATATAAATAAACCAAGGCCAAAAAAACTAGCTATTTAAACATGGCATAGCCAGAAACTAATAAAACTAATTTCTAGGTACAGCTTGTGGAAACAATTTCATTATACACACAGTGATTTCTACTAACTCACCACAGCCATGTATTCTCTGTAATATAACCAGGACTAACTGGCCTGAGCGCCAAAGGTGACTATATGAAGGCAAATCCTTCCTAGGAAGGTTCAACGGACATAGTACCTGCCATCACAAAATGCCTATGAGTAGCCTTTTTAAAAGTGAACCAAAACACACCTGAATTGTCTTACGGGGTTAGGCAATAATGTTACTATTGACATTTTGGTTAATTCTTTGATGTGGGAGGCTGTCTCCTGTATTCAAGATATTTACCAACATCCCTAACTTCCACCCACTAGTTGCCAGGAGCATTTTCCCTAGTTGAGACAACCAAAAATATCCCCAGGCATTGCCAAGGGTTACCTAGTGAAGGAAGAGGAGAAAAAAACATCCCCCATTGAGAACTAGCAGCCAATCAAAAACAAGTGATAACTGAACTCTACTCTCAGCCTCCCATTGTAACAGCCAAATGCTAGAAACTAATAAATAATATGACTCTTTCTTTATGAGTCTGAAGGAAGAGGTGAAGTTTACATTCACACAAAATTGCTGGGAATCAGGAATCAAGAGTCAAATTACTATGCAAAGGAAAATTCTGAGGCGGGAAAATCACACTGGGTCTGAGCAAACTTCACATAGGGAGAAAATGTATAGACTTTGAAACATCAAATGATAAAAGACTTTGGTCACTGCTGAAGAGAGGGTATTATGCATAAGGATGTGATTGCCAAAAGGTACATGAGAATGTGTGACCTATTTAGCAGTAGATGGGGAATGGTCTTGTAATGGATCAATGTCAACTAGGAGGGAAGTGCCCAAAATTGCTCAAGCTTCTGCCCTGTTTTTAAGTTGTACCTGTTTAAAAGACATAAAGGGCAGACTTTCAAATCAACTGATGAAATAAAACTGGAAGTAACAGTGAATACAGTAGATGGGGGGGGGGGGGAGATCAAGCCTGAAAAAGAACGTATGCATTCAGAGCAATGGATTGAAATTTAAGAAAGTTCTTAAATTACAATTTTAAGATTTGTGTTTACTTTCACGAAGCACCCAATTGCAGCAACAGAATATAAAGTAGCAAGGTATAGCAAATCGAATGTGAACATTTAAACCGAAACATGTTTACTGAAAATCAACTATAAAATATTGCCCTCACCAATGCACCCTAAAAAATGTACTTAAATCGGGGCCCTCCCTGGTGGCGTAAAGGATTGGAACGCAGCACTGCAAGGCGCGCAATGGCGTCATTCTGACTTTGATCCTCGCCGGGAGGTGATCCACGTGGTGCGGCAGACCTCTCCTGACCCGCCCACTGCCCCACTCAGCAGTGGACTTCCTCGATCTGCCTGTTCTGCCCCCAACTCTGCCTCTGGTGAATCCTCTCACCACCCCTGCTCCTCTAGCCTGTAACCCAGTTCTGTATGCACAAATAAATAAATCTTTTTTTAAAAAATGCATTTAAATCTAAGGTTCCATTAACAGATGTACAATATTTAAAATGAGGGCAGTGACAGTCTCTTTTTGAACGTGGATTTAGAAATTTAAAGGTGGATATTGTATTTACTTCTATATAGTTATACACAAATTGAAATGTATTCCAAGAATAACAAATTCAAAGAAGAAATTGGGTATCAACCCACAAGAAGAACTGAATTTTTAATCAGGAGAGACAAGAAAAACCTGGAAACATGATAACTATTTTTTCAGTTAAGACCTTTTGTGGTAGGGATAGAACCAGGACCCATAGAAAGCAAGTTAGAATCAGACATTAAAAATCAAATATAGGGCCCTCCCTGGTGGCACAGGGGGTTAAAGCACAGAACTAAGAAGCTAAAGCCACTTCAGCATGAGTTTGATCCCCAGCCACCGAGGTGACCCACAGGGCGTGGCAGACCTCTCCTGACCCGCCCGCTGTTCCCCTCAGCAGTGTACTTCATCAGTCGGCCTGTTCTGCTCCTCTCTCTGTCTCTGGTGAAGCCTCTCACCGTCCCTGCACCTCTGGCCTGTACCCCAGTTCTGTATTAATAAATAAATAAATCTTTTTTTAAAAATTAAATATAAATGCTTGATTCAAACAAAAAATGACTTTCCTAAACTTAAAGTTGTCCAAAGATGTTCCTCTTAAAAGGAAGTAGGTGTCCTTATAAAAATGTTCTCTAACCTAAGCAAGATGATCACTGAGTAAGCTTACTATCTCATATAAATCTCCATTTGTTCTCCCTATAATTAGAGGTAAGAATAAAGAGATTTATGAGATCATGTGTGGCAAGAGGCTGGTATCTAGAAAGTAATTCAATAAATTGCATCCATGACTTTTCATTCATCTTCTATAACTAGCTCCTCAACTCTCTAGCCAAAAACTCCAAGTAGATCAACAAATGAATGGAGTTTCCAATATCTTTAACTATTATTGGAAGAAGAATCGGGAACTACTATGTATGGTTATAAGAACTGTAGGCCTAGAGCTCCGATTTCTTCATTACAGAGGTTAAGAAAGAGGTGACGTGGCATTTTATTGCTTTCATGATAATGTAACCACATAGTATAACCAACTGCTTGCATTTCCCAACTTACCTTTTTTATTAAAGGCTTTTGTAACCACTTGCCTTCATACCCAATGCATAAGAGCCATTATTCTCAGACTGGAATAACTCTAAGAACATAACATTCCCACAGCTTCCCTCCCTAAAGTGTGACACCGGAAAGCCCCAATCCTTTGCTCCCACTGACTCACGTGGGCATGCGCACTGCAAGCCCACACAGAGAGACTCTGGGAGCCTTCCACAATCCTAATTTTGTGTGGTTTTGCAGCAGGTGTCAACTATATTAACATCCCAGCATCATGTTCTGAATGTTTCCGCATGGCAGGACCTGATGTGGGTCTAATCATATCATGAAATGACTAAAATACTATTCAGCAACTCAGAATAACCATGGCAAAATGAATGCAATTTGTCTTTTGGTAAGCATGGTCTACAAGAAATTACTACACTAGTAAACAGCAATATACCTCCCCTAGTTGAAGGATTTCCAGGCTGTCATGGGAAACTGGTCTACAATGCTTGGCTTTTTTCTTGACATTTGGGAGCAGCCTTCTGTTTCTTTACTTGGCTTTGGTGAGGGCCAAAAACTCTGCACTTGCTTGCTGCCAGTCTCCTTACGGTAGTTTTTATTCAAGTGTGGGCTAGGAATAGAGCTCAGTACACAAGGCCACTGAGCACAAAATGGCTATACCCACCCCATACTTTCCACATCCCAAAACAACACCCACTGCACCCTGGACCTCTCGTGCGAGTCCCAGGCATATCTAGCCACACTGGCGAGTCTTTGCACTGTTCTAAGCTATCTGCCCTTCAGCACACTGGAGTGTCCTACCTTCCTTCTCAAAGAATGAGTTCAAGTGCCACCTCCTTTTGTAAGTCTTCCATGGTTCATCTACCTCTCCTTCCACTTAAATCTATAAGGTTCCCCATGGCACATAAGACTTTACTTTGTTTTATAATTACTTAGACGTTCACCTGTGACAGAGCTATTAGGCTGTTCTCCAATATCTAGCTTCCCTTGGCCCTAGCAATGGAATCTTGATAAATAGCTTGACATATCTAGCCATCTAAAAGAACAGATTTCCCTCCTCTTTTGAAGTTAGGTGACTAAATCTTGACCATTCAGGCAGAATGTAGTATAGCATACCCCAAAAAGGTGAAGGGAGAGAGTACATCTTTCTTCTCCCATCTACTATATGTTCTCCTATACTTCTGTGTGTGGAAAATGGATGTAATGGTTGGAATTCCAGCAGTCATCTCAAACCACAGGTTAACATCCTCACTGTAGACAGTGGAGAAAAAACCCAGAAGCTCCTAAAACACTAAAGACACCAAGGGACCTTTAAACCATTTCTAGACTGCCTTACTCAAAACTCACATGCAAGGCAAAGAAATAAACTTATTCATAATTTAAATGCCTGACACAAGCACCCAATCTTAAGTTTAACTAATATAGGCCTTGATACCAAAAAGGAGCTGCTACACTAACTGAAATATGGGACTGGTTTAAAAGAGATGGCTGAGGGACCAAAAACAAAAAGCAAAAACATTGCAGACTGGAAAATTGGCAATACTGGTAAAGTAGTGACTAGCAGATTTTGAGAAGGAATAATGAAGGTCTATGTTGTTAATAAAAACAGTAGGAAAGCTTTAGAATGCTAATATGTGTCAACTAATTCTTGACACTATAGATAATATCTTACACAGAGAGACAGACCCAAGCCAGAAGCAGCCAGTCTGTCTGCCGGGGCGGGGGGGG
>NW_004567111.1:21532856-21575307 GCF_000260355.1 Condylura cristata
ATGGGGGGGATTCAGTTTTGTAAAGAACCTCTAGCCCAAAGACTAAGTTATCAGAGTCAATGTGGAACTTTCATGGAGAGAAAGCTGACTACTTCTTTATTTCAAAGTGAAACTATTAGAAGGCAGGTGCTTAAGCAGCCTTCACGGAAAATAAGACCATCAATCCAAGGCCTTTCTCATGCTGTCCACCCATATTTAGGCAGAGGGAAGAGGGTGATATGTTTCAAGTACCCTGAAATGCCTTTTTAACAACTGTTACTTTTTTCCTATACATAGCTAAAATTAATTTATCAATCAGACACAGTAAAAGGTCAATAATAATAACAATATAGAACTATAACAATATGCTATAATAAAAGTTATGTGAATGTGGTCTCTCTCACGCTCTCTCTCTCCATTGTAGTAAATATCACATGCCAATTTTTTCAAGTAGTCTCAAGTTGGGAGACAGGGAGTGACAAAGTGGTGAGTCCTGTAACCAGAATCGTTAGGCTCAAAAATTGTAGCATGACAAGATCTCTAGGTCTGGTTACTCACACATGGGATGGACTAGCAGTGCCCTTTACTATTCTAGCCCAACATGATTTAACAATTACTGTAGTCTAGTACCTTTGGCTTTCTCCTTTTCTGCATGGGAATTATACTTCAGGCATTATGTTTCTACTCTGATATTGGTAATGAACAACAAGTTACTTTTGGCCAGACCACCATAATTAATACTAGAAGCTAAGGAAGCCAACTGTACATAAGCAGAAATCCCTTCACTCTGAATTAAAGGCTTTAAGTGTGTTATATTTGGGGGCCTCTTCACTGAGGAAAGGCCCAGTGTCTGAGAAGAAAGGAAAGCATGCGTATTTAGGAAGTCAGCAGAGCAGAGATCTATCTGTCATTTCCTACTTACTCGTCTGTGTGTGTGTGTGTGTGTGTGTGTGTGTGTGATAGAATGCTGATCATGTTGCCTATTGAATAGATGATTGGAAATGATTTGATTATTTTTATTAGAGTTATGCTTTAGGGAGATTAATCTATTAACAGTAGATAGTATTCATTAAAGGAGAGAAAGTCTGAAAAAAGTAATTCTGTCTAGAAGGTTATGACAACATTCAAAAGAACCCTAAATAAAGCTGGATGCAAGGAAAATAAAAGAGAAATGCAAAGGTAGATGCTGCCTGATTTCATGATGAGGCATGAGGAACGGAGAAAAGGAAAATGCAAAAGCTGTGACTCCTTGGTTCCGTTTAAATGTCTAGTCAGTAGTCATGCCAGGAGCAAAAACAGGGAAATTAGGAAAAAGAGCAGGATGACAACAACCAAGATAAGCCTGGGCTTACTAGGTAAGTGTGTGCTACTAGGTAAGATATAGACTTGAATTCATTGAGGACAGAGGTAAGTGGACTCCATACTGCAAAATCATCCGCCAAGGATATTTATTAGAGACATAAAAAATGATCATAAGAGAAAAGTGGTAGAAAGAGTAAAAAGCCAAGACCTTTTAACATAAAAGGGAAATCAAATCCAGATAGTTTTTCTCAAAGGGCAATGGGCTTCATTGTGACCTTTTCTTCCCTCCCAAGTTCATATGCCGAAATGCTAATTCCCAGCATCCATCTCAGAATGTATTTGGAAACTGTACCTCTTTAAAAATTGATTAAGGTGTGGGAACTCCTTCTTTTCTCACTCCCATTCATGTAGGCAATTGGCAGCCATCATGCACAGAAAGAAGGTGTCTACTAGGAAGAAAAAAAATCAGTGGAGTTATCTGCTATAGGCTTCAACTGGCTGCAGAAAGTGGAAAGGACATACTAGAATACAAGCAGACTCCAAAATTTTTCAGATAAGTCAAAGTTAAACTAGTCACTCTTACCAACTATTGCCCAATGCTGGAGGAAACTGAAATAGAGGCATAAACCACAAAGGATACACTCACACCTTGTCACAACAACAAGAAAGGAGCTAGAAGGGATTATTCGTAGTGAAATAAGTCAAAAAGAAAAAGAGAAATACTGAATGTTTTCACTTACATGTGCAATATAGAGAAAACAAACAAAAGGTCAAGAAAAAAGGCAAAACGTGCAAGCTGAGCATATATCTGGGGCATAATACAGCAAGGAATGGGGTGCGAGACGGGTCAAAACGGGGGAGGAAAGAGCACAAGGGACTGGAGTGGTGGTTCATAGGTGTCACAGTGATGGGAGGGCTACAGGGATTAAACCTGAGGGGAGTAACCAATTACTGCACAAAAATAAACAACAAAATAAGTAAATAAATCCAGAAGAAGAAGAAAAAAAACATTTTCTCTTTCTTGTCCTGTTTCTATTTACAGCACTGCAGGTTTTATATATGGGAGAAGAAGACGTCTACTTGCTCCGTAAGTGGCAAAAGAAAAAGATCCAGAGAGATTTTCCTCAGAAAAGAAAGGGGGAAAAAACTGCCAGAATTTTTTAAAAGTAACTGTCCGTGTGTGTAAGGGGGGATGAGTCTGCTTCCCTGGTGGCACAACGGGTTAGGACACAACAGTACAAGCCAGCCTCGGCCACTTCTGTGAGAGTTCGGACACTGGCCCAGGAGATGGTCCACATGGTGCACAGACCTCTCCTGACCCGCCCGCTGCACCCTCTGCAATGTGCTTTGTCGATCTGCCTGTTCTGCCTGTTCTGCTCCCCACTCTGTCTCTCACTGCCCCTGCACCTCTGGCTTGTACCCCAATTCTGTATGCATAAATAAATAAATCTTAAAAATGAGTCTATCTATTGGACCCTAGAGCAATCTGCCTGATGTCTGCATAGGAAGAAATGTGAACACACACAGAGACACTAGGGATGCCCACACACAGAGGGAAATGCAGAGGCAGCAAGTAGTTGGCTGTCTGCAAGCCAAGGACAGGCCTCAGAGAAACCAATGCTGCCAGCACCTTGATCTTCGACTGCTAGCCTCTAGAGCTCTGACAAAATAAATCTCAATTGTTTAAGTCAACCATTTATGGTATTTTGCAAAGGCAACACAGTAGACTGAAACATCTGGAAACTTATAAGATGGTAAACTCCGAGGGTTCACCCTAGACTTACAGAATCAGAAGCTCTAGGAATGAGGCCCAGCAATATGTATTTTAGCAAAGACTCCAGATGATTCTGATGCACTATGTTTGAGAATCACTAGTCTCAACTATTCCAGCTTAAAAACAATGGAGTCAAAGAGCCTCCCTGGTGACAGAGGAGTTAAGTCGGAGCACTATAAGTCTATCTGGAGCCAGTGAGGCATGAGTTCAATTCCGGGCCAGGAAGCTAACCCATGTGGTATAGCAGACCTCTCCTGTCTCACCTACCACTCACCTAAGCAGTATATTTCAAAGATCTGCCTGTTCTGCTTCCTACTCTGTCTCCGGTGAATGCTCTCACATCCCATACCTCTAGCCTGCACTCCAGCTCTTGTATGTATTAATAAATATATCTTTTAAAAAACAGAGTCAAAAATAAATATTTTTCATTTTTATCTCCATTGTCATATTCTTTACATAGAAAATGTTAATAGAGTAGAAACATAAAGACAATAAGAGTGCTTAAATAATCAAGTTCACTTCTCATCAAAACTAATTCAAGTAATAGTATGAACCAAAGCTTTCATTATGGTATGACTACTGGTTCCTGTACTAGACACTAAATGGTTCCCAAATTTTAGGGTGCCAAAGAATCACTTACAGAGCTTGTTAAACTTAGTTACTAAAACTTGATTCTACTGGCCAGTGTGAAGTTCAGGGCAACTTTTTAATAAGCATCATATACTCTTGATGCAGGCATCAATAAACTACAAACTGTTTTTATTTTTTATTCAAGTGAAGGAGCAGGAAAAATTACAAACTGCTATATAGATGAGTTGAGGTAATTATAAAGATGAAGCAAAGAAATTTGAATGGCTTAGGGGAAAAAATCCTAAAATATTATTTTAATTAATTCTTGGTCATCCCAGACAATCTTTTCCTTAGTTGATGCCAGGTAATCATTATTGCAGAGATGCTGTGAGACTATTCATTCACCCTGAGAACAGTGACTTCAGACACTGAAATTTCAGGTAACAGGTTCTGACTAATGATCCTCAAACTCCCCCACCACTTTCTGATGTCACAATTTTAGGTTCTGGTTGCATCTGATGAAGCCACATCAAGGCAGGTCACTAACAGCAACATCAAACAAATTTTACTTTTTTGGATCTTAATCCTAGACCACTTCCGGTTCTCCAAAGAAAGTTAGTCATCTTTCTGATTCCTCTATTGTAATAAAATATGAAATTTTACTTTTTGTCCAACTAACATCATCTCAAATAACATTACGAGAAAATACTGCTTTTTAATACAAACCTAGTTTGTGTTATGTGCTCAAAACATGAAAATAAGATATGTAAAACTCTTAGTTAAAGAAAGTCATTTAAAGATATTTTAAAATATCTCCCAACATGGCTATAAGCAGTGAGAAATAAATGAAGTGAAGTGGATTAGAATCTTTTACTATATATATCCTACTCCTTGTCCTAAACAGTAAGCTCCAGTTAGCTGTCCTTTTGGTTTTTTATATGCCATCGTCAAAATGTTTTAGTTGAAGCAGTTAATCACTTTAAGGTTTTCCTTCTATATCCACCTTCCCACAGACAAAATTTATATTCAAGATTTCCAATGTGCCAATGGAGAGTCATTTAAACAAAGGAGCTGATCCACTGTTCTCCAGGGAACCCAACCTGCTTGCCTTCTTTTCTGAGAAAAAGAGTCATTCACTCATAGCAGGAGTATAAGGGGTCAGTGGGGAGGAAAAAATAAATACACACACACACATAGTAATTGTAATAAATTAAGAAAAACATCAACTAAAAACTAGAAATCAGACATTCTACAGGGGTAGAGAGGGGAACCGGATCATAATTAAGGCAGGAAGAGCACATGGGGCTATGGTGACGGCACATGGATGAAGTGGTGGTGGGAAGTCCACGGGATTACAACAGAGATGAAAAAAAGTACAAAATGAAGAATGATGTAAAAAAAATACATAAAATAAAAAAAGTCATTTGACATCTCACAGTTAGCCATCATGCCATGGTAGCCGTGACAACTCGCTGCTGTGAACCTTCAGTATGGAAACCTCACATGAAACATTACATGTGAATCCAAACCCACTTGAAGTGTTAAGGAGTTTGAGTTAAAGTGGACAAGTAGCATAAAAGTAATAAAAGTAGCTCATACACGCACAAAAAAGGGCTTGGGCCATACCAGTTTCCTGCTCTGTGGACAGTGGGAGAATCGTGTCAAAGTCTCGTATTGTATCATACCTCAGGCTGGTGGGGTGACTGTGAAGCCAGGTCTCTCAGCCAGTGTTTGAGTCTGCTGTGATTCACTTGACTAAATCGCAAAAAGCTGTTCCTTTTTCTCACCTCTCTGGATCTAGATTCCTCTATTACCTCTCCCAGGCCCCAGGAAAGGTATATCCCTTCTCCCCACAGTCCTGGTTCATTTTGGTCAGTTAATTCTATTCTTTTAACCAGAATTAGTGACTTCCTACTGACTCCTTATGGCTGGAGCTTATAGGTCAAAGCACCACGGAAAGGGAAGGCTGCTGGTGGGTGCTTAAACCACTGTTCTCTGGGGATGCCAAAGCTAAAGCCACTGCCAATCTAATTTCCACAAAGAATCTTTATTCCTCCTGTTAAGATAACTCTGATCTTTAGAATCAGTAACTCTGGCCTTACCATGCTCCACGCAATTAACCTTTTTCCTAGCCTGATTTACTCATGAAAGAGGCTCACAATGATAGCCACCTGTGCCTGAGACTTCCTCATCAGTGTCCTTACACCACAGATTGTCTTTCTATTGCCAAATTTTTCCCTTGATGTCAAGGGTAAGGGTATATTTATTTAAAAAAAAATACTAGAGTTCCATAAGGAGTCACTTTCTATACCATTATCAAGACATCAATTAATCCCACAAAGAAGTCATAGAGTCACTTGTAGAGCAAGTGCCCCATACCCAGTAATGACCCTTTCCAAAGCCATGGAAGCAGAGCGATCATAGCACTGTCACTTCCTTTAGGCAGAGGAGGTCTGGAGAACTCCTAACATAGGACACTACATTATCAGTGTGAAAGAAAACAGATGAAGAAAAGCTATAGGCTATGCTGAAAAAGAAAAAAAAAATCCAGTAAAAGAAAAAGATGCTAAAGGAAAGTGGCAGAAAGCATAAGGTTGAATGGGTGTTACTGTAGAAGTTCATAAATGAACAATGACTTAACTAAAAGGCAAGTCTAATAGTGTTTAGTTTAAGCTATTCTATTTAATTCATTCTATCAGTCAGTAAATATGCATTAAGTTCCAACAACCAGGTTTTGTGCTAGACAGCAAATAAGATAAATGCAATCCCAGCCCTCATGAAGATTATAGACTTGAGAGAAAAGACATGTAAAAATAATTATCCAAATACCTATATAATGTTATCAAAGAAAAGTACAAGGTGCAATGAGGGTGTGTATCTGGAGTAACGGATTAGAGAATGGGTGAGGTAGGGTTCCCTGAGGAAGTGACAATTCGACAAATCAGGGGTGTGAAGAGGCATTAACCAGGTGTGGAGGAGATGAGAGGGCAGCCTGTGGAGGGGCTCTAAGAAGGAAGCAGCTGGAGTACTCTAGAAATTACAGCAAAGCCAACATGATTGTGGAAGAATAAGCAAGAGAGAGGAGTTGGGGTCAAGAAGAGCAGGAAAGGCAGACTTTATAGGCCTCACGACTTGGGTCTTTGCCTTGTTGATTACAAGAAGCCATTCACGGTTTCAGCAAAATGACTTCAGATTTGACCACTAGAGTTGCTATGTGGGAAATGACTGAGGAAGACACGGCAGATTAGGAAAACCCCATTAACTGTAATTCAGGTGAGAGATAAAGGTGACTGGGACAAGGAAAACAACACTGGGCAGATGGAAGAAAAACACTAGATAAGAATGAAGTCAAAACATGAGCTTCCTCCATTAATATGGTTATAATTATTCGGTGACTTTTCACCACACTGGAATAAAATTCCAAACTCTCTCCATGGGCACCAGGGCCTCACAAATTTGGCCCCTCCACATCTTTCTAGCTTTGCCAAGACCACTCATCCCTTGGCCCACAGGGCTGAGGCCTGCTTGTCAATATTTCGGTTCTTAAACTTTCCACTTCCTTTCCTTTTCGTCTATCATCATGTGTCCTCCATATCTCAAGGTTTTTTCTTCATAATTTGCATCTTGTGTCCTCAAGGCTATCACTGTCTTTATATCTAAAGTAAAGTTTTATCATCTCTGCTACTTTCTACCTCATTCAATCATTCAATATTTAACAAACATCTACCATGGGAAACACTGAACAAAATGAGGGAAAAGTCACCACCTTTGTGAATGTATGGTGGTGGTGGTGGTGGTGGTGGGAGTAAAAGGGAAAGGCAAATGATACTATGCAAATAATATGTAAATAGTAAGCAAATACAGAGAACAGGTCAGAGAAGTATATTAGATCTAAGGACACACACAGACACAGACACACAGAGGAATATAAATTTGATCAAGAAAAGGACTCTTGTCTGCCCTACTCATTCTTACATGCCTAGATCTTAGTAAATATTTTGTTTAATGAGTCAAAACATGAAAGGAAGCAAAGGTTCAAAGAGCTCTACCATCAGCTTCCCTACCCAAGTAAAATCAAGGTACCTGATCTGAAACATTGTTGATAACTTTCCAGAAAAGCTTGTAATTTTTGGCAAAGAACATGAAAGCGAAGGTTTTAGGTTGCCCTGCATACACTCTATATTCCCATTCTCAAGTGATAAACTCGTATTTATTGACTCTTCCCTCCCGCCTTCCCTGACTGCCCCCATAAGCACCTCCTCAGATGACCACGCTTACACACTACTGTGGTCTGAGCTTGACACTGATATCTGTGTGTGCCCAAAGGGTGCCAATCAGAGCTTTCAGAGGTTTTTGATTTTGTTGCTCTTCACAAACAATGTAAGCTGACTGTGCCAACTTTATTACCATGTAGAGAGACTCTGCTAGAGAATGAATCCAATGCAGAGAAGGCAGTGACCACAGAAAAGAAAGAGAAATGGCTTTACAACTCTGCATAAGAACTCTTGGACCCCTGAATTCCCTAAACCAATTTCATAGTGAACCTCCCAGTTAAGTGGGGCAAAAAATAAATCTTAATTTTAAATGTTTTTTTGAACCTCATTAACAGTCTTTTTTTTCTTCAATGTATTATTTCATAACTGAAGTAACACTGGTTTACAACACTGTATATGATTTAGACAATTTCGAGGCTTTGTTGAATATACTCACCATACAAAAGGTTAATTAATCAGGAAACTAAGAAGAATCTTGTCTTTCTCTTTAAACTATGCATCTTCCTAAACAAATAACATTTGAGTTAATATCTAATGGCCTGGTGACTGTGGAACCATGATTAATTTGATACAAAATGTTTGTTCAATTCATAAAGCATGCAGCAAGTGTTTACTATACCCCAGGTTCTGTGCTAGGATCTAGGTATAGAATGTTAGCATGCCAAATCCTTGTCTTTGCTCAGAGTATATAAATAGTAATAAATTTTGTTTGAAGTAATATAAATAAAGAACTCAGTGTGTAATGGGAGTTCAAAGTCGGGAACCCAATGTAAGGGTCAAAGGGACGAGGTACCTAGGGCAGCCTTCAGAGGAAAAGATGCCTCTGGTGAGACCCAAATTATGACTAGGATTTTGTCAAAGAAAGGTGAGGAAAAGAGAAAAAAAGAAGTTTAGCCAGCGAGAATAACACCTCAGAGACTTAGAGATAGATCTTGGGTCAGGAATATTCAGTGTGAAAATATCAACAGTGTGTCAGGAAATGCCTCCATAGAATCACCTGCCACATGACCTTGTAAAGGTCAAATTCAAATTTTAGCATTTGCACTTCAATGACACTTTCCCTTTTCAAAGTACATACTCCAACTATATCCCACAATCTTTCTTTTCCTATGTCTTTATTAAACAGATACAACTAGAATGGTGCACTTATTTTTCTGTCTCATTACAGAAAAGGAATGATCACATTTCTATCAAAGGCTGTAAATGTTCAAACATTCTAACTGTGTTTATAACTTTATTGAAGTAATTTCTATATAATCCTCCTGAAGATGAGGTTTCAGCTGCACTGCAGGCATGCTGTCTAAATCTGACAAAGGTTATGCCTTACACCCTCTGCAGAATATTATAATCATATATTCCAGTAATAAGGTTCTGTAGAGATGAAGTGATTGTTTTGTATAACAAGATCATATATCTTCCAGCTGGAATAAAATGAGATTTTGAAAACAAAGTTATTGTATTGTTAAATGGGACATAGAAAAGACATTTCTCCTCAGAATATTTGTTATGAATTTAAACAGAAAATATTTTTATGGGAACAGCAATAATAACTTATGATCAACTCTATTTCACCAAGTTTTTTTTTTAATGAATCAATATTTTTAGTTGTGAAGCACATTCTTCTAACTTGATGTGTTAATGTTCCATAAAATATCTTTTAGTTGAAATATTACATCACTCATGACTTTCATTTTGCCTAGAGAAGGCCAAATCATGTTAATTTTGTACAAGCCACTTACCTCTTTTAGTAGGGAAGATCACTATTTCTCACTTGCTAAAAATATATGAGCCCTCCTCTCCCCCCAACAAAAAATAAAACAAAGCCTCCCAGAGACTACCTTGTGACACTTTAGTCCTATTAGAAACATTCCATGGTCTTTGAATTCAGCAAATCACCCACCAAATTGGCAAATGTTACTATCACTGTCTGCTTTTCATAGAGAGAAGTGTTTTGTTTCTGTTGGACACATTTTCAGGAAGTGAGGTAATGCTCTATTTTCCCCTAGGAAAGTAAGCCTAGGGCAGACTCAGAACTGGCTTGATGAGGCCATTGTTTGAAAGTAGGGGAGGTGGTAGGTAGTATGATGAAACCAAGATAAGATTGAACTCAAAAGTAATAACGAGTGTTAATGTTCAGTCATTGACGTCAAGAAGAAATATCTATAGTATGTGGCTTTAGGATTCATAAATCATGATGGATCATTATAGGTGTTCCTTCCTCTTCTCTCCATGAGTCCCTTCATATAAAAATTACCTCCTCTCTTTTTGCCCTCCCTCAAAGGAAAAAAAAAAAAAAGAAAATATTTTCAAATACTTGCAAAAATTAACTGAATTGAAAACAATCAAAAATATATTAAGTAAGTCTATTACTTAATATATTTAGGAGTCTCTTAATGCCCATATTTCATACCATATGTTTATGGTCATAGCAATTTTGCCTAAGGAGGAAAGGAAGTTCTCATTCCTCCCTGGAGGTATAATTCTTGAAGAGTGAAGGAAAGAATTACATTCCTTGAAGGTTCTAGTTACTTCCCATTTACCAATTAAGAAATTTTAAAATCACTAAAAATCTGGGCCTTCAGAATTTCCTGCACTTTTCCCTAGTGTCAGGGAATGCAACGCCCAAAGGACCCAGTTCATTGGCAGGAAGAATTTAGTCCCCGGGTAAAACTTGGCTTAATGAAATCAATTTGGCTGTGCCAGAAATGCTTTGGAAAAAGTTTTATTGTTTTTATCACTTATATAGGAGCTAGTTATTTTGCAATTATTAGTTTGTTCTCCCTCAGCTTCTTATCACTGCTATTCCCTGAATGTCTTTATGAGATGCATTTTATCCATTTTACATAGAGAAATTGACACCTCCACGATGTGACTGAAGTACTCAATATTATCCAAGACACTGGAGAAGAAAGTAGCACTGAAGCTCAGTTCTGGTTGTCTTCCCATCAGGAATCTCTCTATATTTACAACAATACCTGGTGTTTACGTAACAACTTCCAAAAAAATGATTTATTTATGCATACAGAGCAGAACTGGGGTACAGCCCAGAGGTGCAGGGGCAATGAGAAGATTCACCAGAAACAGAGTGGGGAGCAGAACAAGCAGACTGATGAAATACACTGCTGAGGGGAGCAGTGGGCTAGACAGGAGAAATCTGCTGTGCCATGTGGATCACTTCTGGGGCTGGGGATCGAACTTGTACTAAGGCAGCTGCAGCTAGCTTCACAGTGCTGCACTTTAACCAGTTGTGCCACCAGGAAGGGCCCTAAATAACAACTTTTATAGCAGTTAGCAAATGCTTTCAGTTTTTATCTTATTTAATCTAAACCATGGCCCCCAGAAAGAGATACAGCAGACATTATGTATTCCAAATTTACAGGAAGAAAATGAGCCTCTAACGAACTCCTGTAAAAACCCAGGGAAGTTTGGAGTCAATGACCTATATAGCGTTAGGTCTATACGAAGGCCTCTGAAAGAAAATGCAAGTGAATCTACATTGGGCTATCTCCACATTATGGTGCCAACTCAATACTTCTTTCATTTAGACTTTTGCAGGTCTGACTTGATGGTTCTCCCCTGCTTCCTTTCTCAAACCCTTCTAGCATACACGAAGTGTGGTCTTTCTATTTCATTTATCAGATCATGTCACTCCCCTGCTTGAGTGCTGAATTAATCTAAACTCACCATGTCCTATAAAGCCCCCTGTCTCTCTCCTGAGCAACTCACCCTATGAATGGCTGGTGGTGCAGCCACACAAGACCTGTCAGCACACCAAAGCTGCACTACCTGCAATATACTATATATGTCTCCATTTGCCTGGAATATTGGTCTCTTGGTGCAGTTCACCCCAAATGTACGTGTCCTTGTATACCAACTACGATCTTTGCACCAAAAAGAAAAAGACTATTTCTCAGTACAAGTAGAGCCTGGTTGTATTACTTGTCTTAATGCTTTTTAATTTTTCTAAAATTTTAATAGAATTTGAGTGATGGAAGGATGTAGTATCCTGAAGTAGCCAGAGAATGAAGGAAAATAATGTTTCCTCTTTCCCAAATTGCTTTCTTTTTGCACCTGTTGCATATTCTGTGTACTAGAAAATGTGCTTATACACATGTCACTTTCTGGGCCTTACTTAATTAAATAGTCTCTCCAATCATTCCTGATTGTCATACCAACTGATTTTATATCTTGCTAGCATAATTATTTGAAATTATCTAGTTTACTTCTCTTTTCTATCTCCACATACTCCATCTGTGACAACTGGAGTGTCCTGTTTCTTGGTATTCTCTATCACTAACATTTTGACTAGCATATAATTGACACCCAAGAAAATTTTTTGACTGAATTGATGAATAATATGATAGGCATATTTTATATTTATCCTATGGATCTAACCATTTAACTCTATAGATACAAATATATGTTTTACTAATTCCCTACTAATTATTAAGCAAGTTATTTGCTATTTTTTGCTATTATAAAGCACACAGTGGGTTAAAGCACAGCACAAAGAAGTTAAAGCCACTTCAGCATGAGTTTGATCCCCGCCCCGGATATGATCCACATGGTGCGGCAGACCTCTCCTGACCTGCCCATTGCTCCCCTCAACAGTGTATTTTGTCAGTCGGCCTGTTCTGCTCCCCACTCTGTCTCTAGTGAATCCTCTCACTGCCCCTGCACCTCTGGCCTGTACTCCAATTCTGTATGCATAAATAAGTCTTAAAAAATAATAATAAACTACATAGATACAAAGAACTTAGTTCTTAAGATGTTCTGTATTTGTGCAAGTATTTCTGTCAAAAGGGGTCAAAAGAACTGCAGATCTTGAACTTGGGTAGCTATTACCAAATAATTCAACCTTTAATTTTCCTTTGGTATATCAGGACCAATAATGCAGTTTGTTGTTTTACTAGACTGTAGATTTTATCCACTATGATCCTTTCATAAAACATCCTATTAGTTAGTCTCTAACTATAAAAATAAAAATAAATAAACCAACTTTCTATTTTATAATGTGACCAAAATTCAATAGTGACAATCATCTACCATATGATTCCACTTCATGCTCAAGGATAGTACATACTTATTTAATACAAATTAAATACAAAACTTGTCAACATTTTTGATGAGAAATCTCTGAGAGAATCTAGACATCCTCAGTAGCCCAATGTGCTTCTAAATTTCAGTCTCATTATGCTGCCCAATCATCACATAACAGTGTTTAAATCACTTGGAAAGACTTGTAGTCTGTAAATCTGATTTTCCTTGCTTTATAATTACCTTCCAAACTGACTGAAAAACAAAAGAAACTGTACTACTTGAAGAATTAACAAAATTGACTCCATTATCTTGCCCAATTAACTCTTCCCGTTTCTGCAGCTGAGGAAAATGCCTCCAGGGCTTTGTCAATCAGGTTTAAATCTCTTAGGTAAATCCAAATTCTCATTTAAAAGTATTCAAAAGAAAATTAAACCTCAATATGGCCTCCTGCTTGTCCTGCTGGGAGAGCTGGCACTCTCAGATTTCAATTTCTCAATCTCTTTTCATGAAAAGTGTTTTTAAATCTCAGGGTAATGTAATCGTTGTGATTGGGTTGATCTCACTTTTAAAGCAAGTTCTCTCTCGCTTTGCTGAAGTTGCCTGCTAGTGGAAAAAAGGCAACAGTAATACCGTCACCCTTCTTGCCCCAGTGTAGTCTGCCTTTTGAGGATGTAGTTGGCACACACATGGATGAACATCACCATGTTGAGCTGGGCATTTGTGACATAAACATGATTGCTGCCACTGCAAATCTGGAGTGAACCGAAGTACCAACCGACTATTTGCGCCTCCATAAACTGGATAGAAAAAAATAAAGACTGAGGATTCAGTGCTAAATATTTGGTATCTGCCATTGATAGTTCATTATATTAATTTTTTAAATTTTCTCAAAACCACCTTTACCTAGCCCCTCGTTACCTAGCCCCTTATCCTTTAGTACCTGTAATATAGGTTACAGCACCCAAAGACCAAATCTGAGCTATTGCCTTGAAATGCCAAGAATAAGAACTTTACACATATTGGGATAAATTGAAATTAACTGCCCCTTATTTAGAATCACTAAAATGCTGTGCCTGTGGGTGGAATAGACATGGCCCACTTCCCTGAAGAGCTAGGGTGGTCTTCTCTTTAAAATGTGTTTGCATCTTCGACTTTCTAAAAGAGATGTGAGCCTAAAGTCCAGGCTCACCAACATTAGCTTCTGGATTGGCCTTTCCTTGATAAAGCTAAATACCTGCTCTCGGAATAGTTGGTAGGGTATGAGCTTGAATTTATGTTCATTCAGTGATCTTGAAAAACTCTTATGTACTCTGGGGTCTTTCTCCCTGGTGGGTCCTGAACTCAATGTCTTGTCAGACTCAAAAACTCATTTCACTTTTTCAAAGGGCTTCTCCTTGAGTCTATATATACCCTCCTACTGAAAAAAAAAAAAAAAAAAAAAAAAAAAAGGTGCCTGATTGAGGGACTCCAGGCTCTTGTTAAAGCTCTGGGATTTTGTCCCATAACCACCCTCTACCAGTACAAAGTTCAACATCAGTCTCTTGTCTCTGTTCAAATTAACAAACACTTAAAGTGGTTGCGAAAATGATGCCACCTCTCAGCTTCTCCCTTCCTCTCAGCTTCAGTATTCAATTCCTCAACAACAATCAGATGAATTCAAAGAGATGCTTTATACATTTTGTCTAACTCTTCTAGTTATTCTACAGAGAAGCACCAATTACTGTAAGCTACTCTTTCTCACCTGGAAACAAATTCTAAAATGCATAATACAAAAGCAGCTCTATTCACAAAAGACTTAATTATAAAACACAAGTTCTTGTTAGTAGTAAATTAGTAATCTAGTTATTTTTTAATCTCCCTTTGTTGTACACCAAGGCCAAAAATGTGGTTTATTGTGTTTTGCTTTGTTTTTCCCTAAATTTAGATGCTCTATGCTAGAAGTATTCAACAAATTCAAATGACACAAAATTGTTTAGGCCTTACTTGGTCACATGCCTTGAGTCATGTTTCCTACTCTTGGAGTAAAAATGAAAATGTAAATCAAGCCACTCCACAATTGTCCCACAAGCAGAAAGAGTCACACAGGGATAATCCCAACAGTCCAATCATCTATTTAGAACAAACCAGGAGGAGGCTTCCATTGGATGTTGGGAAATTACCACAACTGTAAATGCTGTGAGTTGAATGCTGCTTTCTAATCTAAAACTACTCGATCATTGCTCAACTATATAGAAATTCCATGGAAGAGGTAAGAGGTTCTTGAAATGTAAAATTAACCATTATCCATTTATGAAGAAAACCCACTAACTATAATTGAAGTTTTAACTAAACTTTGAAAATGATCCCTAATCCTGACTTGACTTAGGGTTGCCCCATTTATTTTAATTTTTTTTTTTTTCATTTCAAAGCTGTCTAAGTATTATTGCTTCACTCACTATGAAGGTAAACCAGATGTTAAGATTCTTCTTTCCACTAATCTTCCATGATGTGAGTTTTTGTTCACCCACTAGGCACATGCTAAGCATTTATTATGTACAAACATCGTACACAGTGTCTTGAGGAATTTAAAATGAGGCCTTTGAGAAGTTTACTGTATCTGTTTTCAGGTCAATTTTACCAAATACATGTAATGGGAGCACATGCCTCTTAAATTTCCCCAGCCTTATCAGCTGTCCACATTTCACCTAAAAGTTGTCAAATACTGTTCCATTTTCCTTTGCACAAAAGTTTGATATCACTGTGTTCTAGTCTTTACTAACTGCCAGTATTGTTATCAGAAAATCTTAATTCTTTCACTATTCCTGAAAAAAATTCCAGTTGACGTTTTTAGGTAGGAAAATTACTGAGAACTTAGCATTTGATCCTCACAATAGCACAGTGATCCCAGACACTAATCCAATGATTTAATTATTTATTTATTTGACACCTTTGGGAGCTTTCTTCGGAGCTTATTCTGCTCACAGGGATGACAGTCTAATGGGAGAAAAAGGAAGTTCTAATCAAGTGGAAACAATTGGAACTATAGGAGCCAGAGAAGGAATCTCCATTTCCAAGGGGAATGTCATGAGCAGGGGAGGCTTTGGTATCACTAAACCTGAGCTGAGCTGGGAACAAAGAGCATGCATTGATTGACTATACTGAGAAGAGAAGAGGAGAGTAGAGGTTCATTCCAGACAAAGGAAAACTATAGTTTTTCAACAAATATTTGTATTGGATACCAGAAACCCAGCCATGACTATATGCTGCATATAATTATTTTTGTGTCCAAGACTACAAAATTAAGGAACTGATTATAGGATATCTTCAAGGTATTTCTGAACCCCACTCTTGCGCCAAATGATGTTCTAAGCACTTTGCTTATTATAACTTATTTAATTCTCACAAGAATTGAGGAGGAAACAGGCTCAGAGAGGCCAAGTTGTTCGCTAATCTTCACACAGCTATTAGAGATAGAGCCAAATTCAAACTTGAGGACTGGCTCTTAATTGTGAAAAGAGAGCAACCTTTCCTCCAAGACCAGTCAGGAACTCATGGAGAGTGAGAGAGACAGAAACAGAGGAGGGGGAGATAGATGAGGGAACATTTTAACAAAATGGTTACTGGAAAATTAATAGGCCTGAGCCAGATAAGGAGATGGGGCACGTGTATGCCAAGGAAAGTATACAGCTCTGGAGAAGTAAACCCCTTCTCTGAGCACTGCAGCCCCCTTCCTCTCCCATCAAGTCTATCATAGAATTGCTGTCCCAGAAGTCATAGCAGTGCAATTGCAGAGCTGTTTGAATTTTATTCCAAGAGCACAGGAATAAAAAGGTTTAAGGACAACATTACATTTGTGCTTTAAAGAGATCATTGTAGTTGTTGTAGGGATGGGGACAAGAGGAAGTACAAGGAAACTCGTTGGAAGGCTATTTTAGTAATCCCAGGTAACATGTAATAGTGGCTTCCATTAAGAGGCCAGCATGGGGGCCCTCCCTGGTGGCGCAGCGGGCTAAAGCACAGCCCTGAGAATCTAAAGCCACTTCCGCATGAGTTCGATTCCCGCCTGCCCTGGAGGTGACCACATGGTGGGGCAGACCTCCCCTGACCCGCCCGCTGCTCCCCTCCAGCAGTGTACTTCACCGATCTGCCTGTTCTGTTCCCCACTCTGTCTCTGGTGAAGCCTCTCACCACCCCTGAGCCTCTGGCCTATACCCAAGTTCTGTATGCAAAAATAAATAAATCTTTAAAAAAAAAAAGAGACCAGCATGGGAAGGAAAGTAGACAGATTTTTTAAATATATAGAAGTTTAAAAAAAAGTTAGGAGGTGACACTAAAAGGGGAATCCAGAAGGAGGTTTTCCTGGAGTATCACACCATGATCATGTGATTCAATGTGACTCCAAAAAAGGTGTAGAGTAGTGTAAAGTGGGAAGGTTGATGGAAAATGACTTAGAGAAAAGAAGGCCATACCTAATCCACAAATATCCTCAAATGTTAGCATGAGGACTATAAAAAGCATTCTGAAAACTACACAATGTCATTGAGGATTTTTTTTCTGTGTAACTTGCCTTTATACAATATTTTAAATTTTAGTATAATTTTAGGTTTATGAAAAGTTGCAAATATCGTACAGATATTCCTGCATACTCCTCACACCCACTATTTCCTAATATTAACATCTTTTTAAATTATTAAATTTATTTATTTATTTTTACATCATTCTTCATTTTGTTGTAATCCCCATGGACGTCCACACCAATTCACCCATGTGCCATCACCACGGTCCTGTGCACACTTTAATATTAACATCTTACATGGTTCCATTACCTTGTCAAAACTAAGAAAACAGTATCAGGGTATGACCCATTCAAACAGATTTTACTTAGGTTTTGCCTGTTATTCCACTAATGTGCGTCTTCTGTTCCAAAGTCTCATCCAGGATAGCGCACCAGAGTTTTAGCACTCATGTCTTCTTAGGCATCTTTTAGCCAAGACAATGTATCAAGCTTTTCTTGTTTTTCATGACCTTGACTGAACTGGTCAGATGGTCTGTAAAATGCCTCTCAATCTGGGTTTGCCTGTTATCCTCATAATAAGATTGAAACATTAAAAGAAGCTAAGAATGGGCATGATGCTGATTAAGTTTTCATTTAGAGAGATCACCCTGTGCATTGAGAATGTTGCCTACTAATTTAGTGATGATAATTTTCTGCAACATGAGATGAGGTGATTTCTAAACTTTCATCTTTTTGTCTTGTTTCAATACTTAATGTGGAATGTAGATCATTTTATTTTTAAACAAACAAAGGAATGATTTTTCTTTCAAAAGAAAAACTGGCACCAAATAAACATTATGTCAACAGTGATTAATTCTGGGTGATTAGCATACAGATGATGGCTATTCTCTTTTCTTGGACTTTATCTGTAAAAATTATAAAAGAAAAATAAAGGGTGGGAGGAATGATCCTACAGAATGGCAAGGAAAGGCCAAGGTAGGAAGCTGAGGAAGCAGCCAGATTACTACTTTAGATAGTTCAGGGGAGAGAAATGCTGAGGACCTAAACTTTATTTATTTACTTATTAGGACCTAAACTTTATAAAGAAAATATGGAAGAGGGGACTCCCTTCTGGCCTAGGGGCTAAGTCTCAGTGCTATCACCAGCAATGCCTAAGTTCAATCCCTGGCCAAGTAGCTGACCCACATAGCGCAGCTGACCTCTACTGTCTTGAATGCCGCTACCCTCAGCACAGTATTTCAGTCAGTCTGTCTGTTCTGCTCCCTCTCACCTTCCTTCCTTCCCCTCTGCCACTCCGCCCCACACCTCTGGCCTATACTCCAGATCTTATATGCAAAATAAATCTTTTTTAAAAAGAATTAAAAGAAAATATGGAAGAAATACTTAGTAATGGACTCCACAGTACATGGTGACTTATGAAACAGAGCACTCAGGTAAAGAGAACAGTTCTGATACCTGACTGAGCAATTTGTTAGTAGCAATTCCATTCATAAAGCTAGGGAATCCTAGAGAAAAAGCAGCTTTGGAGAACAAGTTATTAGTTTAGCTATAGAGTCAAAGCCAGTGGGATATTGCATCTGATGCCACTACCTTCTCTTCAGTTCTTTCTAACCTCACATGTTCTTAGGCAATATTATTCTCATTTTCACCCATAATCCTCTCACCAGTTATTCAGTATCTTCTCCTAAAATCCATAGGTCTCTTGGGTCCTCCCTGGGGACGCAACTAGTTAAAACACAGCACTATGAAGCTATCCACAGCCACTGCTGCACAAGTTCGATCCCCAGCCCCAGAGGTGACACACATGGTGCGGCAGACCTCTCCTGTCCCACCTACTGCTCCCCTCAGCATGTACATGGTCACTTGGTCAATCTGCCTGTTCTGCTCCCCACTCTGTCTCTGGTGAATACTCTTATTCCCCCACACCTCTGGCCTGTACCCCAGTTCTGTTTGCATAAATAATCTTTTTTTTTAATTTTATTTTATTTATTACAAAGTTTATTTTTACATCATTTTGCACATTTTTTTTTTCCATCTCGATTGTAATCCCCGCGGGTTTCCCATCACCAAATCACCCCTGTGCCACCACCATAGTGCATAAATAATCTTTAACAAAAAAAAAAAAAAGATGAAAATTCCTGTTCCATCTAATTGAGTTTTGTTTTTGTGAGAGTATGAATACTGTCTTCATCTAATCAGGCCGTCATTTAAAAAAAATAAGTAAATACCACATACTGGGTAATATATTCAAAAACACTAGACATTTATTTCTCATAGCTCTTAAGGTAAAAGGTTAGGGTGCTGGCATGGTAAGGTAAGGGTCCTTTTCTTGTATCTTCACATGGCAGAAGGAGACAAGGAAACTCTCAGGGGTTTCTTTTATAAAAGGACCAATTCCATTCTCAAGTGTTTCCTCTTTATCACCTAGTTACTTCCCAAAGACCCCTCCCCCATCACCTAAAAGGCTGGGTTTCAATACACAAATTTGAGGGAACACATTCAAGCCATAGCAATTACCTAAAACACTTTTTTTTTTAGGTTTATTTTATTTATTTATGCATACAAGAACTGGGATGTAGACCCATTTTAAACTGCACCAGTATAGAGCTACCTTTTAGGTGCATCAATGCTGAATATCATTTACTGCTTAATGGAACAGAACTAAGACGTGGGTGACTGACAAGATCAGATAATCAAAGCATTATGTATGGCTGGCTTAGAAATGTATTTTTGAAGTGTGTTCATATTTAAATATGGGTGTGCCTAATATTCCTGCAATGTAGTTCAAATGAAATACTGATGCCAAGCTAAAGATCTAATCCAGACGGTGCTAAAATGTCCAATCTCCTCCTTCTGACCCCTACACAGATTCCCTGCAAACCTGCTCATCCTGGGAACAAAGACCTAATCTCCATTGTCCTTTGCCACTCAGCATACCTGCCTTTGCTCCAATGCTTACTCAAATGACTTTAATATACAGGTTTCAAAAAAAAAAAAAACAAACTTAGTGAGAATCAAATAAGGGAACAGCAGGAAAGTTTCACAAAATCTTTACTACTTAAACATGCCCCCCCAAAACAAACTTAACAGTTTTACACAAGCTGTTAACAGATATGACAGCAATATGTGCTTGCAGCAATAAAGTGGAATATTCATCAGAAGAAAACCTTTTAGTATCTGCAGTTTACTACCATATCAGCCTCCTCGCCAGCTTCCCTCTGTCAGCCTGTGACTGACTGGATAGTTCTTCCTAGACATATCTATATTAAAAAAAAAAAAAAAAAAAAAACACTATCTGAAATTTCAAGCTGAATTTAAAGATTGTCCATAGTACGAGTATAAAATTCACAGCACTTAGTTTATGCTCTAAACTCACTTAAGAATTCTTATGTGATTTCTCCTACAATCTAATTTTTACTGATTTTGATCTTATATGTACCTTTATAAACTGTCCTTGTAAACCCTTTTTATTTATGGTATGCTTCTTTGAAAACTATTTTCATAAATCCTTTTAGAAAAAAGACATGTTAAGATAAATAAATGAACTACAACAAATAAATAAATAATTGACTCTGCTCACTCTTTGTCGAAGGGTCAGTAATTTACCTTCTCCAAAGCATCTTCGTTGCCTGCCCCACCTCTCTGTCCCTCTCGCTTCCATTTTATAAGCATCTGTATAAGTGTGTGGATAGATAGACAGAAAGTGACCTGCCCCTTTTGCCTTCACAAATGCTATTTAATCACCCCTTAGCTAAGTCAAATTATTTGTCTAAATAGAATCAGTTAGTAATTCAGAAACTGAACTTGAATTCTAGTCTATCTGAATCAATCTAGTCTCTCCAGCTCTCATCCCAGCTTTCTGAATTTTGCAAAGGTGGCCTTTAACATAACTGAAACATTGCTCAACATCACATCACCATGTATTCTCACTGCCACACTAGCTGGCATGGGCAATACTTCTTCAGCTTTCTTGTCTCCATAAATCCTCTATCTCCAGGTTCCAACTTTGTCCCAGTTATAAGCAAAGAAAAACACTTTGCAAAAAATAAAATTTATCCTTGACATTCTGTAAAGTATGCAATTCCTATTCCTGGGCTATTTTCTAACTTTCCACTCTTAAACTTCAAGACTAATTGTCAGTTTTGTATTATTTTTACTCTACACCTCAATTCTCAACTCTTTTCTGATTTTTCAGGTCTCTGTAGGATAGCTCTACTTACTAATTTCACTCTAATCACCAGGTCTTATTCCCTAAAATTGACCTCCCTTTAACTCCTTTAATCAATGAGGCAATACCTTTATTTGCCCAGAATAAACATCTCAGTGTCTTCTTTTACATAGACAAAATATTATTATAGTTTTTTTTTTACAATTTATTTACTTATACATGCAAGAACTGGGGTATAGGCCAGAGATGCAGGGACGGGGTGTGGAGCACGGAGTGAGAGGATTCACCAGAGACACAGTAGTGAGAAGAACACAGACTGACTGAAATACATTGCTGGGGGAGAAGCAGGTGGGTCAGAAGACACACATGCACCATATGTGTCAGCTCTCTGACAGGGATCAAACTCACGTGCTGGGGTAGCCTTTAACCCCCACACCACTAAGGAAGCCCAATTACAGATTTTAACAATCCCTGCTTTAAAACATATTTTACATTATTCATTTTAGTCACTTTCTTCTACATTACTCAGAAATAGACTCCTAGAATATTATTCAGCCATGAAAAGAAATGAAGTACTAATGTGTGATACTGGTCGATACACCTTATAAACATTATGCTAAATGAAAGAAATCAGACATAAAAGATCACAAGTTTTATGATTTCATTTTATGAAGTATCCAGAATGAATAAATTAGAACAGAATATACACTGGTTATTGATTGCCAAGCCTGGAAAAGGGAAGGAATTGTAGAAAACTGCTCTTCATAGGCAGGAATTTAACTTTGGGATGACAGAAATATTTTACAACTGGATACTAAGCGCAGCTCAGTTGTTCAGTTTAAAATGGCTCATTTTATGCTATGTGAATTCCACCTCAAAAAAAAAAAATTGTAAGCCTTACAGCAAGTCCATCAACCTCAAGACCTCCCTATTCTATTACATTCTATCACCTACTGACAGAATCATCCTCTTGAAATAACCACTTTCATTACGATGGAATCCCTTCCACCAAAGTTAAACTCATCTCCCTTCAAAGATCAGTGTTCCCAATCTTATTTCCCAATACTATGCTACATCAATGCTCACTCCTGAGCAAACTTCACAGGGGTGAAGTTTTCCTATCTCCAAGCCATCATATCAATGCCTACCTAAAATTTCCAGGAACCATCTTGAACTTCAATTTGTTCTAATTTCTCTGTGCATAACTACCACCATCCTTAGCTGAACTCTGCAAGAATTTCTGACAGTTCTAAAGAATATAGTGCTTTCATTTGAGATGTAGAATAATTATCACCTACCCAGATCATAAGTCCCTTTCAGGCAAAATACCACGTTAGAAACATCATTGATACTCACACTTCTTACTTCACTTTTGGGAATAAATCAATAAATGCTTCATTGATTATTCACTAACAGCCACTCAGAAAAGTTAATCATCTTTTTCTCCCACTCTTGCTACACTATAGTATAGTCTTTGTTTGGAACAATTCTTAACCTGTTTTGAAGTCTTTCCTTTCCATTCCTTCACTTAAAAAAAAAAAAAACACTTCCTTTAAGTCAGGAAAATTTACTATATACCAATTGCCTATTCTTCTAACAAAGAAACGTTATTGACACACATAGTCCCAGAATCTATGACATGGGATAAAAATACTGATTTTATATTAGCTATTTTTCCCTCAGAGAGAATTCCTGTTGCCTCATTGCTGATATTAATATTGCTCTATAGAAAGTATAGTCCTGCCCTCCCTGGTGGTGCAGCTGGTTAAAGTGCAGCAATAAGAAGCTAAAGCCACTTCAGCATGAGTTGAATCCCGCCCGCCCCAGAGGTGACCCACATGGCGTGGCAGACCTCTCCTGACCCGCCCACTGCTCCCCTCAGCAGTGTACTTAGTCTGCCTGTTCTGCTCCCTACTGTGTCTCTGGCAAATCCTCGCACCGCCCCTGCACCTCTGGCCTGTATCCCCAGTTCTGTATGCACAAATAAGTAAATTAAAAAAAAAAGTATAATCATAGGGGTACGATAGATATTATAGAGTAATACTTAGGAAATACACTTCAATATATGCCCCTCAACTAAGAACAAACAATAAACCAAAATAAATGACTAGCTGAAAGCATGAAATCTTTTGCAACTAGCCTTTTCCAATCCTGTTCACCTTTCCTTGTCCCGCCTATTTATCATGTGGTACAAGGAGAAAGCATTCCAGTGCTTAAGTTTTTATAAGAGATAAGCGAAACATAAGGAAATCAGGCTAAACAGCAGTTTAAAGGAGTAAAGAGAAATTTTTCCTCTTGACTTGGAACCCCCATGCTTAAATGTTCCATAGGACTGATAAAACAAAGATAAGTCTAGAGGTCTTCCAATTTTAAGTAGCTTTTCTTTTTCAGAAGCAAGAATGCTATGCTCTATATTAAAAGTGGAGATGGAATAGGGGTAAGAAACATATTAACACCCAAAGACAGAGATCCAAACACAGTGTGAATCTGATGAAGGTTAAAATCAGCATAGTAAAGAGATTCCAATTATCTCTAACATCAGAGATAATGTCATTTCATAACATCAGATTATGTCATTGTGTTTACATAATATGTGCTGGTAAAGTCCATAAACTTCATTATTTTATACATTCTTATATGTAATTTTTCCATGATCGAAGTCCTTTATTTAAATGTATTTTTATGTTATATTTTCATGAGCAATTCCAACTTGGCGTCAGAACATTTTCCACCCACATGGGAAATCCTGCCAAACTTTCAAGGTTTTGCAATATTCTTTTGTAGTATTTCTTTTATCAGAGAATCAAGCAAATATTAATTTTTTTCTAAAGGAGAAGTAGGCTTCCCTGCCAAGCGCCTAAGTTACAGTGTGATATAATATGAACTATCAACAGTTTCTGTATGTTCTCCAAAGACTTCTACTGAGATACCATGGTAGCTGTTAGCTTCAATGAGAGGCGGATGTGTGGAATTAAGGGGCCAAATGTGGCTTAGAGCCCTTAACCCTTTTCATGAACAAATACATAATTTAAGACTCTTGCTATCCTTTTTGAGAGCCAGTTTATATGATCAATCACTTCATTTCTCACAACCCCAGGACTCCTAAGATGCAGTGGTTCTTAGCTATCCCACAGGGTACCCTTTATTCAACATAGAATACCTTTACCATGAAAAACCAGACAGAGTTGAAAGCAGTGATGACCGGGTCTCAATTCACAGACAGGACATTAGCTCTAGGAACTACAAAGCGTCTTTATTCCTCCAAGTTTAAATACATTTAAAAGCTACCATGCCTGCAGTTTGAAGGAATAGAAAGACAAGAGAATAAAGAGGACGGTGGTAGAAATAGAAGGAAAATAACAGAGAAGGAGTGGCAAAGAATTTAGCTTCTAAGACACACCTGAGGTTTGAGCTATCACACCCAAGTTTTATTTGTTGCCAAAACTCCTGGATGGAATTAGAATCTGGAGAAATCCTGGGTCAGAGATAACACAAAACTTAAGATTGTTTAGCTTCAAGAGCACAAGGGACATGGTGATGGTGCACGGCTGAACTGGTGGTAGAATTTCTAGGGGGACTACATCTGAGAAAAGAAAGTAAACATCATTAAAAAAAAAAAGAACAATAATGTAAAATATATATAAACAAATTATATAGTAAAAAAGTCAACAACATCAAACCAACACCCAGTACAAAATGGAAAGGGAAAGAGACTCCCTGGAAAAATCATGATTGACACCAACTGCAACATAACTTGGCTTACCAAGGGGAGTTTTCCCACAATTTAGACTAACAAACCCACACTCTAAATATTTCTCAGTTCTTTAATTAAAAAAAGCCCACTTGGATAGTAGAAGTATGCCTGTGCATAATGAATCATCTCAGAGCATAAAATGTTAAGCCTGTAACTCATTATCAATTTGAGTCACATAGGATCTGGAACACAGTCATAGATACTAAAGCTGGCAAGGGAATGAGGCCTCACACCAGCCACTCTGGATATGTGTGTCTGAGTATATGTCCCATCCATGAAAACTGACAAATAAGGCTGAATGAAGTATTCATTTTCTGAGGTTCCTTCTTTGATCAAGCCACTGTGACCATTTGATCAAGTCACTCTAGATAACCCTATTTGCCAATGAGGAAATCAAGGTGGATAATGAAAGCATTCTCAAAACTACAGGTAGAAACATGTGGTTTCCCTGCAGAAAATGAGCTCAACCTTGGAAGGCAATCACCCAGCATTTCTCAGATCCACTTACCCATTCACTGAAAAATTCCTAGTAAGCACACCCCACTAGGTAGTATTAAGTAAGTATTGGGCATCCAGCCACTAAGCAAGCGGGCTCTATCTGCTGGTGAGGAAGCGTTCCCAAAAACAGTAGAGTGAGGGAGTTACGAAGCAAAGCATCAATGTTTCTGACTGGTAGCTCTAGCCACAAAACTTCTCAAGAATCATGCTTAGTGAAATAAGCCAGAAAGAAAAAGAAAAATACCGGATGGTTTCACTCAGCAAGAATGTAAGGGATCAGGAAGGAAAAATATATATATATATATATGTGTGTGTGTGTGTATGTATATATATGTGTATATATATGTATATATGTGTGTGTATATATATATATATATACACACACACATATATATACACACACATATATATATAGAGAGAGATTGTAATAAAGCAAAAAGGAATAGCCACTAATAACTATAAACCAGACAGTCTACAGGGGAGGACAAGGAAGCAAGATCAATACTGGGGTGGGAAGCACACATGGGATTATGGTGATGGCACATGGGTGAAGTGGTGGTGGGAAGTCCACAGTGGTGGGAATGTATAAAATGAAGAATAATGTAAAAAATACACACACACACACACACACACACACATATAATTTAAAAAAGAAGAAGAATTAATGGGCTAACGTGAGAGAGTAAAGCAATTCCTTCTCCAAAAGGGAACCCATAAGAATTATCACCATTTCCTGAGAGTGACACATTCTCCCAGAAGAATGGCTCTGTGAGCCAGACAAGGGGAAGACTGGCTCCTTCCCTATATGAAAATGGAGTTCACAGCCTGATACTCCTTTAGATGATTTATTTGAACATAGGAAAGTTGTGTTATTAAGTTCTTCTCAATAGTCAATGAGTTCACAAAACAACTCTCAGGAGAGATTATAAATTCCACTTGGTAAGAGCAGAGAAAAAGAGACGTGACTTATCTTTGGCCAAAACATGAATCAATAGCAAACTTAATGCAAATAAAGTATTTAGAAAAGTTTTCATTCCACTCTTTTAAATGGAAGAGAAAAATCTAAATTGTGGTGATAATATCTTAAATATTAGGGTCAAATATATTGCTGTAATAGTAATTTCTCTATAGGTGAGTTTCCCATACTTTAGATGTTTAGAAAGTACTGCACAGCTTTCGTACAAAGGTGAGCTGATAGATAATATGTAAAGAATATATTTACCTCCACTCTGCAGGCACTTAGTGTGGTAGTTGAAGGACTATTTAACAAATATTTATTGATCTAATCTCAAGATGCTTGATTGGCAATGCCACAGTAAATTTTTGTTACAACGGCATACATATTTAATCCCAAAACAGCAAAGAGAATGGAGGTGGGGAGAGTTTGAACATCAGTGAATAGAAAAGTCTAACACATTTATGGGAGACAGAAAGCAGCTGCAGCAATGGTGACTGATAAAACTATTTCATTTTCTCAGAAAAGTTCAAGAACATATTATAACCTTAAAGAACAGCATGCTATGGAAATTGGACAGTAAGAAAATAAGACAAAGATCTAAGATATTAAAATATAATCAGCCATATGACTCAGCAATGCTACTCATAATATAAATATATATGTGAGGTAAATGAAAACATATTCACGCTAAAATTTGAACATAAATGTTTATAGTAGTGTGTTGTAAATAAGAGAACAAAAATCCATTATCTAATAAATGAACCAAAAAAATGTGATAAATCCATACAACAGAATATTATTTGACCATGCACAGGAATAAAGCACTGATAAATGCTACAGCATGGATGAAACTTCACTAGGTGAAAGAAGCTAGATGCAAAGACCGATATTTCTTATAGGAAAAATCCAGGCAGATCCATAGAGACACAAAGCAGGTTAGTGTGTTAGGAGCTGGGGAGAGGAGGAAATAGAATATCTGATAGTGGGTTTTGGGTTTCTTTTGATGGTGAAATAAATATTGCAAAATTCCACAGAGGTAATGCTTGCACAACTTTATGAATATACAGTCATTGAAATTCACATTTAAATGGGTGTATGGTATGGTATGGTATGTGAACTAAAATATCTCATTGCAGCACTGGAAAATAGAAGAAAGTGGGACATTAGCTTCATTGTTCTAAGGGAAGCTGACTTTCAACAATCCTTTATCCAACCAAACTTATATATCACATAAAAATCAAGAATCAAAAATATTTCCTTCCCACAGTTCCTTTATTAGGAAGTTCCTTGAAGATACATTCCCATAAAATGTGGATGAAAAACCAGGAAGTAAGAAGATATGAGATAACAAAGCAGCATGTTCAACTACATAAAACAAAGGGGCTAAGGCCCGAAAGCCAGGTGTAACAGCTGTGGGGAGAGCAAGTAGCCAGACAGAGCACGAGGTCAGAAGACTCCACGAAGGAACCCAAGAAGATTCTCTATTGCAGGAACTGGATACAACCTTTGAAGCACAAAAGCAATTTAAACCAGAGATGAAAGCAGACAGAGTTCTAAAAATCCTTATTTTAAAATAAATGTAAGTTTAAAAATGCTTCTCTTCCAAAGCAGGCATCTCCTAAAACAAGCATTTCTTAAAACAGAAATCAATACAAAATGTCTAAAAGAAAAAAGAAACAGACATCTGAATATATTATTTTTAGGAAAATGGAGGTAACCATTAGAAGACATGAAACCAAAGCAGTTAAAAATTAAGTGTAGTTCCTTCCTTCTAGTAAGCAAAATAATAGGTAAAAGTAAGGAAAGGAATAATTCTTTTTCATTATAAACCCCTTTATAGTGTATTATTTTTTAGTCACAATTATGCTTTATTTTGACAGATTTTTAGACCAAATTTAGATTTTTATTTTGTGTCGGGGGGGTAGAATACTGTTTTATAACACTATGTAAGTTAGGGGAATAGACTCACACCTCCTCAGATGTATGTTACCACACAGCACCCAAAAGGGTGCAGTGGGTAATTAATTTTGCCTAAAATGAAGGAAAAGTTATATAAAAGATATAACAGGGCCCTCCCTGGTGGTGCAACGGGTTAAAGGGCAACAATGCAAAGGTGGCCACCGCTACGTCTGGGCAAGTTCGATCCCTGCCCCAGAGGAGATCCACATGGCGCGGCAGACCTCTCCTGACCTGCCCGCTGCTCCCCTCAGCAGAGTACTTACATCAATCTGCCTGCTCTCCCCATTCTGCCTCTGGTGAACCCTCCCACAGCCCCTGAACCTCTGGCCTGTACCCCAGTTTTGTATGCATAAAAAAGACAATAAAAGAAATAGCATTTGAATAAACCCTAAAGTATTTGGTAGAATTTTGATGGATGGAGAAAGGAAAAAGTATATTCTAATTTGTCTTAAAATACATTCCACAAAAGGGCAATCATTTTTAGAAATTCCTAACCAAAAGCCAATTACACCTTCCAGGAAGGGGCTGTTATTTTTGAAATACTCATCTGAAGAGGAGAAGAAATATTCAGAATATTTCATCCTAAGCTCAGACTTACCTGTACCAGAAAATATTTTTCTGAACTTATGAGTCACTTAGTTACTTAAAGAATAAAATGCTGAGAGAAACAAGATTATATTGTGTGTCAGTGACCATGAAGGTTAACTTCATTTACCTAGAACAGTTTCTGTTGACTTAAATACATTTCAAGTTGACTTTTATAAATCTGTGTTTAAGAAATCTCTTTCATGGAAAACGTTCACATTGAATGACAATTAGCATGATTTTTCCTTTTTGTTTGTATTAGAGTATATTTTTTAATTTCTAAATCCAAACAGCTATTTATTGAAGGCTTACATTTAAAATAAATTCAATTACTATCTATGTCAACAAACGAGCTAAGTATCATATTTACTTACCATTGATTCTTTTTTTAAAGAAAGGCTTTTTTTCCATCCAAAGTCAATTCACAGTAAAAATATGTGACCTACACTAAATTTAAATTTAATGAGCTTTGATATAAAGTCACTTCAAAAAAGTTCACAGTAATTTTTGGATTAAAACAATTTTTTGTCAAATATTTAAAATATAAAATAGCCTACATTTTAGCACTTGTATATCTTTTACTACATAAGTATACACTAAATTCCTATAAGGATGATAGGGGAGGAACTTTGAGTATTTTTAAAGCTCAAGCAACAGATTTAACGATGATTTTTATATCACATAAAAGTTATATTAAAATCTTCTATTCCTCCTGTTTATTCTTCCACTTTACCTGCTTAATCTCAACTGCTTTCACATATCAACTTCATTTACTCAGGCAAAGATAAGACTAGTGGGAAAGAAAAAAATGTACCTTAATATTTCAAGTTGACAAATACTTTCTGAGTGCCTATTTTGTACAAAGAACTATGCTAGGTGCTCTGGAGAATACAAAAGTAGTATGATACCTGATCTTTGTTCTCAGTCTTGTAGACTGAGACTAAATGAACACGAAATTGCAAAATAATGCACTATGGGAATGAGTGCCAATGGGAAGGGCACAGACAGCAACTCAAGGACTTCTAGAGAAAGAAAGATTCAGGTTGAGCTGCAAAGTAAAGAACTGATGGTCTCCAAAATGAGGGAAGATCTGGACCTTGAGAGCTAGGTTTGAAGGGCTGAGTGTATAGAGAGAAAAAGCAAGCTAAGGCCACAGAGATACAACAGCATAGCTGCAGAAACAGGAAGAAGCATACTGTATTCAAAATTCCAGTTTGACCTAACTGAGATGAAATCTCAGGGGAATGTAGGATATGGCTGTAATAGTTAGGAGACAATCTTAAAATATTATGTTGACAATAGGAGAGCACTGAAAAGTCCTAAAATGGAAAACACCACAGCAAAATCACCTTTGCATACATAGATGAATATAGCATCTGTGGATAGAATAAAGATTAGAAGTATACAAGGTTATTCAACTCTCATCATGTGCAGTGATGGAAATCTGAATTATGGTGATAGAAGAAAAAAATAGGAAAAATGATACTTATAAAAAGAACACAGAGAGGTTTAAAAGGACTTGACAAGATAATTCTAACACACACACACACGCATGACTGTATAACTGTAACTCCAAACTTCCAATCTCGATTGTTCAAAATCAGTCTCCCCCTCCCCTCCTAGAATTTTTCTTCCTCTGGTTATTTACCACAACAAATGATATCTGTATCCATCCATATTTCCAGGCCAGAATCTTAAGAGAATGTTATCAACCCTTCGACCCTGCTTTTTCTCACCCCCATCTCCAATCGGTCACTAAGCCTTACAATTACTCTATTATTTCTCAACTATACCCACTATTCACTACTCTATACTTTCTGCTATTTTTCTCTTGGTCTATACCACCATCAGCTCTTGTCTGGTTATCACAACACTCCTAAGTAATCTCCCTGTCATCCATTGCATTGCTTCCAGTACATTCTTAAAACCACAGCCTAAATTATCTCTCTAAAATGTAAATGGGATCTGATAACAGCAATATTTCAATTTAACCCATTTACACATGCAAATAAAATATAGTTTCTAAATTTTCTTCAATCTTATTCATGTGTCTTCATCCCAGAGTGTTGCAGAAAAAAATGGGAAGGACTTAAACTTGCTAATTGAGAACACAGTCACTTCTATTTTTTTTTTAAAGATTTATTTATTTATGCTTACAGAGCTGGGGTACAGGACAGAGGTGCAGGGGCAGTGAGAGGTTTCACTAGAGACAGAGTGGGGAACAGAACAGGTAGATTGACCAAGTACACTGCTGAGGGGAGCAGCAGGCAGCTCAGGAGAAGTCTGCCGCACCATGTGGGTCACCTCTGGGGCAGGCTGGAACTCATGCTGAAGTGGCTTTAGCTTCTTAGTGCTGTGCTCTAACCCGCTGCGCCACCAGGGAGGGCCCATCACTTCTATTTTTAAGTCATTTCATGGTAGCTCAAAGTTCCTTGGAATTTCGTTCTAACTAAGCTACCTCTTTCATCTTTTCAACAACACTATTCTATCATCTCTGGGAATCTTTCTCCTACTCATCAAATTAATGAGATTCCCCCAACTTTGATTTCTCAAAAGTAGGTCCTTCTTCATTCATTTACTTACTTTTTTCTCCATTTAAATCTTACTGTAAATATCCAAATTAAGACTTTTCTCTGTTGAGTTGAAAGTTACAGCAATGATGTCTATAATTTGTGAGCTAGTGAACCAGTAAATCATCAGCCTTTAGAAAGTCTCTAACTTGGTTCATGGAGGTAGCAGTGAAGTGCCCTTCAAGAACTTTGAACTAGAACATGAGGATTAGCCTATGAATAATAGATATTTTTTGCCTTGTATTTTTTTTTTAGATTTACTTATTTATTTATTCGTACAGAACTGGGGTACAAGCCAGAGATGCGGAGGGTGAGAGGATTCACCAGAGACAGAGGGGGGTGCAGAACAGGCAGATCAACGAAGTACACTGCTGAGGGGAGCAGTAGGCGGGTCAGGAGAGGTCTGCCTCACCATGTGGAACTCCTCTAGGGCAGGCGGGGATCGAACTCATGCAGAACAGGCTTAAGCTTCTTTGTGCTGTGCTTTAACCCGCTGCGCCACCAGGGAGGGCCTGCCTTGTATTTTTTTACTTTATGATAAAGGTGGAAACTTTATTATAAAACTGAACTGCATAACTGAAAAGTCAGTATAAATAAAGACATAGCAGTTATTATTTTTGCCTACTTCCCTTCTTATGTTAATAGATACTATACAAAGGTAAGTTTTACAGAATTCAACTTAGAGTCTTCTCTCTTTCTAGACATAGCAATTGATGCAGAGATGGGTACTTGACCTTTTAAACAGAACAAGAGTTCATTGCTGTGGCTACCAAGAGGTTCTTCAAAGTCATTAAATAAAAGGTTGCCTTTGGAAAACCAACTTCTTCCCCACTCCCTCCACAGTGAAGAGTCAGGTTACCATGGAAGAAAATGAAACTCGCTTCAGAAAGAAGCAGAGACAACACAGACAAACAGAAACCCTGACGTCATACATCCAGTTCTAGCATGACTCTCAGGAAGAACCTTACCCTTTCTATTTAGTTACATTTGTCAGTAAATTTCCTCCTTGTGTTAAGGGGAAGTAGACATCTATTGTTGCAACCAAAAGTCTTGACAATTCACAATGAAGGCACAGATATATGAAATCCAAATCCTGATAATGATGGGCATTGGAATCAACTAGATCTGGTCTCAAAATCTCATGTGATCTTAGATATATTACTTCATTCTCAGTTTCCTCAGGTCTGGAACGGAAAGAACCAACACTTACTTTGCCTAGTTTGCGGTAATTCTTTGATAACTTGTATAGGCTGATTGGCACCAACAACCAGCGAAGATTTGATGTTATGTTATTATTGTAATCACTGGTGTCATGATCTAAGAAAGTAAAATTTATTTCATTCCAGATCAAGACTTGACTATAAGCTTAGGTATTAAGTATCTAAAGAAATATTATGTGCATCAAAGAGGATTTAGTTAACAAGTTATACTTTGTTTGGTCCCTGGCAAGACAACATAAATATGGAATTTCTTTGGAAGATAAATGTATCTGAACTGCCCTGAGGGAGTGCCACCATATTTTTCTATTTTTTTTTCCTCACATAAACCACTTTCTTGTTCTGATTCCACTTTCACCAAAGTGCCTCTTGATATGATCCACTGGACAATTGCTCTAGAAGAGATCAAATAGAAGTTAATAGAATATCCTTCTGCTACTGCCTTTGCAACTAGTTTTATATGTTGATCTTTGCTTTGGCTGCTTGCCCCCAAGGAAGATGAAATCCAGTGTTCCTATCCTTTAAACTTGAGACACTCACAAGAGTCAGGCAGAAAAAGTAGTTGAGATGCAGGCTGAGTAGAAGACAGGAGAAATCGAAAGCATCCTTATTTTCCCATTTCTTATTTTCTTAGTTCCAGCCAATTACTTACATATGGAAATGCAGACTCAGTATTGACAGACTGCCTGCCTTTGAAAGAAGCCAGAAATGTAGATTTGTGAAATAAACATTAAAATGTATTTATAAAATAAATTTTAAGTTTTATTTTTAAAAATTTTAAATGCTATACAGACCAAACAATACTTACTAGTTTAGTTCAAAGTACTAGTCTGAAAATGTGTAACCTCAATCAATATCTTTGCTGGCACATCCTTCTGCATTCCTCTACTACTGGGTTAAGTGACTGCTTCTTTGAAAATCTCCATGTAAAATTGTATTATTAGGAAGCCTAGGATGCAGATGAGTACTTAATAAAAACTCTCAGTAATTAAAAAATAATAATTTAGAGGTAGAAGTATGTTTCTGCTACCTTGCAAAATCTACCAAAACAAGTTAGTATTTATTAATGTCTAAATCCCCAAAGGTCCCCCCCCAAAAAAAGGATGCTATTGTGAGAGCTACTAAATTTTAGAAATTGATGATGAGAAAGATTGGTAGTACATGACCTAGCAGAAATCAGAAAACCAGTATCTAGACAGTCAAGAATTAATCAGATTAAACCACAGATTTCCTAAAACAAACAGGCAGCATTGAGAAACTATAAGCAGGTGGTAAAAAGGAGGGCTAAAAACAAGAGAACTGATTAGAAGTATAATTAAGAAGTAATAAAAATTCCCATGTTTCTCCCCTACTCCAGGAGAAAACTGAAGGTTCACTTTCTGCAGAGTGTGTAGAGAGTCTATGGATCAAAGAGCACTAAGCTAAGTCAAGGGCATTGGGACCATTCTGAAAACTAAAGAGATTAAGTTTAGGTATACAAATTAAATATGATGTCCTTGAGCCTTCTTCTCCCACTAGCTCACAAAGAGATCAGAAATACCTCTTCCAGGAGAAGGTAACAAAGCTTAGGGAAAAGAATTGGAGATGCTGAAAGTAAGGGTCCTCCCTGCAGTCAAACTCCTGGGGAAACAGAGCTGGCAAGTCCCTCCTCCGGGCCAAGAGTCTAAACAAGTTTTAAAGTCCCACAGTTAAGTATGAACAGACAACCAATGATTCACCAGATATTTGAGAAGGCAGCAATTGTAATAGCATGGGGGAAAGAAACAAGGCAAATGAGAAGAAACTTCACCAAAAACAGCCTCTTCACGAAATAAAATAACAACAAAAATTCAGAGAATAAAAAAAAAGTTTTGGGAAATTAAAAAAAATTGCAGAAATGAAAAACTCAGTGTAAGATTGAAAGTGCTGAGAAAATATCCCTGAAAATAGAGTAATTCATGGAAATTTGAAAGATTAGAGGATTTGCTCAATGAGTTCATTTTCCAAATAGTTACAGTTCCAGAATGAAATAACAGAAAACAGGTGAGATGAAATCAGCAAATAAAATAATTTAACAACGTCATCCAGGACTGAAAGGCCCTCTGAGTGTCAGGTCCACTGGATGAAAATAGCTGCAAGTCAAGAATCTTGAGAAATTATAGAACACAAGGACCAGCCAGAAAAAGAGATAAACTTACAATTTTCCAGAAAGAAAAAATAGGCTTCTTATCAACAGTATGATAAAGTATCAAAATGATAATGTTTTTCCTAGCAAAAATATTGGCAAAAACAAAAACAATAAGGCAAAATATTCAAAATTCTGCAGAAAATGTTTCTTAATCAGAAATCAGTTCACAGAGCCCCACTAACTCTATATGTAGGATAAAGACATAAACATTCAAACTTTCAGAATATTTGTCTGTTTTGTGTTGATGTACACAGAAAGCAAGTGGAGGAAATGTTTTGTCAAAATGAGGAAGCAAACAAAGTAAAGCCAAATCTGGCATTGACAGAAAAGGAAGAAAAAGGAATCCCAAAATGATGCAGAGGGAAACAAAGCTTATGTTGGGGGGTGGGGGGCCAGGGAATGGGTTGGGTTTGGGGGGAAGTACCAACTGCATGCTGTGTGGCTCATGCCATATAACTTGTACATCACATCAAATATTTTATGTCATTGTATTACATAAAGACTGACTTTTAAATTAACCAAAATAATAGTATAGTTCTACTAACAAGAGAAAAGGGTGGGAAATAGGGGACAATATTACAGGGGGTGAAAGAGTGTATGAATAGGTAAACGTCATCTTCCATGCTCGAAGGTTAATAAGCGATTCCTAAAATCAAAAAGGAAAGATAAATATATAAATGTTATTTAAAGCAAGAAGATAAATACAATGCCCCAAAAATAAGCTAATAGAATTGAGAGTAGTTGTCCATGAAGAATGGAAAGATAACTGAAGGACAACATGGGGCTTTGAGGGGGTTGGAGATGGAGAATGAAGCAATAATGATTTTCAATAAATTCCTATAATACTATTTGATTCTTTGAGTTACACACATCTATACTTTTGCTAAACATAAAAAAACAAATTAAAAGGTAATTATAAGCAGTGTTAATTCCGATTACTTCCTTGTTCATGAGAAAATAAATTGAGAGAAAAATTCTTAGCACCCAAGCCATGTTTGCCACATGTCTGGTACTTTAAGAAGTGGTTTTGGGGAAGCCTCCCTAGTGGTGCAAAGGCATTAAGTAGCACTACTATGAAGCTATCTGCAGCCATTGCAGTGCAAGTTTGATTCCCTGCCTGGGAGCTGACCCATATGGGTAGCAGACCTCTCCTGTCTCGTCCGCTGCTCCCCTCAGCAGTATCTTTCAGTGGATCTGCCTGTTCTGCTCCTCACTGTCTCTGGTAAATCCTCTCACTGCAGCCCCACCCCCCACCTCTGGTTTGCACCCCAGCTCTTGTATGCATAAATAAATAAATCTTTTAAAAAAAAAAGGTTTGAAGGAATTAAATTCTTTAATTAATATAATTATTAATATTTATTTATAATTAATATTAATGCTAAGTTAATCAATTAGAGTCAGTAAGTGAATCTAAATTTATGGATAATAAGTAAACCGCAAAAAAGGAAAAACAATTTTCCGTTTACCCTTCTGAGTTCTTGGCTGAGACATCCCTGTGATAAAATACAGATTAAAACGGGAAAAAAACAAGTTTAATAACATGTCTACCTCTTATATACATGGAACTCAGGAAAACTGAGTAACTGGACAAAAAAATGGTCTAAGTCATCTCTTTAAATTTTTTTAGGATTTATTTTTATTTATTTATGCATATTAGAATGGAGTGTAGGCCACAGGTGGGGGGGGACAGAGGATTCACCAGAGACAGAGTGGGGAACAGAACAGGCAGATCTACTGAAATACACCACAGGAGAGGTGTGTTGCACCAGACAGGTCAGCTCCCTGGTGGGGGATACAACTCAGTGGCTAGTGATAGCTTGATAGAGCCTGACCTCAGTCACCTCTTTAAATAACATTTTCAGCTGAAGATGGAGAATATGGGGTGGGGTAAAATATTGGGTGGGGTAATGGGGGGGGGAGCAGAGAGAGAATCAGTAATGGGAGATTACCAGAAATGGCACAGTAAACACGGGTATGGCTGTTCTGTTGATTAAAGTTGCTGCTTTCCCTTTTGGTTATCCCCCTCTTACTGGAGATTCTACTTTACACATGCAAATATCTCTTACAAAAGGGCAACTTCCACCCTAGGTTGTAAAGCTTCTCTGAAAATAATCCTTCTGCCAAAGAGACATACTTTGGGGTGGCAAGTTTTATTCCCCTTGAGAATAAAAAAATTCATAATAACAATGTTACAAAAATACCATCAACTTCTAACATTTGTTAAGTGAAAATTTCTATCCTCAGTCCCTTAGAGTTACTGGCATAGATAGATATTAAGCAGCCTTTTTTTTTTAAAGTACACACTAATAAAATCTTATAAAACAATTTATTTTCATCAATCACAAAATTTTGTTCAAGTATCACTTTCCTGTAAGGATTCTCATTCACTTGCCTGGACCTGGTACCCATTCGACTTTTAATTTCTATCTTACAATTTCTTATGATTCCACATTCAAAAAAATCTTATTTAAAAAAATTTTAGTATATTATCAATGCCTTTGCATTAAAAAAAAAAAGAAGAAGAAGAAATAATTAAGAGTTTCTAATCCAAGAAATCAATTTCTCCTATTCCCAGGGGAAAGGATAAAACTAATAGGATTCAGAGATAAAGGAAGGGCAGATTTAGTTGGGTTGCATCAATCTGAGATAGGAGGTCTCCGCCAGCAGAGATCTGACCCAGCAAGGCAAAGTGGGTTGAGCAGGTGGGCTGAGAGACAACAGAGACAAACTAGGTCCACTGACAGCTATCCCCACCCTGGGTCTCCTTGCATAGTTTCTTCACTGGGATTGGAATGCCATAAATTTCCAAAACACCAGACACACCCAGGTTCCAATGCAAGTACAAAAACATATTCCATCGCCAAATCCAAATTATTTTTATATCATCTACCATTTGAGATTATGTCCTGTTCTTCCCTTTTCTCTCAAAGTAGATAAGTAAGAATCCACTGTGTTGTCATTAACTAACGAAAAAGAAAATGGGATTAATGGGTTGACTAGAAATGCTGCAGGGTCACAATGGACTACTGAATAGAAGAACAGCTTGGTATCGCATCCCAAGCTCAATCAGTGACTTATGCAACGGAGTGAGTAACTGCTTACCTCAATTTCACTGTTAGGTGAGAACAACATGTCCTTCCCTCTTTCTAGCATGCTGTGAAATAGATAACATCTTAAAATAGGGAAATACTCAGAAAAGAATGCTACCATAGAAACATGATCTTATCACCACACTCCAATGTATTTTCTTCACTCACAGCACAAACACAATTCTTCCAAAACAGACACAAAAAAATTGAAAGAATTACAATCTGTTTTGTGACTCAAACTTTTATCAAGAGCTTTTGAGAATATAAACTTTGGCCCTCAGTAATATATATTTATTTGGTTTCCATAAATGTTACAAATATTCAAGTAAAAGGAAAATCTGTTTAAGGTCTAGAAATAAGTCATTCAAGTGGGTCAATACTGTAGTGGACTCAGAGACACATCCAACCTCCCGTCAAGGAGTCAAGGAAAGACTTGTTGCCTCCAGGGAGCATGACAATGAAACTACAGCTGTAAATTCCTCCAATAGCAAATGGAATGCTCTAGGCTGAGGTTAAGCACTTTGGGGGCAGTGGTAAGTATGCTAAGAAAGGCAGAAACAAAAGCATTCAGTCATTTAGGCTGGACATGGGACAACGCTATTGAACAATATTCACTACAGAGCTTCCTGTGTTGATCAAGACTCAGCAAGCTCAATATTCCTGTGTTGATCAAGACTCAGCAGGTTCAATATTAAAGTTTGAACTGTTTCACTGATCATTTGTGTCCTCTCCCCCTACTTCATCAAACATTAATTCCCAAAAACCATCTCGCTCACTAAAGTTCACCTCAGCATCCGTTTCTAAAAATCCCAAACTGTAATTCCACCTAATCAAAATTCATTATGCATGATGAACATAACTGGTTCTAGACTCCAGAGGGAAAAAAGCATCCATCTAGGTGGAAGAGATCATTTGACTCTTTCTAAACACACACAGCAAAAAGTGTTGGCATCTCTTCAGGTTATAGAAATCATCAACCAGTGAACTTTCCCTCTTCCGTTAGTCCCCAACATCATGCATTTGTATCACTTCCAGCTTCACTGTGCTTCCAGGACCTTTGCAACAATTCCCCACTCCCAAGTACTCTCAATCCCTATGGCATCATACACAACTGCACAACTGGTCTACTAGTCAAGTGATGTCACAACAGTGATCATAATAAGCCAACCCCCCCTTCGGAAGGTTTGTAACAGTGTAACCAGGCAAACCCAGAGATAGTCAAAACTTGTTTCACATAGGGGAGGGGCAACAAAAAATAGAAGTTTCAATAGACATAAGCTATTCAACAAGCTCACAGTGCTCAAAACATGGACATTAGCCAACAGATTGGTTCTCATTTTATTATTTTGATCCACAACACCTCTCTGGTACATGATACTTGTGTTTGATTCCTAGGGCAGCCATAACAAAGTACTACAAACTGGGTAGTTTAACAAAGAGGTATTCATTTTCTCACAGTTCTAGAAAATAAAAGTCCAAAATCAAGGTGTTCCAAAAGCCATGCTATCTCTCAATGGTAAAGTCCTTCCTTGCTAACTCTTTGGTGCTGCTGATTGCCAGCAGTCCTTGGCTGTTTTAGCTTATAGCTAAAAACCATACCAATCCCTATCACTATCACAAGGTGTGTGTGTGTGTGTGTGTGTGTGTGTGTGTGTGTGTGTGTGTGTGTGTGGTGTTGACATGGTATTCTACTCTGTGTACCTCTCTTCCTTTCTTCTTATTAGGATAGGATAACAGTCATATTGGGTTTAGGGCCCACTCTAGGCCAGTATAACATTATCTGAAATTGATTACATATACAAAGATGTTATTTCCAAATGAAGCCACACGTATTGAGGGTTAAGAAATGAAATAACTTTAAAGGAGATACAACTCAATCCATAAAAATGCAACATCAGCAAAATCCAAAATTCTTTAGTGTAGATATAATTTTTATAGTGTCCAATTACTAATCCTATTGATTAGACTCCAAAACACACTCTCCCATCCCCACCCCACCCCCCCACACACACACTTTTTTTAGCCACCACCTCAATGACTGACCATTTAAGCCTAGTTTGGGGGTATGAAGTCAGGGTTGGTTTTAGAAAAATCTAACAATGACTTGTCAATTTTAATAGCCATGGAACCTGACATGGGAAGGTAATCTGAAGACTCATACTCAAGAAATTTTATTGAAATTCATCATCCTATAGTTACAATCCATTAAATCCACCTACCTGATCTTGGTGGAACTATGTCAAGGAGCCTACACTGAAAACATATTAAAATCCTTTTTTTCTTTTTATAAACCACATAATTATTAAAGACTCCTAAGCTGTCATATATCTTCCATATACAATGATGAAACTTGATTCATAACTAAGGCTTGTATTTGAGTTGTTTTTCTAGTACTGTAATGAATTTCCACAGATAATCCACTGTCTTTCCTGGTTGGCCTGCTCAGGGGTGTGTTCCCAGACCACAAAGCAGAGTGAAGCTGACTGGCCTGCCTGTGACCTAACCTGGTCTATATTCACAACCACTGAGTTGTATTCAGGCTTGGATTAGGTTGTGTCATCCTTAAGATTACATCTGAAACTGATTCTTACTGGAAAGCACTTTCCGTATAACAGAAGTGACATTTCCTTTAAAGCCTATCAGTGTGAACATTATCATCAAGAGTTGTTTTTTTGAAGGATTCCTAAGTGTTAACTCAGGTCACTGGGTTTCAACATGTTGGTCTACAGTACAGTCAAGTCAAGACATGTTTTGTCTTATTATTTAAAAGAAGAATGAATCCAGAGAGCATTGTAATTCTCTATGACCTGGTGACCAAATAGCATTTGTCATAGTTTGGACAGAAATATTATTATTATCTTCAAATTACTTCTCTAAAGACTTCACCTTCCTAGCCTAAAACTGTGGATATGTACAAGATTCAGAATATCTCACAGAGTCAATTCATTATATTGATATTTATAGCACTGAAAATCAACAACTGTCACACATTAACAACAGTGTTTTTGTAACTCCCTAGATTCTTCTAAACTCAATGGCAACTTGTGATGTATTATAGCTTGAAAACAATCATTTGGGAAAAATACTTACCAATGTCATTAATTTATTAGCCATTGATTAAGTTTCTATGGCCTAGGTTTTTATTTCTTTGCTTTATCTCTAGAACAGAATGCTTCGATATGAAACCCAGCCGACCACTCACTATCCATATGAAATTTAAGCCATATTTTTAATATATGAATGCCTCAATTTCATCATCAGTAAAGTGGATAAAAATAGTACCTCAATAAAGTGGATAAAAATAGTATCAGTGAAGTGGATTAAAAAAGAGTTAATTCAAAATTTAAGAAGTTACTATAGATACTTAAATCTGTGTCTAAAAGGTAGTAAGCACTCTATGTGTTAGTCATCTGCAGTGAGGGCAATTTTCTTGTTTTGTTCACAGCTCTATTGTTATCACAAAGAACTTTGTTCTGTACATACTACAAAACTAACTGTGTCTTTGAAACTTAATAGATACTTGACCTTTATTAAAGTTACTGTTATTTAATATTGTATAATAAAGTCCTAACAACATAAGTATAAAAAATATTCAAACTTTCTTATCAACAAAGGAAATATGATTTTCATTAAAAAAATTATTTCACCAACTCTCAGATATAAAATCACAACCTAATACATCAAGCAGAAATCAACACCTATAGTAACTTCTTAAATCTAACCCTCTGAGATACTGGTTTTCATATCCAAGCATTCTGTTCTAGAGATAAAATAAATAAATAAAAACTGAGGCCATTTTCTTCTTTAAGTCTATTCATGGATGTAAAACTGCCTTGCTCCAGAAAAATTTCAGGCTTTATAAATAAATGTCTCTATTTTTCATTCAGGTCTACTACATACACTTATATGGTATGGAGATACTATCCTACTTCATAGGTATACCTAAAACTTGTGTATGCCTTTTGGTTTTGCTTTTTGGAAGGACATTCAATACTTAAGAACTGAATGAGCAGATACCTGATGCCATTTGACAGTAACATGTAAATAAGGAA
>NW_004567111.1:21576187-21595051 GCF_000260355.1 Condylura cristata
GTATATTGGGAAGGGGAGTGGTCAGGAGCGACCATGTTATTTCTAGTCTAGGAGACTTGATCCATGGCTTTGGCATTAACCGTGATAGAGGATACAGAGGGAAGGAAATTAGGTCCCAAAGAGTAGTGTTTTGTTTGGGGGCATGAGTTTGAGAGACTTAAAAGGTATTCTTAAAGACATTTCAAAAAGGTTGTTGGAACTTTGGGTCTGAATTTCATGGTAAATTTGAACATCACAGACTTTAGAACCACCCAAGTATAAGTTAAACATGAAAGTATGAACTTTTGCTTCTGGAAAAAGTGCACAAAGTAAGAAAGTGACCAAAGACAGATTTTTGAGGAAGAATAAAGAATCCACACTGAATATGAGAAACTGCCAAAGATGACAACAAAACCTGCCATAGAACCTACTGTTCAGAGTCTGCTGAAGAAGCCTATCAACAATGCAGGACACTACAGATACCAACTAGAAAAGAGAGCTCATCTGAGGAAGCTTGGCAATTAGGAATTAACTGTTGACCACAGAGAAAGTATTTCTGTAGATTAGGGAGTCAGAAACCAGATTCTTGCATACTTAAGAAGTAAATGGGAAGAAATAAAACCAATTCGAAAGTTTTATCTTTACTCTGACTCAACTTATTTTTTCTATGAGATTTATTTCACAAAGTTTGCCTTACTCTACAGAAACAACCATTACAAATATTAAAAATATATTTATCTACTTACTAGATAAATAGAATCATAACAGGTACAAGAAATCAATGTAGTAAAAAAGATAAGACTAGAGTTAAGAACCTTAGGAAAATTTAAATAATATTTAACGCAGGCACATAATAAAATAAGAGTCATTTAAAAAGTCCTGCTCAATTTCATTGTCAGTTATATGTTTTTATACTCACTATATGTTTTAGCACCACATTATATTAAGGGCTGCTAAGAAAAGAAATGATTCTGACCTTCAGGCTTACTCAGATTAAAAGTGGCATGGAATACTATGAAATGTTAATACTGTCTTGATGGGAACACAATAAAAGACGAGCACATCCACACAAAACCTCTATTTATATGACTCTTTTGACAAATTCCTGCACACAGAAAACTAACTTAGGGCCCTCCCTGGTGGCGCAGCGGGTTAAAGCACAGCACTAAGAAGCTAAAGCCACTTCCGCATGAGTTCGATCCCCACCCCTGAGGTGACCCACATGGTGTGGCAGACCTCTCCTGACCCACCCACTGCTCCCCTCAGCAGTGCACTTCCTCGATCTGTCTGTTCTGCTCCCCGCTCTGTCTATGGTGAAGCCTCTCACCACCCCTGAGCCTCTGGCCTGTACCCCAGTTCTGTATGCACAAATAAATAAATTTAAAAATAAAAAAAAACTAACTTTATAGAGGAAGGAGGAAGTAAATGGATAAAATAGAATGTTACTTAGTACTAAAAAGAAATGAGCTATCAAACCATAAAAGCTACGAGGGAGTATAAAGGCATATTACCAAGTAAAGAAGTCAATTTGGAAAGATCGCATGTTGCACGATTCCAACTATATGACATTCTGAAAAAAGAAAAACTATGGAGACAGTAAATGACAGGTGGTTGCCAGAAGTTAGCAGGGGCAGCAATAAATAGGTGGAGCATGGAGAACTTTAGGGCAGTGAAAATATTCGGTATGATAACAATAATAGTGACTGTATGTCATTATGTATTTGTCCAAACCCACATATTATATAATATCAAGAGTGAAAACTAAAGTAAACTATGAATTTAGCAATTATGATACATGAAAGTAGTTCCTCAGTTGTAACAAACCTTCACTGAGGGTTGTTGATAATGGGGGAGGCTAAGCATCTGTGGAAGCAAGTAATATACTGAAAATCTGTTATTTTCTTTCAATTTTGCTAAGAATGAAAATTGTCAAAACGAATCTAAAAGAAAAAAAAAGGCAGCACATAGAAATAAAAATCTAAAGAGAGGACTGAACTTATATTAAATATATATCCATTCTTTCAATCATTCAATTGATTTGTTCATTAATAAAAGTGTTTGTTTTACCTCCTACTCCAATCCAGCCACTGAACTAATCATGTTGGCACTGGGGCTGTGGAGCAAACAAAAATAGTCCATAACCTTCAAGTGCTGAGCACTAAGTCCCATGCTTGTCTTCTCTCTTGAATTCTCATTCTAACCTGGAGTATCTGGTACAAGAACAGGTTGGGCTTTATGGGTCATGAAGCTTGCACAATTTGAGGAGCACACTTTATGAAAAAGAAAGTCTGGTAATCACTGCAATATGGTGCATTCTGTAATTATTTTCCCCCAAAAGAGTTCAGTGTAGCAAGGAAGAGCAACTGAGTGGTAAGTGCTTAGAACTACAAATATTTCTGAGTACCTATTGTATGTGAGGCATCTGTATTAGGTGCCATTCTAACATGGGAGACAATCCATCGATAGATAGATAAATAAATATGGTGAATAAATAAATGACATAGTTTATTAAAAGTTAAGTGCTCACTAAATTGATCAGGATAAGAGGGTCTGCTGCTGGAGAGGGAGTGAAAAACATGGTAGCTTCAAGTAGCATGATCAAGGTAGGTCTCACTGCAAGGTGACAGTAAGCAAAGATTTGAAGGAGCCAGTAGCCACCTGTGGGGAAAGGGTTCCAGTCTGAGGGAACAGGTGGGGCAGGTATCATCTATTTAAGAAACAGCAATTAGGAGGTGAAATAGTGAGTAAGTGATGAAAGAGTAGCAAGAGATAAGCTGAGAGATAAAAGGGTGGTGCGAGTTGTAGAATCATGTAAAAAAAATTACTCTGAATTAGGGAGATATTAAATGAGTTTGAGCACAAAAACATAAAGCTGTAAGTCACCATTTTAAAATAGGAACCTGGCCACTGCTTTGACACACCAGAATGGCAGCATTGCAGGTGGTGAGAAACGTTTCCATGTGTTTGGAGAGTGAAGTCTGAAAGACTGGCTGGTGTGTGATGACGAGGAAAAAGACAAAGCGGGGGGGTCAAAGTCAACACCAAGGGTTAGCAGTGGAGCCCCTAGAATGGCAGAACTGCCTGGGAATGAAATGGATATGAACAGAGCCGGCTGGGAGGGAAGATGGGATTAGCATTCATTTAGGGACAAGTTATGTTTGCGCCAGAATATAAAAAGTTAAGTGGAGATAGCAACTGGGCACTTGAGTATATGAGTCTGGAATTCTGTACATGTCAGGGCTGATGAGCTACCAAAGAATAAAAGAGATGAAAGGGGCCTCCCAGAGCCTCCTCTGGAGAGATCAATGAAAGCTGCCTCATTAGAGGATGTCCCACTCTTATATTTCACATAAAGATCTTTAAAAAAGAAGTATCCAGCCCTCCCTGGTAGTGCAGCGGGTTGAAGAACTGCACTGAGGAGCTAAAGCCACTTCCGCATGAGTTCGATTCCCGCCTGCCCCGGAGGTGACCACATGGCGTGGCAGACCTCTCCTGACCCGCCCGCTGCTCCCCTCAGCAGTGTACTTCATTGATCTGCCTGTTCTGCTCCCCACTCTGTCTCTGGTGAAACCTCTCACTGCACCTGCACCTCTGGCTTGTGCCCCAGTTCTGTATGAATAAATACATTACAAAAAAGAAGAAGAAGAAGTGAAGTATCCTCCAATCCTAGCCCTGGGAATTCCTAGACTAGTCATTAGTAATGGGGAATCGAACAAATACAAAATAGCTTGGTAATCAAAAGTGAAATCTGTACATGAAGGAGGAAACCAGAGGTATGGGAGGAAGAAAAGACAGCTGACTACTTTCAGCCTTTATGTGTCATTTAGTTGGAAGCAGGCTGGACACATATGTCCACACCACACCGAGCTCATCTCCCAGCCTGGACACTCCAGGGCATCTCCCTTCACTCTTCACAAATCAAGTCTTTCACAATCAGGACTCAGGAACTCAGACCTCCCTTGGGAGGACGACACTAACCCCTTGGCTAAGTGAAGGTGCAGACTTCAGAAGCAAGAGATATGAAACATCTTGCAACAATGAGAATAGTAACTGATCTCTAATATTAAGGGGGCTGAAAGACTGTGGGCCTTCACTGCCTTTCTACATTCTTTCTTTCAAACCTAAAAAGCGGGCTTTGTGACACTGGCTGCTCTATTCCTTTTTTTTTTTAAATGTATTTATTTATGCATACAAGAACTGGGGTACAGGCCAGAGAAGGGGGGGTGAGAGTATTCACCAGAGACAGAGTGGGGAGCAGAACAGGCAGATCGACTGGAATATACCCCTGAGAGTGTTGAACAGGAGGCGAGACAGGAGAGGTCTGCTGATCCATGTGGGTCAGCTCCCTGGCCAAGGATTAAACTTGTGCTGCAGTGGTAGCAGATAGCTTCATAGTGCTTGCTGATCTTTTGCCCACTGTGCCACCAGGGAGGGTCCCCAACTGCTCTATTCTTTTCCCCACCTTTGCTGCCTCTGGTCATACTCAGATCCTCTGTAACTTTTGCAATATCCAAGAGACCCTAGAAGCCAATGAGTCATTAAGTGGACACTGCTACCGGTAAATAACTATTTGTTCCTATTATTTCTTCTCTGAGACTCTAAGTAAGCAAACATCCCATTTATTCAACAAGCATCTATTAATCATTTCTAGGTAGTGGAAATCCCCTGTGGGAGAGGATTCAGAAACGAACAAGACATATTTTAACCCTAAAGTCCTCTCAAGGGCAGAGGCAAGAGGCACTACCCTTTCTCAAGCTCCACACCTGCTGTACTTGCCTTTTCTCAGGTCATAAATCTTCACTTTGGCTCAGCTAGTTTCCAGGCATAAAGAAAGCATGCCTCTAACTAGGTCATCCTACCTTCTGTAGAGCAGTAGATCTCAACTGCAGATGATTTTGTCCATGAGGGGAAATGGGCAATGTCTGGATATATTTTTGGTTGTTCCAAGTGGGCCAGTGGGTGGGAGTTCAACTAGCATCTAGGAGCAGTCAGGGTGTCTGCTGAACACCCAACATTGCACGGGACAGCCCCCAGTTTCCTCCCAAACAAAAACTATCCAGCCCAATAGGCCAATAATGCTAAGATTGAGAAATTGCCTGCAGATAGTCCTAATTTTAGCCATTATGTCTTTATATATGTCCACTCATTCACCTATTTATTGCCATAGCAACAACAGCATTAAGAAGGGTTCACACCTGTCGTTAAGATGTGAATACAGGAAAAAAATGATGGATTTGTATGTCCCTTTCCTAGCTTGGTGTAACCAGTTGGAGAACTTGCCTAAGATTCACTTTCTTCTCTAACCAGGTACAGGAAACATTCAGAAGAAAGCAATGATGTTAACACAATAATTACATGGTAAACATATATTTCCCATATTCAATATATTATATTTCCCAGTATTCTGTTACCCTTCTATAAGCAGGATTAATTCCTGCCTTAGTTTTCATTCATATTCTACTTGCTGCATGGCAATTTCTTCTTCCTGCTTATTTTCATCTATCCAATTTTGACAGTTCCCTCAAGATCTAGATCAAATGCCAACTCATTCATTTATCCCATGTACTCCAGAATGAACCACCCTGCAAGCCTACCTCCCACAAAAATATACTCCTACTCAGCTACTCCATCTCTTCTTTGGTAACTAATCTCACCCCTTAGTTACTGAAATGTCAGTTTGGGGCCTCCCAAGTGGCACAGGGGTTAAGGTCTCAGCAGTATCAAACTATCACCAGCCACTGCAGCATGAATTCGATCCGCAGCCAAGAAGCTAACCCACATGATGATCTCTCCTGTCTCACTCACTGCTCCCCTCAGCCATGTATTTCAGTGGATTTGCCTGTTCTGCTCCCCACCCTGTCTCTGGTGAATGCTCTCACCATCCCCATACCTCTGGCCTCCACCCCAATTCTTGTATGCATAAATAAAAATATATTATAAATAAATAATTAATTTTAAAAATAGAGAGTTTTTTTGTGATTCCCCAGATAAATTATAAGTTCCTTGAGTTCTAATTACTAATTAGGAAGAATATGCATATTTTCCTTAACCTCGTTTGACTGAAAGTTACATAATATATTGCACAGATGAATGAAGGAAAGTGATACATTTCAGAATAAGAATTGTTAAGAAATGTGTTATCTCTGGAGGGAAAAAGGGCAAGGTTCTAGAAAGTTCCAGAGTCAGGTAAGGCAATGTTACCTATCAGGTTCCTGAACCCTTTTCAAGACTCTCTCTTAGTTAAGACTGAGAGAGAAAAGAAGCCTCTAGGCTGGTAGTTCCAGGAGTTTGAAAAGTTTTATTTAAAATGCAGGCAACTTAATAAATTCAATTAACAGTAGGAGTGGGTTATTAAAAAAAAAATTTCCTGCGCAGAAAAAAGAAATCTTGCTTGACTTTATTAAAAGAAATGACTCACCATTGCTCACTATTAGAGAAAAGCAAGATAAGTCTCTATGTCACCGTTTGTTTCCTTTCTATGCAGATAAGCACAGTTCTTCATTTGACAGAGCCAGCCATGAAGATGTAAATTTTCAACATTATTACCAGTCATTCATTATCTTATCATTGAAAACTCTGGCCAAATTCAAAGACACTTGTGTTCTTCAACCCTAACCTGAAAGCCCCTGGGAGGAGGGAGGTGGGTACCCGGACAGAGAAGGCTCCATCAGCTAGGTGGTCTTGGGGCCCAGGCTGCGTTAGAGTTAAACCACAACAGGCTACAACTGTCAATCAGATAGTTTCTTTCTCTGAGAACTTGAGCAAGTTATTCACCTTTCTTATCTATGTTCTCAATATGTCCCAGAAGCTTATCAAGAATTAAATGAGATAATACACATAAAATCTTAACAAAATATTCCTAACAAGTGCTCAGAAATGGTAGAGAAATATAGTCTCTGCTTTAAATACACTTTTGCCCTCAAATCCAAATGTCCTTCCCATAACTTGATAATTGGATCAATTTTCCTCATGTTCTCCAGAAATAGAATTCCTTCCAGTTTGTTAACATCTGTCTCTCATACTAAGGGCCCATTAGACTTCCTTTTCATTGCCCACATATTTCTTACCATAAATCTTGGGAGAGGTGACATGTTTAAAATGCAGTGGAGCAACCTGCTCATAAACTCTGAGGTCTGAACAAAGTGAGAACGTGACGAATGAACATGAATTATGCACTGAATCGCACGAGAGTTCTGAAACAGGAAAATTGACTCTGCTGGGTGCGGTCCTACAATCGTATAATGTGGTTTACAGTTTAAAATATCAACTATAAAGCACTATCCCAAAGTGAGTTTGGGTTGGCTATCACCACAGCAAAAAAGAAAGCCCACTCACAACCAGGAATGACCTTTACACCTGTTTGGGTTTCTCAGTAACTTATTTTAACAGATTGTCTATACAAGATGGAGTTTTATGACTGGTATCAGTCCAAAGGTGGAGAAAATGTGAGCGCAGTGTGTTTAGCCGCATTTTTCAGTGCATTTTGTCCTCATGAAATTTAACAACGGATAGGTTCCTGAAGCACAAAATTTTCTTTCTTCCCTGTTTGTAAAAAACAGGCATGCAACCAACAGAAAGTATGAGCTGAAAGTATATGATAATCCCAACAGTTAAAATCGTCTTTAAAAATGATAAATAAAACAGAACAGTCTACCTCAAACTACTTTTTTTCTTCCAAGTCCATTCGCTCTATCAGTTTATAGTTCAGCCTGATCAGCCTTTTCACATAAGCAGAAGTGTAAGAGGAAAAACCAGAATATAATATTGTAAATTGTCAGACAGTAAACATGAAAAGATGAGAGAAATAGGTTCTGTCTTCGAAGAAAAATTAAAGTCACAAGGGGCTACTGAAAACGACTATATCATCCTCCTGGAGAAAGATGAAATAAATTAGCATTAGACAGACATGATGTTTGTGCATGTACATTCAGGAAATCAAAAATGAATTGAGGAAGGCCTGAGAGCTGGCAGGAGGGGCTGGGCTGAAGGAGACTCAGGAGCCAAAAGGTTTCACAAATCCACTGCTACCTGCTAAGACAAGAGTAAATCAAGATGGAGGAAATGCTGAACTCCCGTAAAGTGCCGCTTCTTTCTCTGGAACCTTTAGCAGCAAGGCGGGGATTGCTATGCTGGTATCTGTCTGGTTTTGCATCTGCACGCATCTGTACCCTTCTTTGCTTCCCTTGAAGTGGGCATTATCAAACGATCACAAGAGTGTCAGGCAGGCCTTGCCAAGTTCCTATCTGCCCAGGACTAGGAAGCAGGGAGAATATCACACTGGTGCCTATTTTTGAAAAATTATGAGACCAAAGAAAAGTGAGAGAAAAACAGAAAGAACCACTTAAATTCTGATCAAGCAAACAAGCTGTATACTGTTTATCCAAATTAAATCTCTTAACATTGATGTTTACCCATCATTAATTCTTACATAAGCACGTTAGCAGCGGGAAATGCCTTCCATCAGCGGCTGCTGATACCCACTTTATGAAGTGAGTTACCCTTGTCTACAGCAAGTCTTCAGCACACCAACACTGAGCCCTCAATCAGTTATTTGAAAGCCATTGGTCAGGCAGAAACAGTCCCGGTAAAGAATCAAGGGCCAGAGAAGGAAGCTGGAAAAGAGCCAACTTTCGAAGCTTGAGAGCTATCAGGACTGCGCAAAGTACAAAGTAGAGATGCTTCAGACTAGCAAATTCCTAGTGATTTCTTTTCCTTTGTTTTTTAATAGGGACTTTCCTTTTTTAAAGCCTGTTGTCTATGAAAAGGGCACTCCTAACTGAAGTCTCCAGAATTGCCTGGTGAGCATTTTATGCAAATAACTTCCTTTTGGTCCCACTAACTCCATTGATGCCACACTCTTGGCTGGGCAGGGGGAAGCAACCCAGTATCCCCATGAAAATAAGACAACCTGGCCTCCCACTTTGCTTTAACGATTTCCATATCCAGTAGGACAAGTTTTTCCTGGGACAGGCCTGCAACCACAGGCACATGTCTCACCCTGTTAAGACTCAAAAGCAGGCAAAGCAATCTGAACTCCCCAGGTTCTGGAAGAGTCAGGCACACAAACCTACACCCACGCACAAACGCAATGGAGGCCAAAGTGGGCAAAACTTTCCACCCATTTGCTTCCAAAGCACGTACTACTCGGAGAAAGGGCTGGGAGGGCAGCTCAGGGTACAAAGGCATGCTCAAACCTTTCCATTGCGCTTTTTGTTCTCCTGCTCCATGTATCCCAGCAGGAATCTGGACTAGAAAGGGGTTAAATGGCATCACTTCAGAAACAGTCAAGAGTGAAAATGTACCTCTTCTTTTTAAAATTCCTACTTTTCTCTCTGTGTATGTTTCCTAAGATGGCATTTTCTTTTCTCTACCCTTTTTCTTAAGTCCACTATTCTTCCCACCTTTGAAACTAAATGACACAGGTAAATCCTTCCATCCCTCTACACTAATGATTTCTCTTGTTACTTGTTAGTGAAGCCTTGATTAATTCTTGGCCATTGCCAATACCCAAATTTACTTTTCTGACTTTAATTCTTGACTTAATCATGGGGTCAGGTGGAAGAGGGTGTCCTTGGTTAACTACCCCTTCATTCATGCAATCAATAAACATACGGTGTAGGGACAAAGGCCAGAAATGGTTTCAAATCCCAGGTCTACTACTGTACTAGCTGTGTAACCACTGGCAAAATTATAAACATCTCTGGTTCTTGGATTCCTCACAAAAGTGGGCAGATATTATTGTTGTTATAATTAAATAAGTTAATATATGCAAAGCAGTTAGATACTGCCTGGCACATGGTGAGCTGAGTAATGATAGTCACTACCAGCATCATCACAATCATCACTGTCATTAACCTTCACAACCTGCCCTACCAGACAAATAAGGTCCTAACTTCAAGGAGCTCACTGTCTGTTCTTTTAGAGACAGACATGTAAACAATCATATAAAAATAGCCTCGATCTGACCATTTGCCCCATTTTTTTTAATTTCCTTATATTCAAAAAGTTATGGAGTCATGCCTTTGAATCAAACAATGATTGAAGTTAAATATCCTTTATTCAATATACTCAACAAACCTCTATGAACTTAATATACAAGCTTTTCTTGATGAGCCTTCATCACCCTTTATTATTAATTCCCCTGAACTATTACTATTATTATTATTATTATTGCTTTGTTTTTCTCATGGATAGGTACTACGCATAAGAAAATGGAAAGCTGTGGAAATCCTAAAATGTTCATTCTCCTGGCTCAAGTAAAAACATTAAAAATCATAACAGCATATTCAGGTCTCCCCTTCACCCCAACACAAACAAATTCCCAATGCTATTAAACTTAAGCAGCTTCTCAAACTCTGATATTAATGGCCAACTTTGCTGGCTTTCAGAATTCTTAATCATGTTAGTGAATGAATCATTCTCTAAAGAGATCAGGGTTGGTATTCTGACACTAATTCCCAAGATGCAGAATATAAAGCTGAATCATCTCTGCAATTTTTAGGTGACTCTGACAGTTGAGCTTACAGTACCAGTTTGACAAAATCTTAATTTTTCCATTCTGCGCCTTAACCTTTATATCAAAATAACAAGACTATCCTTTTGCTACAATTTAGCTGGAAACAAAAATAAAAATCTTAAAAATTTTTCCACATCTACATGCTCCAAATTTTTGTAGAAGTCTTTATGACTGTTACTTTGATGTATATGCCAAACAGGATAAATCCATGAAAGGCAACACTACTAATGAACACAAGGAACTTTATGTAATTGTAATAGCCAGTTTGGCTAGTTTTATGGGTGTGTGTACATTTAATTTTGAGTTGAGCAATATCCAATTTGGCAATGAGATAGAATAATATGAGTCTTTCTGCTTGTTTGTTTTAATTACTAACAACCAGAGAAAAACTATTCACAGCAGCCAAATGAATTAAAATCAGAAATACACTCTACTATTTGCAGACTACCATTAACATGCCTAAAATGGCTGCTGCTTACTCAAAAGTTGCCAAAGTCAACAGGGGCAAATTTGGAGCTGTGATAAGTAAAAAAAATATAGATAGATAGATGTTAAACTTTCTGAAGGATGAAACAACTTCTGCGAAAGAAGTTTCAATACTAATCATTCTTGTAGTAACTCTTATTGTGTGCTCATGGGCCCGGCTCTATTCTGGAAATACTATAATGACAAAGCTTTCTCTTCATAGAGTTTACATTCTGATGCACACAATGAACAAACAGACAAACATTTAAAAGTATAATGTCCACTAGTGTTGAAGAGATAGGTAATACCATAAAGATAGCTAAATCAAAGAATGACTCCCTGAGAAGCTGAGGTAATAGAGATCTAAATTGAGTGGAAGGAGTGCAGCTGTACTGAATCTGAAAGAATTTGCAAAAACAGGGGACAGCAATACATTATTACTATTCAAGAAGCAAAAAGTGGTCAATAAAGAAATAGCATAGAGAGCTCCTTGATGGCCTTCGGATTAAGGCTCAGCACTATCACAGCTATGGCTTGAGTTTGATCTGGCCCACATGGCTCAGCAGATCTCTCATGTATCACACACTGCCCCCCCTCAGCAGTGTATTTCAGTTGATCCACTGTTCTGCTCTATACTTTGTCTCTAGTGAATCCTCTTACCCCACCCCCACCACACCCCCTCCACACACACACACACACACACACACACACACACACTTCTTACCTACATCCAGTTCTTCCATATGCAAAAAAAAAAATGCATAAAGATAAAGATAACAGAAATAGAAGATGAGGTCAGAGTTCTTGGTAGGGGTAAGATCATATAGGGCCTTGTGGAATTGAAAGAGAGAGAGAGAGATTTGTTAAATCTAAATGCAATGTAACCTAAGTAAAGGGTTTTAAGAAGGTGAGTGGCAAGATCTGGCTTTACTATCATAATATTAAATGATGTTATTGAACAGAGTCTCAAGAATAAAAGTGATGAGCACAGTTAAAAGGCTGTGAAAGATGTTAGGCAGGAGTTAATGTTGACTCAAAACTGGGGACTCTACAGAGCAGTATAAAGGGATCGGATCCAAAACATAAAGATTATGTTACTAAGACACATAATAGATTACGTTTGGGTATGACCATTTCTCTAAAACCATGTCCATTAATTATTACATCTACTACTTCATCCGAAAAGATGCTCAAGAATATTTGTTAAAGGAACACACCAATCTGAGAGTCAGAAAGCATTAATCCTAGTCCTACTCCTTCATCTAACAGCTCTATTCCTCAGGCTTACTTTCACCTGAGGTGGTGGTCAAGAAGACAATAATGATGGTGACTGAAATACTTGCCACAGCCCTTAGTCTGGAGTTGTAAGTCAACAGAGACTACTTATATGAACACATATGTAAAATAAAAGTTGTGTGTGTATGTAACTTTAACTGATATTTTAATAGGTTCCCCCACTGTCTACCAAGCAGAATTCACACATCTTGGCATTTAAAGTCTTCCATGATCTACCTCTCAGTCTTTTATTCCCAAATATTTCCCTTCATATATCCTATATTCTAATCAAACTGAATAACTCACATTTAATCCTTGTCTTTTTTTCCTGTTTCTACATCTTGACTGGTGTTAGGAATTTTTGCCTAGCCATCTCCTATTCATCCTTCACAAGCTTGAACTAAACCTTAATAACCCTGCTTTATCAGCCTCCTCCATCAAGGGTAAATTCCTAAAAAGTGCCACTCAAGAAATTACAGGCCAACTTTGCTTATCTGTTGGTCAATTTGTTATGTGTGTACTTTGAAGGCAAAGAGGAGTCTTGCACAACTCATTGGCTAGTATAGATAGGAAAATCCCAGACCCTGGTTCATCTCATTTTACTGTCTTCATCATAGCACAAAGGGTTTGGATGAGTGTTTCCTTAACCTCCACTTCTTTTCGCAACAGTTATAATAAAACATTCCTTACAAACAACTGCAAAACCAACTTTCTTCACTTTTCTGAAGTCACTGGTCTTAGCACAAATCTAGACCCACATATTCAGATGTAGTCAAATCTCCTTTCCAATACAACAGATGCATTCATGATCTTTGTAAATTACTAGACTTCAGTTTTCTCACCTGTAAAAATAGAGGTAAGTGTATATACAGTTAATATGGACACTATTACCTAGTTAAGGTAATAGTTTTGGTTATGGATCTTCTGCTAAGTTTACCACAGACATCCTAGAGTTATCCACCATAGAAGTCATGGGAGCTATAGAGCATTAGCTTCTTTCTTTGATCTTCCCCAATCTGCTTTGTGCTTTTATCAATTGGTTGGAATGTGTGTGTGTGTGTGTGTGTGAGAGAGAGAGAGAGAGAGAGAGAGAGAGAAAGAAATTAATCACTGGAGATGCCCATTAGCATTGGATAATGACCTTAACTAGGTAATATTGTCTAGCCTATATGTTTAATGTGTTTAATCTTATCATCCATATCATTCTTTTCTGGAAGCAAAGGAAAACATTTAAGTGCTCACAAGTATTGCTACAGAGGGACAGGCATTCATTTGTATGTTATCCATATCGAAAGAATGATGAAAACCAGCTACACTTTATCTTAAATTTCCACCCACCTTAGAACCTACCCAGTAATGGATTAAGACCATCACAAGGTCTGTGAACTAAGCTATATTTTAATCAGCCAAAATGATCGCCCTACCTAAAACTACTTCTACCTAAGTAAACACTGCTATTGGACATCTCCAGTGACTAATCACATACACACACACATATACACACACATGCACACACACTCCAACCAATTGATCAAAGCAGATTAGGGAAGATCAAAGAAAGAAGCTAATGCTCTAGAGCTTCTATGACTTCTATGGTGGATAGTTCTAAGAGGTCTGTGGCAATCTTAGCAGAAGATCATGACCCAAAGTCTTCCACCCTACTCCCCTTACTTGGAATTCTATTGTCAGCATTTTGCCCTTCTACCAACCAGTTCCTTTACTCTGGAATTCTACATAAGACAGCACCTTCCAGGAGATGTTTAAGCCATAGGATAAGAAGTAATACCTCCATGTATGAATCATTCATACTATCATGAAACAGGGAATCCTTTTAATGGAAGCAGCTCGTCCTCACTTCAGGGACTATGTACTGCATGATTTCATTCTGTTGCTTTTCTGCTTAAGTTTCTCTCACAGCTCCAGCTCAGAGTATTCTGTATACCAAATCCTAATGCCTATGCTTCAAACTCCTCCTTGTTTTGACGAAAACCATAATGATAATAATGATGATCACAATGATTATGATATTGAACACATTTACTACATACAAGAGACTATGCACAAATATAATTTCTCACAACTCAATGAGCAATACATTATTATTATTATTATCTCTATTAAACTCAACAGTAAATGGAAGCCTAAAGAAGTTACTTGGTAAAGCACATAGTTAGGAAGTGATAGAGCCAGAGCTTAAACCTAGAACAACCTGGCTCCAGATACCATAAACTTAAGTATCATACTGAATTTCTCTTCTTTGAAAGATCTATTTTTACTCGTGTCTTGAACTCACGCTAGCTATTACCCTTTAATTTGTCATGCCTCTCAGTCTGAATACATACAGCATACCCAGTAAATTTTCTTGACTCTCACCAGATAAAGAAGTCTACCTTCTGGATTCTCCTTGAAGGATGATGGACTAGACAATGAATCCAAAGTAGCAGTTCCTCATGCCATTTGTAGCACTGTGAATGGAGACAGAAAGGGTTATGCTAAGTGAAATAAATCAAAAGGAAAAAGATAAATATCAAATGGTTTCATTTATATGTGGAATACGGAGAAACCAAAAGGTTAGGGAAAGACAAAATGTACAAGCTGATCACAGATCTGAGGCATACAAAGGAGGAAGGATAAAAACAGGGGAGGGAGGAATACAAGAGACAATACTGCTGGATCACAGGGGCTATGGTGGTGTGAGGACTATCGTGACCACACTGAGAGGAGAAATCAAATATTGTCCAAAAATTAGCAACAATGTAAGAAAATAAATATACAGAATTAGCAATTCATACAGAATGCTACTTATCGTTGTTCATATTTATTCCGGCACATCATTTTATTAGTTAGCTTAACCAAACATTTAAGTCTAAGAAACTTTTCTTGTTCACCTCCCCTACAAAGATTAAAAAAAAAAAAAGCTAGTCAGGAGTGACAGAGTCTCACCAATGAGACCAATGAGAAGCAGTGAGTGTTCAGGTCAGAAGTAGACAAGTTTCTTTTCAAAAGCATTTATTTTCTTTTAAAGAGGGACTAAGATCACGGGCACTGACCCATTTCCCTTCTTGCTATCTCAAATATAGATGTGGTGCCTAGAAATAATCCAATAATCTTGAGACAATAAAATGTCAATCACCAAGGATGATGGAGCAGAATGTTCAAGTCTGGGACATTGCTGAACATCTGCTCACCACTTGTGTGTGAGATAATTAAACATCTTTATTGCCTAAACCAGTTAGTCAGCATACTTGTAGCATAAAGCATTCCTTACTGATATAATAGTAACAATAAATGGTTTGCATTACATACTATGAATTCAGTCAATTTAAGAAGTCCTTTGCTAGATTCTAGCTACACTGTTAAGCCCGCTGGGAGTGGTGAGGAGGGTTTTGGGTTAAGAGGAATCCTTTACTATAAAGACTCCAGTGCCATAGGAACGTAAAGCCTGGTAACCAGCCACAGAGAAAATACTCTTTTGAACCGTATATGAAACACTGAAATAAATTCCAACAAAATGGTCATGTCTAGGAATTTAAGCAAGACAGTATCACCATGGGGGGTAAAAAAAGTAGCCGTATAATCCAGGGTTTTGAGTGAAATATTTGGGTTCTAATCCCAGTTTTGTCCCGTTGGGCAATTCATTTAGGTTCTCTGCGACTCAGTATTCTCATTTGTGACATGAGAGAAGGACCACATACATAATTCCTTGATACCAAGGCAGATCTAGAACACTTTAATTTTTTTGATTCTCTGTATGTTCTCATAGTGAAAACAGTACTTAGGGATCAATGAATTTTCCTTTTGCCTTCTATAAGCATGGAAATATAGCCTATACCTCTACTGTCTAGATACACTGTGTGCAAAGGTAAATATTCCTTAGCACATTGTACCTTAAGAATATGAACAGAAGGATCTGCTGACAACATACATCTTTGTGCAAAGTTCAACCAAATCCTAAGAATCGGTGTTTGATGGGCAGCTGCTCATATCAAGGGAACTTCTGGAGAGGACACATCTAAATAAGAAGGTACATAACTTAAGTCAAATTACTCACAAAAGGATCAAAATTTTCCTCTGCTACTTTTTTCATGTTACCCATCCTCTTCCATTCTAGATGTTTCCAGCTATCCCTTGCACTAAAAAAAAAATTAATTTCTTCTTTTCCCCTTCGGTCATGCCCTGTTTTCCAAGGTAGTATGATTATATTACAAAAAAAAAAAAAAATCCTGAATGTTTAAGTCAAAAGGTGAACTCTAGCCTCACAGAAAATGTTAAGTCAAGGGGAGAAATGATAGGATTCAAGAAAATAAAAATAACTGAAATTCTAAAATCCTTTCATTCAATTCTTCCATAATCTTTCTTCATATAGCACAAAACAATTCAGCTGAGTAAGTTGCTACTGAAAACCTCTATGTTGAAACTGTTAGGCTAGATACTAAGGAGCTCAGATAAATAACATTCATACTCTGTGCTCAAAAGAATTACAATTTATTTGGGATAATTACATCTATACCTCTAAAAACGGAACGCCCAAAAATCAGTATAAAGATGGTAGGAAGAAATTAAATTCAACTAAAGAGATCTGAAATGGCTTCAAGAAAGAATTGAAATCTGAATATAGGCAGCATCTCACATTTATGTTCTATTCTGAAATGTTTACTAGTTTTGGAGTGTGAAACTGTCCATAACATATCTCAGATCAGTGAGTAAAGTGCAATACTGGTATTTTGAATGACCTGGCGAGGTCATATGAAATGACAAAGGTAGTGGATCCTGACTTCCTTATAACTGCTCTATTGCCACCCCCACCCCTTATCACCAAGGTAAGGAGGAGGGAGAATGCAGAACTCAAAGTTAAAACTGCCAGGAACAAAGCCAGAATGAGTTTGTGCCAAACTTGGAGTCACCCCTCCCGCTGTTACCTCAACCTACCAGGGAGTGAAGCCTCCTGGGAAATCAGATCCCAAAAATCTCCACCACAGCAGCAGTTCCTTCCATTCAGACTTCTTCCCGACTCTCCTACACCTCCTACCTTTCTCACCCCCCTCCCAGCCAGCATTCCAGCCTTTGCTTCTAACATGCTTCCTCCCAATACCTCATTGTGTCTGTTTTGATCAAAAAGAACATTGTGTTATAAACAATGCTGTCTGGTGCTCAGCAGTGAGTAGCAGAGGAACTATAAAGATCTGTTTAAAATCAAGACCACTTAGCCGGCACACGGCCAGTAGGACTTTATGACCATTAATTAGTTTATCCTCCTTGAATCCCTCTAAGGCATCTCTTATTATCTCCATTTGACAAATAGAGCAAAACTAAAATGCAGAGAAATTGACTAATTGACTGAGTTGCAATAAGGGAAGGAAGATGGTAGCAGACTATTAAAAACAAGTATCTAGTAAAACTTGAAGATTCTGATGCCTGGCTTTCTGCAACATATTAGAATCCACGCTTTGTGAATCTGGAAGGTTCTTGGTGGTTCTTTAAATTACCCGTCTCCATTTTCCAAACCAGAAAATGAAAGCCTACAGAGATCAAGGACTTGCTCAATTTCACACTATAACTAAGAGTGCTCTGTCCCAGATGCAGTGTTCTGTCCAGATCCAGAGACATGAAGTCACACAAATTCACTGACAGCAGAGATGTTTCGCCAGAGCCCCCAAAGAAATAGCAAAATCCACAGAAAGAAAAAGAAAAATACCGGGTGGTTTCACTCATAGCAGGAACATAAGGGACCTGGGGTAGGAAGAGAGAGAGACAAAGGTAGTAGAGTAAAAGTGAAAATAATGAATAACTGTAAACCAGAGACATTTTATGGGGGTGGAAGGGAGAATGGGATCAGAACTGGGGTCGGAAGAGTGCACAGGACTGTGATGATGGCACACAGGTGAACTAGTGGTGGGAAGCCCATGGCAACTCCAACTGAGATGAAAAAAATGCACAAAATGAAGAATGATGTAAAAAATTTTAAAAAAAGAAATAGCAGAATCCAGTAGACACTGGCTGATGTCACTGTGGTGGGAGCACCCAGGGCACAAATACTAAATGGCAAGGGCTGCCAAGGCCACTGGCAATCACACCTTCTCAAGGATACCCATAATACCACATCTATACCTTTCAGAATTCCAATTAGGTTGTTACAGTCCAGTTCACATTGGGTTGCCTGTCTGTGGGTCCTCACCTGCTGCTTAAAATTCAGCTGTACTACAGGCACACACATAAAGGTCAATAATGGGTTTATTTACAAAGGGAAAGCAAAGAAAAGACCCAGGGAAAGAGAGACAGAGAGATTCATATTAACTAGAGCACCCTACCAGTTCTGCTGACTTGAACCCCAACAGCACACTGAAAGCTCATCAAGAGCCAAGCAACCAGCCACCAGCCAGAAGGCCAAGGGAGAGAGAGTGAGCCTTTGCTCAACATGGCTCCTCTATAATCACCAAAAGTCCCAAAATGATTGCTTAGCTCTACCCTTGGGTCCTCACAGTCCTCCCTTTGGTATTGCTGGGAGTTATAGTTTCAGTGACTGGAGCAGGGGTGGAGTTGTAGTTTCAATAACTGGAGTAGGGGGTGGAGTTCACAAAACCTATATTTGCAGAGTTCATTCAAGACATCCTTTCCCCTTAACAATATCT
>NW_004567111.1:21596764-21597559 GCF_000260355.1 Condylura cristata
TATTTTTTGAAAATATTGTTTGAGTGTCTGGTTGGCCCTTTCCACAATGGCCTGGCCCATGGGATTATAAGGGAACCCGGTTTTGTGGGAAATGCCATAATATTGGCAAAAGGAAGCAAATTTTTTACTGGTATATGTGGGGCCATTATCAGTTTTTATGGTTTGCAGCTTGCCCATGTAGGCGAAGGCCGACAAACAGTGTGCTATAGCATCTTTAGTACGTTTGCCAACGTGTAATGATGCGAAAATGACACCCAAAAAGGTGTCTACCATGACATGGGCGAACGTTAGCCGTCCTGCAGCAGGTATATGTGTGAAGTCCATCTGCCATAGGTGATTCGGGCGCAAGCCACGAGGATTAACTCCGAGCATAGGGCCGTGCAAAAAGGGGGCACAGCGGGGGCAGGAGGTTGTAATAGCCTGTGCTGCTTCTCGTGTGCACTGAGTATGGTGTTGAAGGGAACGTGCATTGAGATGAAATTTGTCGTGCAGGTCTGAGGCATGAGCATGAAGACAAATGTGGGTATTTTTATCAGCTAGGTTATTACCTGCAGACAAGGGACCAGGTAGCTGCGTATGGCTGCAGATATGTCCAACAAAAAGAGGTCCTGTGCGTAGCCAAATGAGATGCTGAATACAACTTAGTGCGTGTTGGACCTTGGAGGTAGGTGAGACATATGCTGATGTCTCCAGGGGCTTAAATATGTGAGCCATGTACACACTGTCCGTGTACAAATTTACAGGTTCCTGTGGAAAGAGCTGTAAGGCAAAGAGGAAGGCCATCACTTCCGCAAC
>NW_004567111.1:21600289-21601110 GCF_000260355.1 Condylura cristata
AAATAGCTTGCCTGCCAACTGTAACAACCTATCTACATAATCTTGGAAGGGTTCAGAGGGTCCTTGTAGGACCTTGGACAACTGATCACCTGACGCCTTGTTGGGGAGAGCCTTCCATGCTTTAGTAGCAGCGGCCGCCACTTGCAGATATACTGCGGGGTCGAACACAATCTGATTGGCCAAATCCGCATAGGCTCTGGCCCCTGTCAACATGTCCAAATTACGCTGCACCCGTCCTGCCTGTGCGTTCAACAGGGCCGTGTGTACGCAATTCTCTTGGTATTCACCCCTCCACAGCTGGTAATCGCCCCCAGACAATACGGCACAACATAACTGTTGCCAATCACTAGGTGTAAGATTTAACGCCGAGAAGGATTCTACAATAGCAAGCGTAAATGGCGCCTGAGCACCGTAAGTGGACACGGCCTCCTTCAGTTGCTTCATTTCTTTGAAGCTCAGGGCCACATGCTGCCTCAGTGCCTGACCGGGGTTATTCGGGTCGGGCACCTCTATAACCAGAGCAACTGTATGCAGAGGCCGAAACTGGACACCCCCTTGCCTTTTTTCATCTCCGATCTCCCAATTGTTATTAATACCCCAATGGGTCACTCCCTGTCCCCAATCTTCATTATAGGCGGGTGGGGCTGATGGAGTTGTCGTTATTGGGGTATTTTTGGCCTTACAGTGTTGTAGTTTTTTCTGGAGTGCCTTAATTTCCTGTGTTAACTGTTCCTCCTCATCAGATAAGCTCTCCTCTGTGCTAGAGGTGGGGCTACCCTCAGAATCAGAATCTAGATGGGTCTGAGGTATAGCCCGCAGAC
>NW_004567111.1:21601918-21637073 GCF_000260355.1 Condylura cristata
CCAGCACCCATGGCTCATTCTTTGTTTCCACACAACAGTGTGCATATGATTCTGTGGGGGAGGTGGGGAGGTCTGTCCAGGCAAAGGACCCAACATAAAATCTGATCCAATCTCATCATTCAAGTCCCCTTGTGTTCCCTTAGCTCCAGATGCACTATACTTCTAGAATCCTAGGCTTTGTGTTGGGAAAGAATCCTAAAATTCACCCAGGCATGTGCCCATGAATGTATATACACACCAACCTCAGGGATTTTTCTCTTCTTGTGCTCCATCTAAAATCCATTCTTTTATTTTCTTGTATCCTGCTCCAAGATCAAAAGCTTTAACTAAACCCTTCTTTAAAGATATTTTACATCCTCAGTTCTTTCTGATTTCACACAAAATGCATATTGTTCTTCAGGAATAAATAAAGGAAGTTAGGAATAATAGAGTGGTATACTGTGCTGGCTCTGGAAACATATAGATCTAGGACTGCCACTTACTTCTTACAACTCCACACTAACATTCTGTTCTTGTCCTATCTCTGAGCCTCAATTGCCCTATAGGTAAAATGTGGATTGTAATAGTAATTACACTGATTATTGATAGGACTAAACATGATACTGAATGTAAAGCCCTAAACAGGCAGTCTGGCATAAAGTGAGCACTCAATATATCTTTGGTCTTCCTACCCAAAGGGAATAATTCACCATAAAGTCAATGACATGCAAACAAGGAGGTTACAACAGGGCTTTCTAATTGAGAGAATAATTCTCAATGTAAACAGACTTAAAAATCAGAGAAGGTAGGGGGTAGGTGCAGGACTCACTGACTCAAAAAATGATAAGATTCAAAAATGAAAAAATGAAAATGTCTAGATGCAGAACAGGCTGACATCAAAGTTCAAAGGGTCTAGGCAAAATTCAGGGTTGGTTGGTTGGTTTTGTTGTTCTGTCTTTTGCTTTCCTCATGGATGTCACTCTGAGGTTCCCAGGGTGGTCAGTCAATCTCAGCAGTATCACTTTCATGGCCTCTCACTTGTAAATCCTTTGAGAAATGTGTGTGAGTCCTTCAGAAGTCTCAGCCAAAGACTCATCACCTCTCACTGGCTATTTGGAGCACAAGTCTGCTGCCGTGAGAAGGACGTCCTTTGATTAGACATAGTCCATGTGTTCAACTCTCGAGCCCATCCTGAGCACAGGTGCTAAGAGAGCAAGACTTGTGTGCCCAGAGAACATCAGACTGCCACAACAAGAAGAATAATTCAGGGTGGGATGGGGATAACATACTTCCACAACACACCAGACCATAACATACTTGCCAAAGATAAGAACTTAGAAACACCCACAAAATAGTCAAATGAATTATAACACACATACACACACACACACACACACACACATATATATATATATATATATATATATACACACACACACACACATATATATATATATATATATATGTAAAAGAATCTGGAGAAGCAGTACTTTTCAATGAAAACTTGAATCGCTGAAAAATTAATAACATGTTACATGAAAGAAATCGGAACATAAATACACACACATATTAATACATACTACACTACTTAAATGGTAGCAGTGAGTAAGACGTATTGGGAGAGTAGTAAGTAAAGCAGCAAGCCAGCTGAATGAGAGAGGAAAGAAGGCGGCTAGGGGAAAACACGAGAACTGTACGAAAGACCATAGCCTCTTGCTAGCTTTTAATCACAGAAATAAACATGGTCCATTTAGAGGTCAGTCTTCTGTTGCCCATTTCTGACACAGAAAGCAAAGAAAACTAAGACATGCCCTCAGCATGTATATACTTTTTTTGCTCAAACGTTAAGAGGAAATTCATGCAAAAAATAAAATTACTTTGTCAGAAATAGCCTCCTGATTTTTAGCAAAGGGAAAAAACTGGGTGTCATTCCTACAGGAAAGCTCAGTATTATATACTGGTGCACAGTAAAGACAAAGGAAGATTAATAAAAGCTGAGGATGCTCCCCCTCAACCTATGTTGTCATCCTTCAGCTTCTGGCGTATTTAAGGCCTCTTCTTCATGCTCACACATAAAAATATATCTTCCTTTGGTATCTGTGATGGGGAGGGACAGATAACAAGAAGTCTGTCGACTTTTGTGAGGCTCTGGATCATTACTTTATAAACCGCAACCCCATCTTTATTCTGTTGAAAAATAACCATATAAAAACATGCTTGTCATACAAGGAGTTTCCCAGGCCTGTGCCAGAGTCCACACCACTGTGTGAAGTTGGTAAAGTCTACGTAACTTCCACAAATCAGGAGAAGTTGTTTTTACAAACCATACACAGTTTAAGCTCATAAAAACCCTTTGTAGACACCTTTCTCTTGTTTCCAGTTTCCCCTTGAAGATACCCGGTAAAGCTCTCTTCCTTACACTCTGTCCCAGCAGCGCTCTGGCTCCTTGCACCTGGGAGACTCAGCACTCTATTCATCATTGTGGGTGTCTCTCTCTTTTTTGGTCACCAGGGACAGCCCCTTTGCAATTCTTGTGAGAAAAATGTTCTCCACATCATTACACTTGATCTCACATGGGTTCTTCTCCGAGGACTACCTCCCTCCAGTTACAATTTCTGAGCTCTTCCTGGTAATTAGGACTCAGATGTCAAGGCTCATACTGGGTTCTGGTTATCAGTTTTTTGTCAATCTTCCCCAAGATCTACGCCTTCTTTTCTTTGTCCCTTGCTGTCCCTGTCAAGGTGAAAATCAAGCAATCTCTAAATTTGGCATTATTGCTCAATCATCAATGAGAAAGGGCTTTCCAAGAACAGGAGGAAAGCTCTCAGTCCTCTGGTCACATTGTTTAACAGTCATTCTGAAAGCAAGGATCTTGCCCTCCCCCAAATATTTCTTGCAGAAACCCATCGGGTAGCTCAGTGATGGAAATTCAAGTCTAGTGATGGAAAGATAACAGCATCTTAAAAATGACATCATTTTAGACTCCTGTCTAAATCAGCCATCTGATCTTCCCTTTAGAGATATCTTCATTACTAGAGTTTCTTTCTTTTTCCCAGCAATATTCTTGGGTGGATTTCCTCATGACAGCCCTAAATTCTTCCCATATCTGAATACTGACTCTGATTCCCAACTAACCCAGTATTAAAAGCAATTATCTTTCTTGATTTAGATTGGATTTTTACCAATCCCCTAGGGTTATTATATTGTCCAGATCAGAAGAGAGTATATGGGAGTACATATAATAATTTAACTAGGACAACAGGCATAAATCAGTCCTTTCCTAAACAAACAGAGATCACCACTCACAGGCCCTAACACAGAGCTTATCCATAATAGATGCTCAGTAAATATAATTTCACTGAATGCATTTAAAGTGTTATGTCACTTCCCTTGTGTTCAGTTAATGCCATGATGCACCTGAAGTTCTTTGATGCCCATTTTTGTTTTGTAACTCTATTATAAGTGGCAAGATATGATTACAGGTTGTTTCCGGATCAGTTCTTAAGCTTGCCTCCCCACTGAACTTTTTCCTGAAAAATATCGTTAAACCTGTCTCAATGTATGATATTATACTACAAGATCGAAACTCTTAGATAAATTCATTCATTCAACAATTATACGCTAAGTATTTGTACACCAAGCCCTGTGCAAAGTAAAGGGGTACAACTGTGAATAGGACATGGAGATAAGACCCTGCCCTCCCAGAACTTACAATGAGGTCTACTCTAGGAACATGTAGGTGAACAATTGGTTACAATAGTATGAGAAGTGCCTGACGGGTAGCTGTCACATAGGCGGGATATCCCAAAATACTTCCTCCCAAGCTCCTCACGTGTAGCTCCCACCAGGAAACAGACATGCTAGCAGTATTCCTTACTCTCACTTTTCCTTAACCAATTCTTATAACAGGACCCAATAAATCACTATGTTCACTCAACTCTGCTTCATAAACACCTCCCAAATCTCTCCAGTTGTGTTCTTCCCCCAGTCTTTGTCCCCCTCGGAAAACAATTTAAACCCAAATCATTTTTAAGTAATGAGCTTCAAATTTTCAAAAATCTTATTAGAAGAGATTATTACAGCAATTCATATCTAAGAAGAGTAGAGAAATGACAATGAGGATGAGAGAAGTAAACAGAATTTTTAGAAAGCAGAACTTAAAGACACTAATCATTAACTGAAAGACATAGTGGGAGTAAAGATGAAAAGTAAGAAGGTAATGATAACATCTAGATAGCTCATTGCACGTGTTACTGAATGTTAGGAAACAGAGAAAAAAGAATGTGCCTTCAGAAAAACAAGAATATGGTCTATTGAGCATATTCTTGAAGTTCCTTGGACATCTGAGTGGAGAAGGTATGGATACAATGGTTTGAAATTCAAGAAAATGACATTATTTGTAATCATCAGATGGTATTTAAGGCATGGAGATGGCTGGAATTTTGGTAGATGAATAAGAGGAGAATTTCTGCATTTTCTGTAGAAGGACAATGGCCCAACTGCTAGAACTGATTATTCACATCCGGCTGGAATGTCATCAGAACCAAAGTGAAAAGGCTTTTAATGCCAGGAAGAGGAATTTAAGCATAATCTTTTAGGAAAGGAGGAAGATGTTCGTGAAGGAAATATAACCTTTTTTACTTTTTATTTTCTTAAGTAAATATCAAATAATTAAAGGAACAGATCCATGGAAATAAATCATTGACAGAAAAAAATATTTTGGGTAATGAAGAGCTATTGAAGATGTTAGTGCAAGGAACTATAATTCAAGTAAGTAGTGTCAGGCAAGGTTGTAGTGGCATTTATTTAGAACAGATGACAAATAGATGAGAATGAAATAAATAGGGGACGATAAGGAGAGATAAAAAAAAAAGAAGGACCTAAACTTAGGGAGCAGGAATAATACAAACATTTAGAATATAGAAAACTTCGGGAAAAGATAAATCTGTAAGATTTATGACTGGTTATGTTTGGAAAGAAGCAGAAGAAAAAGTCTGATGAATGAATGAAGAGGTTTAAGTCATATTGTTACAGGGCAACCCCAATGTGAAATCGGTTGGCCTGACTGTAGGTCCTCACCAATGCACTTAAATGGGACTTATAATGAGACTCAACTGTAGGCACACTACAAAAAGGTTAATAAAGGGTTTATTTACAAAAAGAGGAAAGTGAAGAAAGTAATAATTCCGGAGAGAGAGAAAACTTGGTGACTGTGTCCTACCAGTTTTTCTGAGTTGGAACTCCAAGAGCACACTGAAAGCTTTAAAAAACAAGCACCCCCAAGGCCCACATGTCTGGTTATATACCAAACCTGGCTGCTTAACTCCACTTAATCCTCCCTGTGGTGGTGATGACACTATGGGATTTGTAGTCCTTGGAGTCTTGGATCTCTTTGGTCTGGTGTGGGGCTGGGGGTCCATAAAGCCTATCTATGGAGTTTGTTCAGGACATCCTTTCCCCCCAATAATAGGTGAGAAAAGTAGGGCCATTCAAACAGCAGGGTCAAGCGTGTGAGCTGAGAGGAGAGTCACAATCCCAATGCGGAGCTAGCCGAAGGAGACGTCTCCAAGTCTCCCCAGCATCCAGTGGAATATTACCAGCTGCTATCTCAGAGGAAACTGGGTTTCTTGATTTTCCAAATGAGCCAAGCTGTTGTGCTGGCAACCAACACACATAACAGGCACTTAGCCAAGCATAAAGTAACAGGCTTAAAACATGTGAGTGTGGAGATAAACCATCTCCAGTCTTCAGCAAACTGCTGCAGGAAGTTACAGACTAATGAAAAAGAACTCTCCCAAACACCAGAGTTACCTTTCCTTTTAAAGGGTTTCTTATAGCAAAACATGTTTAAATCTGTGTGAGAGACTGACTTTCTTTCTTAGTGGGAAATAAGGCAGAGAGGGATACTTTAAAGCAAAGGCATTTTTGGAGGCATACTTGAGATAATATTGGGGGAAAAAAAAACTCTTCAACATAACTAAGGCTCAGTCTATGGACAAAAAGTAAATATAGATGTAGAGCTGGTGAATTTGAACAATGTAGAGAACGAGACTGGATCATTCAGGCTCCTAAAGCTGCTTTTTTTCTCAACACGGTTGGTTTTATTTTGTTTCGTTTTGTTTTTGCTTGGATTATCTCAGCAATTACCTCAACTCTCCATTTCACTCGGCTCTATAGCCAGAGTGCTCTAAGTGTTCTATTTTCGTCCTGTTCGAGTAAGGACTGAACACAAAGGAACTCATTGAAATGAGTCTCACTAAAAGGATTAAGCCAGTTGAAAGGATATATTTCTTCAACATTCTATATTTTCCATAATGCATAAAAATGAGCAATGCTCTGTTCTTGGTCTGCCTGCTTTTATTAATGAATTAAGTATTAATGAATACTTTTCTCCCCAGAGGAAGGATAAAGCAGAAAGCCACATTTTGGCAAGTATTCTTGTTGATAAGGGCAAAATGAAGCACAGTCATCTGGAAAACACACCTGCTGGACTAACCGTGTGGCCCCAGTCCGTAGCTCTGGGAGTTCCCAGAAGGTTGAACAGGGTTTCCCCTGCATCATGGCCTTCCCTAAGCAAAGTTGAAATTCAGTGATTCCCTTCAGTTCTGAGCCAATTCAAAGACTGCAGTCCAGGCTCTGAGTTGGAGTTGCTTATACCATGAGCTCTGGATACCAATGTGGCTGCGATGGCTAGAAACTGTGGAAGATGGTTTTCTTTCTTAGCTTTCTTTCTTTTGATATATTGACATGGGGCTCTGCTTTACCCTTCTCCATAAAAACCACTTTCATTTAAGTGAGTCAAAGGGTGAAGGTGCTTCTTGAACTATTGTTTTGTAAAAGGGCAGCAAGTTTTTTAGTTTAGAGGGAAAGAAAAGGCATTGAAAGAAGCTGAACAGCTTATGGATGCTGTTGAAACAGGGCTTTCCCCTCTAGTCCCAGAATCTGGACTCCTCCACTGCCAACTCGGAGGAGGTGCAAAACGTAAAACAGTATGTTCCATACCTGCCTTACCACCAGTGTGAGCTGGGACTGAGACTACACCCAAATCACTTTTAGGTCATAGAGTCCCTCCCACCCAGAGGGGTGAGGAAACTGAGGTACTCTAGGCTTTCTAACCTCCCTGCTAAAGGAGTTCACATCATAGGTCATCCATCTATCCAGTGGCCTCATCAGAATAACTTCAAGCCAGCAAAGTGGCTGGGAAGGTAAGAACTGTCTTAAAATTGAATGTCTGCGGGGATTACAATTGAGATGAAAAAAAAATGTACAAAATAATGTAAAAATAAACTGTTAAATAAAAAAATAAATTAAAAATAAATTGGAAAAAAAACTGAACGTCTATAACAATCACCTTCCTTTTATATAGACTGAATTTTAAAACCAAATGCTGCTTTTATTTATACCACTTATTGAAATTTCTTAAGATTTTTATTTAAAAATCTAAATAAGCTGCTTTTTGAAAAATATAAGCACATGTATTTCAATGCTCCTTACTAGTAATCATTCTGATTGTTATTATTATGATTGCGGGGGGGGGGTTGCTGGAGAGATTTTAGAGCAGAGAGAAATACATACTTAAAGCCTTCTAAAGTCACAAAAGAGAACTTCAAGAAATATCTTTGCAGGATAGTGCTACTGTTCCATTTATAGATGTGTAAACCTCCAAGGAAGGACTGATCTGAGAAGGAATCAGCCTGTTTATGAAGGCAACATAACTTCACAAAAGCTCTCCGAGGGGGCTGGCAGGGCAAGCAAAGAAAAGAACTTTCTTAAGTAAATATCAAATCAATTAAAGGAACAGATCCATGGAAATAAATCATTTACAGAAACAGGTCCTACCTGTGGTTTCTAAGACAAAACACACTAACACAAAATACACCTCAAGTAACTAAATAAAATTGAATTCCAACGTGACTGAATCTCCACACACTGTAAGAGGCAACCTGCTAAAGCAAACCCTGCAAAACAAAGGCTTTCAAGATATAAAAATTCATAAACCTTTCTTATCAGAAAAGAGGTGAATGAATATTGTGGTATTCTTATAGCATGTTTGCTTTAGCATTTGTCATGTAGTTATTCTGTGCAAAGGTAAGGTTTGGTATGCAGTGTAATTATTTTCCCACCTACTTCTGTCACAAGGTCTACTTAAAGGGCAATTTCTTTCTTTAGTTCTTTAAATGCTTCCAAAAAGATATCCTAAGGTCAAGAAACTCCAACAATGTGCAAATATCTTTCAGGAGTAGTCGATTTCCCACCAGCACCATTAGGGGAAATTTTATTGTAGTCGTCTAAAACAAGTTAATGGAGGGTCATGTTTCTATTTACTCTGGGACAGTATTAGTAATGGGAACCAGGAGGAAGCAAGGTCTGGCAGCCCTGGAGGCTGAACTCCCAGTCAGGCCACCTTCATTTTGGAGTTTAAATTCCAGTGGATGTTGAAATGACATTTCACATCATTTATCTTAAAAAAAATAATAATAATATATATATATACATACATATATGTGTGTGTGTGTGTATATATCTATATAGGTATATATAGATATATACATGATATCTGCTGAGGCCTCCGCAAGAACTGGACCTTTTAATTTTGGCAGAGACTTGATTATAAGATTACCTGATGACACAATACTTTATGAGATTTGGTAGCCCATATTTTTGTGTACTTTGCAAATTAGTCCTTACAAGATGGGGTTTGGTGACATTTTTCTCCTCAAATGTCCTCTTAGAAACTAAAGTTCAGCAAACAAATGAGTACAACTACATCCAAACAAGTTCGGCAAATTTCCCCAGAAAATTTAGACTTGTGCTGGTGTAATCAACAACTTTGTACCCAGTGCCCACCCTGTATCTGACATTATGAAGAGAAGAGGGGCAACAAAAGAGAATAAAACTAATTGTCCTAAAGGGACAGCCACAATGTGTTTGCAGTGACCAACCAATTCTGCATACTGAGTGTAGTGATCGGGTGAACTTAAACTGAGTATAGTGGTTTTGTGAACTTAAACATTGGACAAAATGACATAGAACTACACTTCTGCACACACTCTGGCTATACTCCAAAGAGGTGCCTAAGTCTAGGCAACAGTATTGCAGCAGTATCGGGGTTTTTTTAAATTTACTTATCTATTCATACAGAGCTGGGGTACAGGCCAGAGGTGCAGGGACGGTGAGAGGCTTCACCAGAGACAGAGTGGGGACAAGAACAGGCAGATGAGTGAATTATACTGCTGAGGGGTGCAGCGGGCTAGAAAGGAGAGGTCTGCCACACCTGTGGGTCACCTCCAGGGCCGGGGATCGAACTCGCACTGAAGCTGCTGCAGCCAGCTTACAGTGCTGCGTCCCAACACATTGCGCCACCAGGGAGGGCCCAGTATCGATTTTTTTATGTTAATATTCTACAGTATTTTGTAAAAATGTTGTTCTTTGGAGAATCTGGATGAAGGGCACCCACAATGCTTTACTATCTTTTTAACTTCTCGTTACCCTTAAATTAATGCCAAATAAAATGTTTGATTACAAAAATAAAGACTAGTCTTTATTACTGAGTTTGCATTCTGGTGGGAGAGACAGAACACTAATAAACAGACAAATAATCTTATATTATTTCATGTGGTGTGAAGAGTATTTTTAAACAAGTTCTGTGATGTGAAATAATAAAGGAGCCTACTCTTAGAAAAAGCTCTGAGAGAGGGACTCAGAGTGAGACAGTCGAGACCTGAAAGATGAGAACAAGGCAGGCATAGAGAGAAAACTTGCAAACACAGTAAAAGACACTAAGTCATCAGAATGACCTTCAAACTATGACTTTAAGGCAAAGCCTTGAAGGATAGCCAGATTTCAATGGGATGACCTCATGTTATGGGGAGTCCTGTGACCTTAGCAGAAAGCAAGAACACAAAAGGAATGCAAAGACCTCTCAAGTACATAGGTCACCTGAGTCAAAGACATGTAAAATTTGATCAAGTGATAAAGCAGGCAGAGAAGCGATTGCATAGAAAATGAATAGATATATTCATTTGTAAATATCTCTCTTAAATCCAGAATGGAGGAACCCATAAGCACTCCAACTGCAAATGGGATCCATATGCCACAGTGTCTCTAAGATGCAACTGTGCTGAGAAAAAAGAACTTTTAAGATAAAATTTTGTCCCCACAGGTTAAGCATCTTCCAGCTTTGGAAAAGTTTCCAGTTAAGAAATGGTTAATAAAACCAAATCTTTACAATTAATTGTCTACAATAAAAAATCTGGGCATACTTGGTTATTTTACAATTCATAACATGAAAGAAAAATAAACTATTAGAAGATAAGGTCAACCTTGAAAACTTTGAATATATAATACAACTTTGTATGTTGCATTTAGAGTGGCTGAAATCTAATTTTAGACATAATATTAGAATACTTAAGGTTAGCCACATTTATGTTCGATTAGATTTAGAAAATTATTTAACAACTTGGGAATAATTTTATTAAATCATGCAACTGTATCATTTAATAGGAAAATCACATATATTAAACTTATACATTCAATTTTAAATGTTGAAAGGTTTTTGTCTGGCAAACATCATTTAAATTCTCATAAAAGTGCTGTTAAACTTCTAAGTAGAATAAGATTTGTAAGTTAAACTTAAAAGCTTAGGAATGAAGTATTTATATAGTAGAGCTGATGAATCTAATTGTAATATATTGAATATTGAATTTTATATTTCTAAATAAACTTTGAATAATCTCTTCTAGCCTGAAAGGATTTCCACGGGTTTGCAGTCCATTGGAAGAAACCAACACTTGCCAATGTATTAAAGGAAGTGTTTTGTCCTGGGGATATCAAGAGAGCTAAAATGTCAAATTCCAAATGTTATCTTAAATACAAACAAAAACCCCTCCCTTAATTAGGAACACCTCAAGGTCATTACAATATCTAAGCAGATGCACTCACTCCTTTTTCTGATGTTTACTACAGCATTTCTTACACTGATTGCCTGATTTCCTACCGGTTTAGGGACAATTTTTCAACTCCATCCTTGTATCCCAATGACTGTGATGCTCTTGGCATCATAATCTAGATGAAAAGCAGCCATAGCTGTCTCTCATGGGGCTGGGATTAACACTTATCAAGACTTTTCTTCTCACTAGCCTCTTCAAAAACAGACTCCAACCAAATTGGCTTCTTGCCTTTGCTTCCTAGATTCATCCAGCCCTACTTGGATCTCTGACCTGGCTGAGGTCAAATTTAAATTTCAAATTGTTTACACTGGCCCTGACCTGGCTGCCACTCACTGCCTTAGGACTCAGTTTCTGGCATTTTCCCACTGACTCCACCCATCCCAACCACAAGACTAAGTCTATCAAGGAAGAGCATCAGACACTCAGAGTTTGGGAGAATGTCTGGAAATCAGAGTGACCCAGTAAGTGTTTAAAGGTTAAAGCCATTCAAAAGCCATCTAACATTTTCTGAATACCTTCAGAATTGAAGGTGTTCTGCTGAGAAAAGATAATAAAATATTAAGATGTGGGACCTACACACAAGAGAGTAAAAACAAGTGCTCTAGTACCATAGGGTCACATAAAACAAGTATACACAGAGAGGGTGACACAGCAGAGATTTCTCACAGCCTGTGACACTGTTAAAATTTAGTGACTATTTTAATATTAGAAAAAAAGAGAAATCTATAAAAACTCAAGGAATGATATTTGAAGGAAGACATTCACTGAGGTTGGACATGTTGCTTTTTGGGCTATGTTGGTTGCGTCAGTTTGGGTCACACTGAGTTTGAGTGCAGTTGAACTAATCAAGTGGGTCTGAGACCATCCTGGTAAATGAAACGGCAAACTGGCAGGATGAGTTGCCTCAAGTCTCATTTGAATTGGTAAATGACAGCAAGAGCTGGCTAACCCTGTCCATTTGGGCCCACCACTCTACCATGAGGCACTATGATGGACAAAAAGTGTTAGATCCTGGCAAATAATTATCTCTTGATTTCCTTCAGGAAAAAAAGCCAAGGATCCTCACATGCAAATGGACTGTAACCTGCCTGTACATGCCTGGGCAATGACATTGCTCTCCTCCTCCTCAACTGTAACTTACCTTTAAATATCTCCTAATTGGGGCCTCCCTAGTGGCACAAGGGGTGAAATATCAACACTATGAAACTATTGGCAGCCACTGCAGCATGAGTTTGATGCCCAGCCAGGGAGCTGAGCCATATGGCACAGCAGAACTTTCCTGTCTTACCCACTGCTCCCTGCAGCAGTGTATTTCAGTCAATCTGCCTGTTCTGCTCCCCACTCTGTCTTTGGTGAATCCTGCCCCCCGCCCCCCCCCCACACACACCTCAAGACAGCCTCAACAGTAAATAAACTGTCCCAAGGAAAATATGAACAGTGAGAAGAAAAGCTAATATAAGTGAACTAGGCAGAGAAAGAAGAAATATTAGGTGGCCAAGAAGAGCAACATGATTAAAAAAAAAAAGTCAGGAGACAATAGTTAGAGTGGATATTCCTGATAAATATTCTCTGTTTGCAATGCAGGAATCCCAAATTCCAAGAACTTATCAGGAAGCTGAATGCCTCCAGTTGCGAGGGCTGACATAATTACTCTAAAAAAATAATCCCACCCTCTTTGCTGGGAACTGTGAGGGAAGAAATAACCCAATAAAATTCAAGAAATGTTGATAAAATGGGTGAAGGGGGTCCAAAAGTAAAAACTTAATTATAAGATATTAAGACTTGGGGATGTAATGTACAACACGACTGTAGCTATGAAGTACCTGTCTTGGTACTTATAGGTTGGTAAATAATCAAACATCAAACAGATAAAAGAAAAAGTCAAAAGAAGTTTAACAAGTATACCTCCTACATGTCTTGGAGAGACCCAGGAAAACTTAGTAACTCCTCGGTGAGGTCTCAGATACCAGCCTAAATAATTAATCAAAGGCTTTAAGGGGAAGAACTAAGTGAGATCTGCCAGAAAAGGTTACCAGAGAAGCAGAGTAAACAAATATATTACTGATATGCAGATTTCAGTTTCTCTTTTCCCAAAGAAAAGCGTTAAGGTGATTAGGTCTTCCTGGTACAGAGGAGATGCCCTTGAGAGAGCTTACCTTTATACAGGTAAATATCTTTCATGAAAGGGCAACTTCGCCTTCAGAACCTCTCCCATGACAGACACCTCTTGCCAATACGACATCTTTTGGGGTGGCAGATCTTTGTTCCTTTACATTATCTACACTGCAATGTAGACAGCAGGTATATGAGTACTGTCATTTTGGTCAGTAATGTTATACCACTGATGAGAAAAAAAGCCGGTTTCAGCCAAGCCTCTGCGGAGTTTACAAATTCTCCCAGATCTGTGTGGTTTTACTCTGGCTACCCTGGTCTCCGTCCACACCCCCAAAGATGTGCAGGTTTCTCTGGTGTGTCTCAATTTGTCTGAGTATATGCACGTGAGTGCGCATGCGTGCGGTCGGGTACGTACGTACGTGCGTGCGTGCGTGCGTGCGTGCGTGCGGAAGCCCTGCGATTTAAGTGTGACCTGGCCACCACTGGTTCCTGCCTCTCACAGAGATGCTAACAAGTGGGATAAGAAAATTGGAAAATGAAGGCGTGGATAAAAATTGTTTCCTATTAAGTCTTTTGGGTTTTTTCTAGATGAGGTTTTGATGAGGTTTTTGCGACCATCAATAAGCTGCTGGAACTGAATTCTTAGACCAATGAACCTGTGCGAAAATTGGTTCCGTCATACACGGTTTTGCTTAAACTCCAAGGACCTATCAATTACTTTAAGTGGGGACTAACTGTATTTGAAAGTTGCTAAAAGTCCATTTTATAAACAAGAAAAAGAATGTAAGACATCGTGAAGTAGCACGTTAACTGAACAGAGTGGTGATTGCTGCACGATAGCTAGCAAGCAAGTCACGGGGTCTTTGCAAACACAGACAAGATGGCAGAGGTGGTGAAGGAGAAAGGCACCTTCCTCGGGTTCACCTACCTGTGTGTGGGTCTCCACAACCCCCTGGAGGAGGCCTGGGGTAGCTGAAGCCGAAGCCGCTAGGACCGTGAACTCACAGAGGCCAGGAAGCGCAGCTCCCCCCAGAAGCTCCTGCGCCTGCGCAGTTCAGAAAGGCTGCTGGGAGGGTGGAGAAGCCCAAGAGATAAAAAGGCAACTGCTGGAGTTGAGCCTGGAGCTGGAGAGGGGTGGGCAGCGTAGGGTGTGGGGAGTGGGATGGAGGGGAGCAACATTGGGGGGCATCAACAAGTCCTGCAACCAGAAACCAAGCATGAATGATCATCCAGGACCAGGGCAAGTTTCCCATCACCCATAAGGCGGTGAAGTCAGATAGTCCTGCCCTGTGTGAGCTACTCACTTCTTCATCCTCCTCCAGTAGTTTTCCCGGCCACTGAAGGCATGGACGTCTCTTAAACAGCATAAATAAATAAATAAATTCATTAGGTTGCATACCTTATATTTACACAATGTTATGTTACTGATACTGTAACAAAACTGGGGAAAAAACACATTTAAAAAAGAAATATCTGATGGGGCGCTAGACAGCCTCTTCTATTTTGTCTTGGCAGAGCTTCCAGAAGCAATGCTTTCCCTTCCTCTATATATCATCCTAAACAAGTTTGAAGCCCAGACTTCATGCATCCCTCTCTCCCTACCAGTCAGGGAAAATGCAAGTGAAGGAAAAAAAGACATGCTGGAGAATCACTGCTATATGGAGCTGGAGCCACCCTCATCCTTGCTGGACCTCTACACTTCGACCTGTGTGTGTCCTTTGACGTTCCTGATTGCTCATACCAAGTTGGGTTGAGTTTTCTGTGACTTCTGATGATGCAGAACTAACTGGTACATTTGTGTCACAGAAACCAAATGGGGGAGCATTTGGGAAGAAAACAGGCAAGACTGTTGACTGAACAGTAGGATATTTTGGAAAGTCATTAAATCCTAAGTGTTCTCATCATAACAAGAAAAAAAATACTGTATCTGGATGATATGAGGAATGTTTAACAGCCCTAATGTGGTCATAATTTCATGAAATATGTGATCAAACTATTGTGCTAACACCTGAAATGTATGTCAATTATTTCTCAGCAAAATTGGAAAGAAAAAGGTTATTGAGTAGTGCCTAGAGGTGATGAAGGGCTTGAGACTCATCCAAAAAGTTTGATGACCAGAGGCCATCCAAAGGGAGTAGTTTCACTGGGTAGCTGTGGTGGGCAGAGCCCAGACTATTGTTAAGTTCAGAACTGAATTAATAGGAAGTGAGTGCATAGAACGAGCAAACTGAGATTTCTCTTTAGCAAAGTTTGACTGCAATACGAATAGAAAATAGAAACCATAAAACTATAACTACAAAGGAAAGCATTGTTTAGAAAGGTTTTCGTTTGTTTGTTTTGAATATGAGAGCTAATTAGAGGGTGAGTCAACAAGTGAATCTCCAAGTTTCTTTCCATTACCCTGTTCTCCCCATTCCTCAAGTTTATGGGGAAATCTCAGTAGAACAAATAGTTTAACATTTTAATACCTATAATATCTCCCCACCCTAGGCTCTGTTATAAAACTTCAGAAAAGTCAAAAGTAGCTAATACCTCAGTCTTTCTTTGTTCAACGTTTGCATTAGATATGAAAGACCCCAAAAATGCAGAAGTAAGTCTCCTGAAGAAATTCATAAGACGAAAAAAAGTACTTGAGAAAACATGGATAAGAAATTTTGTTGCAACATTTTTTAATAACTGAAATTCAGGAGGGGAGAGAGTGAATCTAAATAATTTATTAACAAAGATATAATAAAAATTTTACAGAGGTACATTGAGTAATATTCCATTGATGACTTACTCTACAATACTGAAATAGAATGAACTGGATCACTGTGTACCAATACAGAAAAATCCAAGTGAAACATTAAACATGGAACACTATGTGTGATATGACCCACACATGAAATCCAAAACAAAAGATAGAATTGTTCATATTTGTCCAGAGCAAAACGGTCAAAAATAATGTATGTCAAAGTATTTACAGTAGTTTTTCTAAGGAGGGACTGAGGCCAAAGTGGATAATTCAAGAAAGGATAATTTCATGAATATTGTATAGCTTTGTGTAAGTAGAATTTTTACAGGGATGATTTTGTGTGTGTGCAAAAATGAAAAAATTAGTGCTTGGAAAAAATAAGGCATTTGACAAGCAGGCACTAAGCTTATACCAACCAGCATATCATATAACTTAAGGAAAGGAAAATCACAAAACTGATCATTTTTAACATCTTTATTTCACATTATTAATGCCAAATGGATACAATTTTGTGTGCAATTCTTATGGACCATTTTAAAATTAATTAGTTGTTGGATGCATGCAAAACCATTGGCATCAAGTTAAATGTATCTATAAGTAACTCCATACTCACCATCTGGCTAAATTTGGCACAGCTTATTTTCAAATTGTAAGGCTGCTCAAATGAAAAGTGACTGCTGTTTCATAAAGATTCCCATATGAGCACATTTGTGTTGTGAAATATACATGGTGAAGCTGACTGGGCAGGCTCAAAATCTCCTGAAATGGGTCTCAACAGTGGGCCCAACAATTCAGCTTAATTCTCTGGTATCTTAATTACTCCCCTAGGAAGTAAGAAGAGAGTAAACCACAAAAGTGGGTCTCCCACCCTCTGTGGCTTGTTGGTCAAAACGTTGTCTGAATAGATGTCTGAATGGACACTATCAAACACCTAAAGAAATGAGGCACTGAGAACTCAATGCTGAGAAACAGCATTGAGTATGCTTTCTCCACAAACATAGAATTGTTTTATAGTTATAGTCAAGAAACTTTCTATTTCTATAATTATTCCTTGCAATCTAACATATCTTAAAAAACATATAATCAAATTAGTCTAACAATTGTCCTTCAGTCAGAAGCTATCATTGTTTTACCAAATAACCAAGCCTTGCATGTTGATTAGTTATCAGTTCCTAATTTCAAAGGCCAATGCTATATTCTTTCCCTCCAGTTAATTTAACAAGATGTCAGATGACATCTTCTCCCTTTCACAGGAGAAAAAGCTCTTAGTGCCTGAGGCAGATTTAAGAAGTGCCCAAATGTGAATATATGTCTAGTTCATTTTGCAGCTGGAACAGAATAACACATATATCTGATCTGACCCAAAAACTGGAAATAGTTTTTAATTACCAAAAAGAAAGACAAGAAAAGGAAATGGCCAAGAGATCATGTTTATCTATGGTGAAGTCTGTCTGTTAATAACATCTTAGTGAAAGTAATGCATAAAGTCCAAAAGTCATGTAGCAAATAATTTTGATATGTTAGGATCTATGTTCATAGTTCAAAAGAATATCAAGAAATATGTTCAGTGTGAAAAAATATACCTAGTCAACAATCAAACATATCTTGAGCATGTTCTACATATGTTATTGGTAGAACCTATGTTTATTAACAGTAAACAAAACAGATACGACCTCTGTTCCTTAGGAGCTTCCAAATTTTGCAAACTGACAAATAGTCAACAATATTAAGTCCCCTGTCCACTGTCCTAATACCAGATAACTGTATTTTCAGTTATGTCTATAAACAAGCATGTCCATTTTTAAGATGTTTTTTATTAGACAGTAAAGCAGAAGGGTACTTTTATTTTTTAATTTTAAACATTGCCCCCAATAAATTCTTTATCTACATACAGTTTAGCAAGATCAAAGCAAACAGCAGCCTCATAGTATTAACTGCATCAAATTTAAAGGCATCTCTAAAGGCCAAATATACTTGTTCCATAAGACCAATCTCAATTTTTTTAATTCAAAATTCACATGATGATCCCATTCAATCTGTAACAGTTCCTTGACAAGTGCTATTCTTGCATTGCTATTACAAACTCGATAGCATTCATGCAGTTTATTACTTTGGAGTGTGTTTCTTATATTTATTCATTATTAAAATTTAAGTTCTGCTCAAATTTTATATGAGAACTCTCACTGCAATCACTGCAGTACAGAATGTTATCAATAGACCTTCTGGTGGCACAAGGGTTTAAATCTCAGCACTGTGAAGCTATCTGCAGCCACCGCAGCATCAGTTCCATCCCCACATGGCACAGCAGACCTCTGCTGTCTCGCAGATTGCTCCCCTCAAAGGTGTATTTCAATCAATTCACTTGTTCTCCTCACCACTCTGGCTCTGGTGAATTCTCTCACTGGCCCCACTCCCCACCACCCACACACACACTCATACACTTCTGACCTACAGACCAGCTCCTGTGTGCATAAATAAGTCAATCTTTTTAAAAAAGAATGCCATGGATTAATGGATTAATTCCATGAAACCAGATTTTGTTGAAGTACTGCAAGGAGAAAGGTTATGTCATATATTCTCTCTACAAACTCAGTATTTGGTGAATTTTGCTTTAAAGTGTTCTAATAATGGTAAATATTAACTGTAAGTTGTAAATTGATATCCACAACTGTGTAACAATTGGCATAACAGTAAGAAACTGCCTCCAAAGAAACCAACCAATGGTCCAAGAACAGGAACTGGCCAAAATTAATGCTGATACTTTCTTTGTAATACTTCCAAAGATTAGCAAGAACAGATGACCCAAGAAGAGGCAGATGGACAGGGAATGTACCCTTTACTTAAGGGATTAAAAACATGAGGGCTACAGGGACAAAGTCATCTCCTGCCCAGAGGTAATATAAGTTGTTATGTACAGGAACTATTTAGGAATTTAATTCTATGATTCCAGGCATGTACTATACCAAGATATAGGAAAAGAGTAAAATATTAAGAAGGGTTCAATAAATGCACACATACACATCCCTTCCAAATCTTTGATGATTCTTCATCATTGTCCAAAATGCCTTCCTCACTCTCTCTGAAGTGACTATCTTTACTGTCTTCCTAATATCTGTCTGGGTGTTTAAACAGAATATATTTACTTAAACCTCTGCTTTTGTTTTCGTAAATGATGAACCTAAGAAATGCTTTTTACTGCAGAAATGAGTAACATAGTTCTTAAATAGAGCCCAGTGATTTATGTTTGGTTGATTATATTCCATATAGTATAAAATCTATGTTTGAAAAAAAGATAAAAGTAAAACTAAGTGATAAAATTAAGGCAAAAATATGACTTTAGATAAAGCAGGTACCAAAATCATAATAATTTTTCAATCTTTTCAGGGCATTTTCCATTATAATATTTAATTTCTTCTCAGCACTTTTTTCTACTTGGTAAAGTTCAGTAATGGGTTAGGTTCTAAGAAAAACAGAAAAAGAAACATGACTTTATAAAGTAGAATCACAATTTAAATTTTAAACACCAAAACAAAATGTCCCATGAGTGTGATTTTTGCCCCCTCAAAGCAGGAATCCTTTTGAAGTCATGGGAGAGTTCAGTGAACAGGGAGGAAAAGAAGAAAAGATGGACAGTGACTAGAAATTGGCATCGAATTTCAAAACCGGGATGCTAAATTGTTCTTACAGTCCTAAAATTATATTCTGAAATGTAAGAGCCTGCTGATTCTAAGCACACTTAAAAATAAAAAAGCTAGGTCCCCAGGCCCAAGAGTTTTCACAGATAATCAGGAAGAAATGTTTAAAGGTGATCAAACCAAGAAATCTTGAAATATTGAAGCATGTGAATCTTAAAGATACTACTTGCTAAAGAAGTAACACTCCAGGAAAACAGTAAAATTAGGAAAAGAGAAAACTGTGATGCTTCCATTTTGGAAAAAAGCAAAATGTGTTTTGTTTTGTTTTGTTTTGTTTTCCAAAATAATTTCTGTGTGCCTCAAAGCAATTGTAGTTTTGGATGAAAATACACATGAAACTAAATGCCAATGTCTTCCGTTAAAGATAAAAAGCAGAAATTTATATTCCCAGCCTTCTTCTTCTAGTGTTTAAACTTTTAGGAAATCATACAATTTGTTCCAGGTGGATCCAACAAATAATTGTATGGTGCAAAGCTGACATAACTGGCCTGAGATGAAAGACAGGCCCAGATTGAGACCTGCCAGTCTTTCCTCCCAAGATTCCTCTGGCTGCCAGGAGAGAAGCTGCAAAGGTGAGGGGGAATTTTACTCTCAACTGTGCCTTCCAGGCAGAGCTCTGGGCTGTTGTAAGAGTTGCATCATCTTTATGGCCTCTCTCTCCTTGGCCAGATAACTGGATCTACTGGAGGTAAAGGTCGGAACAACTGAAGACAGGGTACAAACATCACTTGCAAGTTGGAATCAGGCTAAACCCCTGAGGAAGTGCTGCCCAAAAACATGTTGAGTGGGAAGAGGGGAGAAATGCAGGCTATAAATTCAGTCTCCAATCAGGTGGCCACAATGCCAGGAGTTTCCTAAAACACTGAGAATTCAAACGCCTGAATTGCTGTCCCATATTGATAAGAATCCTTGATAGAACTGCCTATTAAGCTGTTGAGCGAGAAAGAGAGCGTGAACGGGTGATTAAATCACATTGAACCATTTGAGGCTGTCTTAAATGACAGGTTAGTAACAAGACAGGTATTTCTAGGTCCTGGTGGCACAGTGTAAGTCATAGAGGGAAGTCACAGAAAACTAGGCCAGCAGAATATTTCCATCTTGTCTAATTTAGCCATTATGGCCTGCCATCTTATCCTCACCTTGAAAAAGAAAAGAAAAAAAGAGAAAGAGAGAAACAAAGTAAAGGGTTTATACTAATCCCTTTTCTACACTGAAGAAGGAAAAGTTTGCACATTTGAATTCACTACAACCCCTGTTCAAAGTTTTGTTTCATGTAATATATCATCAAAATAAATATATCAGGCAATAATTTGAAAACAACTTTAAAGTTAACCTGAGGAGCAACAGGATGATTCTACAACCCTCAGAATTAGTCTAGCATTCAGCACTAAGATTTGTTATTCAAAAAAAACTCCTAATTCTATCTTTATTTTAACAGGCTTCATAGAGTCAAAGTAGCTGGGGGGAGGGGGGGAATTAGCCTTTTTATTATTATTTAATTTTTTTCTTTTTTTTTTAAGGATAAGGACACTACATCTTTTGGGAGTTTCTCTCTCTGTCTCTGTGTGTGTGTGTGTGTGTGTGTGTATCATCAATTAACTTCTTAAAATCTGTGAAATATATTTTTACAAGGGTGACTCAAAGGTTCTCTGCCATCTCATACAAAAACATGGAAAATACTTGAACTCTTGGAATTGCAAAGGATGCTATTTTCCCTTGAGAGAGGGAAGAAGCAAACATTAAGTGTATCATAAAGACTAGTCACTGTCCTAAGTGTTTTACATTCATTATCACATGTAATTTGCACAATAACCTGTAAAGCAGGTATTCATTTTCCTACTCTACAGGTGAGGACACAGGAATCTCAAAAGATTAAGCAGCTTGGCAAGTCAGTCCCATTAGTAAGTGGACAGAACTCAAGCCTATGTGACTCCAAAGGCTGTGTGTATGGTTTTAGGCACCATTTTCTACTTCCTCATGTAGTCCGTTGGCAAGAAGAAAGCACAGTCAGAATACATCTTCAGACAAGCAGGTTCTCTATCATGGAATCTCAGCATAGTCACCCCTATACCACATTTCAATTCCTTAAAAATCACAAATAGGCCCTCCCTGGTGGTACAGTGGGTTAAATCACTGCACTGAGAAGCTAAAGCCACTCCCGCGTGAGTTCTATTCCCGCCTGCCCCGGAGGAGACCACATGGCGCGGCAGACCTCTCCTGACCCGCCCGCTGCTCCCCTCAGCAGTGTACTTCGTAGATCTGCCTGTTCTGCTTCCCACTCTCTGGTGAAGCCTCTCACCGCCCTTGTGTCTCTGGCCTGTACCCCATTTCTGTATGTACAAATAAATAAATCTTTAAAAAAAAATCACAAATAACACCTCTGTTAAATATTTAGGCTCAGATCCCTGTTAGCAGTTGAACAGTGAAGAAAAAAAGTTCTAGATGATCACAGAAGATCTCTTTGTGATAGTCCCTTAATCTACCTGTGGCTTATCTAGCAAGGAAAGAAGGGAGCAAATATAACCAAGTCAAAGTCCCATAAAGTAATATAATACTAGCTTTCTCTTCAGCTATAAATCAATTCAAAGACAAGAAGAGACCTCATATCGATTGAATTATGCTTAGCAGTTGCTCCAGACGTGGAGAAAGAATAACCATGCATGAGCCCTAGATCAGAGGAAATATTAGAAACTGGTCGATAAAATAGTGATGCCTGTCTCATTGGCAAGGATTTTAAGATTATTCATCAAGATTTATGAGATTGGACTATTCAGCCTTGGAAAGGCAAGTAAGTCAGCTTTAACTGGGAACCAAATCCCATAAAGTGTGCATTGTGAACTATATTTTCAAGGACACTGGCAACCACAGTCAAAAGCATTTTTAAAAAAATGAGTTAGAGAGGGTTTGTAGTTAACAATGGGGAAGGCCAAATACATATTTGTCTTCTCTGTCTCCTGCAAATCCCTAAAACCACAGTAAAGAATCTTTTGTAAAAACACCATTCCCAAGGACAAAGAGAATAGGAGAGACAAAAAAAAAATTTTTTTTTTTTAACTAAAAGTAGAGCTTGGAAAGCAGAAGGACAAATGCTCATAGAATCAAGTATGGAGTCCAAGAAAGCTGAATCTCAAAATGAGCACCTGAGGGGGCCTAGCAGGACCAGATTTGCTTTACATAGATCCCTTTGCTTAGTCTTCAAAAACTGGCAGACAAGTTACCTGAAGAAGCAAAGAAAAGAGTAAAACAGAGCTGGTGGAAAGATTGTTTAAAGAAATCAGACCCCACTCTGCTCAGTTCTCCCTCCTACTCTCCCTTTGACCAAATAACTGCTTCTCCCCACACCCCAACATCCCAACAGAATCTCAGTCCCCTGGAAAGGGTGAAACATAGGCTTTATGGGCGGGGGCACCATGCAAGCTGAGAGCAACAGATCCATCCTAAAAACAAGAGGGTTCACTGAGTTTTTGCAAAGGAGGCAAACATCCTAATTCTTATCTCCAATTTGAGTCCCAGAACTAGCAACCAGGATGCTAGACCCTCTTCCTTTGTTATTCAAAATAAGACCTTGGACAGCAGCTACAGTTAGAAATGCAGAATCTCAGCCCCACCCAAGAGCTACTAAAGCAGAGTCTGCATTTCAGCAATTCCTTGGCTGACTAGTATACACATTGAAGTTTAATCAGCACAGTTGAGACAGGAGATTGGACTCTTTACTATGAAGCCCATAAGGAAAAAACCTAAAGTACAAATGAGAAATAGCTCTCTCTAAAAAGACCCAAGCAGAACACATTTTGATAAAGGCCACAGTAAAAAATAGCCCAGTGTTATCAGCTTTTTAATGCCCAGCGTTAAATATCATCATCACCAAGGATATGAGAAAAATCTCTACTGTGAAAGAAAACAATCATAATCAGAAGCATCTTAGAAAAAAACAAGAGACCATGCAGAAAACATAAATCAAAAAAAAAACTATTATCATATCAATATATTAAGAAAGATAGGGGAATTAACTACATTCACTAAACAAGAATTGGATAATGTTTTAAAAAATGAGCAGAGACCAAAAAGAGTCTACAAAAATTAAAAATTAATAGCAGAAATGTAAAACTCAACAAAGATTAATAAATAAAGTTGAAAAAAAAAACTCTGAATGTAAGATAAAAGACAAAAAGATGAAAAATAGGGGCCACCCTGGTGGCGCAGCGAGTTAGAACATAGCACTAAGAAGCTAAAGCCACTTCAGTATGAGTTCCATCTCCTCCCTGGAGGTGACCCACATGGCGTGGCAGACCTCTCCTGAACTGCCCGCAGCTCCCCTCAGCAGTGCACTTTGTCCATCTGCCTGTTCTCTCCCCACTCTGTCTCTGGTGAATCCTCTCACTGCCCCTGCACCTCTGGCTTGTACCTCAGTTCTGTATGCATAAATAAATAAATCTTTTTAAAAAAATAGATGAAAAATAGAAGCTGTATCAAATTAGAAAAGTAGGATATCAAAAACAGTTTGTAACACAGCCTAATAATGGGTGTTCCAGAAAGAGAAAAAAAAAACAAATAAAGAGAAGGAAGTCAAACTGTAACTCAATCAAATAATAAAAAAAAAAGAGTTTGCAAATGGGAAAGACCAATGGGTGCCTAACACAATCGATAAAAACAGAGCCAAAGCCGAGACACGTATCATGAAATTCCAGAAAACTAGTGTAAAGGGAAGATTCTAAAAGCCCTGAAAGGAAATATACACTGGGAGTTGAGTTTAAATGGCTCCAGATCACCTCTAAGATTAGAATTAGAAAACAATTATTGCTGCAAATGTCTGGGGGAGGAGGATGGAGTGAAGATGGCAGGTAGGAAATTATTCCCAACTTCAAATTATTCACTTAGGTGAACCATGAACTAAGTGTGAGAAGGCACTTAAAGATTTCTAGACATGCTTGTAAAGTTTACATCTTATGCACCGTGATTCAGGTAGCTTCCAGAAGAACTCTGCAATAACAAAGAGGAAAGAAAAAGACTTAGACTCCAAAAGCAACACACACACTGTGGAAGCCACTCAAAAGACAAGCAGAGAGGATCCCAGAATGATGGTGAAGAAATTCAGAATAGCAGTTAGGCACCGGGATAAAGGACATACAACAGTGGAGGTCAAGAGCTATTAAGAGAGATGTCCAAGAAGATGAAAGAAATAGAACATCTGATAGGCTGAAATATATTCAGAGAGTTTTGACATGATCGGGGGGGAGGGAATGGGGAAAAAAGTCAAATTTTGCACTTATTGGCTTTCTCAAAATAGTTAAAATAATGAGAAAACAATCACAATATCACATAGTTTATGTGTAAATAATAGTCACAAAGTTATAATCTTACAAATAGTTATAAATCTCATAAATGTTGAAGATTAACCTAGACAAATGATGATATGTCTATCTAGGCTAGGTGGTGCTAGCATCATTCCTAATAACTAATACTGTCTAGATATCCATTTTCATATCAGTGACAGTTTTGCAAGAATAAGAGCAATGTGGACTTTCACAAGATCTTTATCAATATCTTGGAAAGTGCATGATTGTAAGCACATGCTGGTCTTCAAAGTAGGCCAGGAAGCATGGAAGAGTTGTGCAGTTCTCTCTCTTGGGCTTCCACTTGTGGCCTGATTGTTAGTAACGTCTGCTTAGCCTTTAGGACAATAACAGAAACAAATGAAATCCCATTCCCTTGGATGTGAGCACCACCGTTTTTATCACTGGCTGGATCTTCAGACAATAACTCTCACTGAAGGTGAGTTCATTCTCAAAAAATGACAATACAAAAGGAAGCCAACTCCCATGAAAGGGATACATCAAATTCAAATGTAGAAAGAATCTAAATTCAGGAACTAGCAGTAATAAAATAACCTGAAAGGGACTTTCAAATAAGTTGGTCTAAAATAAGTAAGGAAATAAGAATAGAAGCCACAGAAAGGCCATTTTAGAAATAAAAAATATTCATATTTGAAAGTGATCAAATTAAGTACTAAAAACAAAAATATAGTCACTGGATAAATTCAAGTAATTAAAAAACACTCACTGAAGCACAGTCTTTGTGGTTAGAACCCTTTGCTAGAGTCAGATATAAAGTATGGTTTTTAGCATTCAGTTCTAAAGAGTCTTCTACTCTAGACCTTTGGCTGGAGTTCCTTCTCATTTTGTCATTTTTCAAAGTATTGAATGCTATGGCACTGAGCTGGGAGAAGCAGTGTGAGAGGGATAAAAATGTGCAGTCTCTGTGCTTGAGGAACTCACTGTCCAATAAGAGAATAGTTCTGTGAGGGACAAAGAAGCATTAATAAAGTCTAATTATAAAGCCTGTAAGAGCTAACCTGTGCAAAACTCTGTACAAAAGCCCACCTCATGGCATTTTTCTAATACTCAGAAGAGGCCCTTCCTGGTGGTACGGGGGTTAAATTCTCAGCACCATCAAGCTATCACCTGCCACTGAAGCAGGAGTTCAATCCCTGGCCAGGGAGCTGACCCACATGGCACAGCAGACCTCTCCTGTGTTGCCCACTACTCCCCCCTCAGCAGTGTATTTCAATAAATCCACCTCTTCTACTCCTCACTCTGTCGCTGATGAATCCTCTCACCCCCGGCACCTCTGGCCTACACCCTAGCTTTTCTATGAGTAAATTAATAAATAAATCTTTTTAAAAAGAAAAGGAATTTTAAAAGGATATGAAGCTCTCTCCAGGAGAGTTGATCAAAGATTTGGAAAGATCCAATTCTTGGCTTCACATTAGAATGGCAGCTTTTCAACCCAGGCTCTTCTATTTACCTACTACTTGAAAGGTGCTATTAACCTCTAAAACTCAAATGTCATTTTCTGTATTTCTCAAATGGGGACAAAAATATCTGATCTGGGTTGGAAATAAATGAGTTAATTTGTGTGACATGTGCACTGCGCTCTACATCTCAAGGAATCCACACGTCAGACTTACACAAGTATTATTATTCCATGTAAAACTGAGAAAATTGAGGGAAATCTAATTATAGCCTTTTGGTTTTTAAAGAAAAGATGATAACTGTTTTCCATGTTTAAGAGGAGATCACCGCCCCCCAAACACACACACAAAAGAACTTAAGGTGATATGTGGCCATATTCAGTGATAACCTTATTGGAGGTTGGAATATATTTTAGAGTTGAAACCCAGACTGAATGGGAGGTTTGTGGAATGTGGGACATGAAAAAAAAAAAGATAGGTATCTCTTTGGACACTTTCAATGAGGCCTTCAGGAGTTAGGAGCACAGTCTCCTTCTAGTGCTAAGATGATAGGATTCTATGAACATATAAGCTAATATTTGCCAATAAAAACTTCCTCCTGTGTGGCCCTTTTTATCCAATAATGATTTCCTGCTCTATGTTGGCTGCCAACATGTGTTCAAAATGTAATCAGTAAGTAGATTCATAAGTCAAGTTGCAAACTTCAGAAATAACAGCTAATGCTCCGATCATTTGTAGTAGAATTTTTCAGCCAGCCAACGTTTAAGGTTTCTTAGGGCTTTAGACTCAGCTGTAGTTTCATATTAACCTTTTCCCCTTTGAAGGTTCAGAAATGAGCAGCAAGGAGCCTCTTTGCCAAGAACCTTCTTTAGAATGATTCCCAGTTTCAACTTGAGTCAACATTTTATAATCCCAGGCTTCTAGTATATGAACCAAATCCACTCCTGACTGAGCCTAACCCTGTACACTTCTTTTCCCACCAGAAAACCCACTTACCTCTCTTCAACCCCACATCAAGAGCACCTGTTGCCCAACCTCAGTGCTTTTAGAAACTGCAAAATGGAGACAGGTTAAACTGGCAGAATCTGAGTGGTGAGGTGAGGGAGGCCCAGTTACAAGGGCATGGAACATCTTGGTACTATGTTCTTGCTTTAACTTTTTGCCTGTGATCTAGCCTCCCCCTCACCCCCCACCCACCCTTTCAATTCCCAGGTCCACAAACCCAGTTTGGTATCCTGAGGACAGCCTCCCAGGTCTGTATCATTTTTTTTTCTTAACTTCCTGCTTTTCTTAATCCCACTCAGAACTGTGGCTCCCTATGGGTGTTTAGAAATCTCATTCCCAATCTTGATGTCTCCCCAGCCTTCCTGATCTTGAAACAGCCAACCATGGTTATGAAGAAAAATTTAAGTCAGCATTTTCCAACCGTTTTCCACACACCAGAGTCAGGGAATGGCCGTTAAAGTAAGTCCTCTAGTAGATTCACCAGGGGACATGACTTTTGAACTTTTCACTTATGCATACAAGAACTGGGGTACAGGCCAGAGGTATGGGGGTTGAGAGGATTCACCAGAGACAGAGTGTGAAGCAGAACAGGCAACTTGACTAAAATACACTGATGAGGGGAACAGTGGGAGAGACAGGAGAGGTCTGCTGTGCCATGAGGGTCACCTCCCTGGCCGGCGATTGACTTCCTTCTGCAGTGGCTGTGGATAGCTTCATAGTGCTATGTTTTAACATTGTGCAACCAGGGAATACCCCATTTTAACTTTAACCCAGCATTTCCTAATTGAACTGGATGGTTACTCCTTTATCAAAATGTCTGCCTTTCCCTATAAAGGTCTTAAATCATGGTTCAGGATGCATATGCTCAGACCTTGGCTCTAGCATATTCCATCTCTATGACTTGGAGCAAATGACCTAGCTCCTCTCAGACACCGTTTCCACTTCAGGAAATGGGTCCAATATGAGTTAGTAACACTTGGGCTGTTGTGAGAATCAGATGAATTCCAAGCACATGCTAAGCTCCCATTAAAAGCTCTATTTTTTAAAAAAAAGATTTATTTATTTGTGCATACAGAACTAGGGTACAGGTCAGAGGTGCTGGGGTGGTGAGAGGATTCACCAGAGACAGAGTAGGGAGCAGAACAGGCTGTCTGATGAAGTACACTGCTGAGGGGAGCAGCGGGCAGGTCAGGAGAGGTCTGCTGTGCCATGTGGGTCACCTCCAGGGTGGAGATGAAACTCATGCTGAAGTCGCTTTAACTTCTTAGTGCTGTTCTTTAACCCAATGTGCCACCAAGGAAGGCCCTAAAAGCCCTATTTTTAGTTAGTTCTTTCCTTTTCCACCGCCACCCTTCTAGATAATGTTCCACTTCTCTGGATTACCATATCCGATTCCAGCTGGGCCTCCCAGTTTTAGGTTTTTTCCTGCTCCAGTGATTCCTGCATGCAGTTGCCAAAGAATTGTTTCCAAAGATGGCTTTAATCAAGTTCCTGGGTTCTGAAGTCTTCTTTAAAAATTAAGTGAGTGATGTCAAATCCAAATGCCTTTGCCTGCCTAGGAGAGATGCCCATGCCCTGGGAGCCTCCACCTCCGTTTACCTGGGATAAGCCTCCCACATGTGCCCTGTCTCCTAATAGCACATGCACACAACACACATACACTATATCCATTGCTCACACGAGCTGATCCTGCAAAAAGCATGCCCCTTTCAATTCAACTCGCAGGAAAGCTTTCCTGAACTGAGCTGGTCTATATTGATCTACGCTTCTCTTTATTTCCTCTGGTCTGTTCCACACAATTTAACCTTTAATTATATGCTCTCTGCCATGGTCCACTAATAGTTTCCTGTATCTTAGTTTCATCTTCACAAATAGGTTGTAAACAACTTGAGGGCAGGGACCACATCGTACACTTTTCTCTTAATAACCCCAGACATGCACATGAGTGAGGCACTTAATTAATCTTTGTCAATTAACTGAAAGTTAGTCTAACTAGACTGCCAAGGAGAGATCACAGGACTTGTAGGTAATTGCTGTATACAATCTGAAAGACCTCCAGGTAACCCACACATCTTGCATTTGTATTTTCATTGAACCTGATTTACTTTGTCTAAATATTCCTACGTTGTCCTAAATTCTGCCGATATAGATTCTGGAGTTGCAAACATTGATAATCCAAATTTCAAATCCCCTGTGACTTTTTTTATAAATAGTGATGAAAGATAAGGAGTCAGACTGAGCTCTCTCCCAGATCCCTTTTGGAAGCTGCTCTTCTGTCTTGGGAAGTTTATGCAAATGACGCAAGGAGTTGGTGGGAGACTTAATTACTCTCTAGTGAAAACCCAGACTGCTTGTTACCATCTGTTTCTTCAAGGAGAGCCAGCCACCACACAGTAACCTTCTGTAAAGTTACAATCCCAGTGGTAAGTAGTATGGGATCCTTTGGATGAAAGGAAGCCTACAGGACCAAGACACTATTATTATTGTCATAAATAATGGCGCTTTGTATTTTATCAAAGGAGCTCAGAGTGGTTTGCAAACACTAACTAATTAATCCTTTAAAAAAAAAAACAACAACAAAACCCTGTGAAGTAGGCAGAAGAGAGAGATTATTAACCCCATTATACTGCTAGGGAGACTGAGACAAAGTTGGATTCACTGACTTGGCCAAAGTCACATGTCAGCATCAGAAATAGGACCCAGATCTCCCCACGCCTAGTTTGGAGATATGATATGTTTCTTGTGATATGTTTTTTAAAAAGTATGATTTATGATATAAAAATAAACCTCAAGAAAGTAAACGACATTTAACCTTATAATAACTGTCATGTAACAAAACAGCAAACATGGGAAAAACAACATCTTGAAGAGACGTGGGTAGAACAGTTTTATAAATACAATGCGCTAATCAAAACTTTCCAAAAGGAACTACTGACTCTTTAAGGAATCTGATATTTAATCACTGCTATTCTAATGGTTTAAAACAAAGAGCTATAATCCACCAAGTTTTAAACAGAAACTAGTCTAACAAGTTCTATACTTTATTTTTGAACTCTATTTCCTTATTTTTCAGTGTTCTCAAGAACATTTTAAACGTTTATCCATGTGATGAAAATGTCACATGGGAGATATAAATATTACTCTTCAGATACCTCACATTCTTCCTGATTCAAAATCACACTTTAAATATTAATGTAATTCAGAAAATTGACAGGGAACTGTGTCTCCAAGGAAACGAGTGGAGGAGAGGGGAGATATGAACCTGCGATTTGTTTAATGATTAGACACTCCCCCATTTTGTCATTCTCCACATCATCTATGGAAATGCTAATAGAATGTTCAGCATCCACAGCAAAGGCCCCCACCAAAGAATCGGAAAACCCTTATCAGAGGAATAATACTAGGCCAGTTTTCAATTTCAGGAACTCCATAGCAGTAATCCAACTATTCCTTTGGATATTTTTCATTTTAAAATTGCTCTGCTTACAGTTGTATGCATATTTGTTTTGCTTGGTTTTTGTATCTGCCTTCAGAATACTGGTCTAAAAGGGCACAGTGATTCAAACAACTCTCTTTAAAAAGTTACCATGAGAAACCGGCTAGCCAGCAGACACTTTTTTCAAGTTGAGACATCATACAATGGAATTTTCTAGAAACACCCTTAGCTCCCCTTCAAGAAGAAATTTTTAGACATTTGTCTGACTTACTTGTTATGTCCACATTTAAGTCTTTTCTCTGGTGACTATCACCAGAACATGTGTTTTTTTAGGAAGAGATATAAAAATGAGGCAAAAATGACTTTCAATCTAATTGAGAAGCTGTAATGTATAATGTACATCAAAACTAGATTAAATGTTCCCTCCCTGGTAGCACAGTGGGTTAAAGTACAGCACAAAGAACTTAAAGCCACTTCAGCATGAGTTCAATCCCCACCCTAGGGTGATCCACATGGGCGGAAGACCTCTCCTGACCAGTCCGCTGCTCCCCTCAGCAGTGTTCTTCGTCAGTTCTGCCTGTTCTGCTCCACACTCTGTCTCTGGTGAATCCTCTCACTGCCCCTGCACCTCTGACCTGTACCCCAGTTCTGTTTGCATAAATAAATATTTTTTTTAAATTAGATTAAATAAGGATGAAGACCTATGAACCTCAACCCTGTCACTCAGTTAAGCATCAGTAACTTACATTACAGCATTGTGTTTCTGTTTCTGTAAAAAGAAAAAAATAATCAAAACAATACTTTTATTAACAGGAATAAAAGCATTAAGGCATCTGTAAGCCTAACTTATTTCAAATGCCTGAAAATCTTTATAAAATGGAGGCTTGAAGCAATAACTATGCAAAACAGTATGATGATGATAAACAAAATCCAGATGATTTGTACCAACAGATATTCCTTCAATCACAACCTCTTGACAATTTTCCTTATAGCACACTTTCTCCAAACAGCTCTAGGTAAGCAATTTATTTCAGAACATTTTTCAACCTACCAAAACTTTATATGTTCAAATTTATTAAAGTGAACTGACAGAATCTATTGCTTAAACAAATTAAATTTAAAGAAAGGACACCATTTCACTTTGAAAATAAAATGTTGGTTACCAGGAGCTTATCTGTGCTAATTCCCACTCGTTACTGATAAAAAAAAAAGTAACCTATCAGGATTGAGGCATTTCTTCAAACCAAGCAACCTGTTGAACAACTTTTTAATGTGACTATCAATCATCTGGCGATAAGAGAAGTTTGCATTCAAAAAAGTTAGTTGCTAAAATAAATATCAGTTACTATAACTAATTCAATCAACAATGGGATCTCAGAGGTCAGCAAAGAAATAATCAAACAATAAGTATGAGTACGTTGTAATTTTTCTGATTAACAAATGTTCTCCTTGTCATGTGATGTTAAGAGCTGCTTAAAGCATTAAGACAAATTTAGAATGTGTGTGTTGACACGGAGGGGTCCTCCCAGTCAGAAAGCCATAAGCCTATACATTTTGCAAACAGCAAGTTTTACTTTCAGAAAACATTTCTTTATATATCATCTGTTTGTTTTTTTTTTAAAGATTTATTTATTTATTCACACAGAACTGGGGTACAGGCCAGAGATGCGGAGGGTGAGAGGATTCACCAGGGACAGAGTGGGGAGCAGAACAGGCAGATTGACGAAATACACTGCTGAGGGGAGCAGCGGGCGGGTCAGGAGAGGTCTGATGCGCCATGTGGTCTACTCCGGGGCAGGCCGGTATCGAACTCATACGGAAGTGGCTTTAGCTTCTCAGTGCTGTGTTTTAACCCGCTGCGCCACCAGGGAGGGCCATATATATTATCTGTTTTTTAAAGGTGCCACAATTTGTAGACTGTAACAAACCTGCAACCCCACTTTTGAAATACATCCTACTGTTCCACTCCAAAATTATCTTAAAAACCACCAACGTAATAAAGGCTTGATCATTCCTTTTTCTCTTCCTGATGAGAATTATATTCTTTACCATGGAGAGAAAGCTATTTGCACCCTGAGCCTGTCATTCGTGTAGCCAATGTCAGTTTGGAGAACTAGAGGGTGACAAGCTTGCTCTTTTCACACTTATATGTCCAAATCATCAGTTTTCAGTCTCTGTTGTTTCTGGTTCGTTCTCAGACATTTTGTTTGTCCCAGCAAGGTATGGCAGCAGTAGTAAGTAGACTTTTGTTACAAAAAAGAACAGTAAAGCAAAACACTGGGACCATAGAGTAGATTTAAAAAAATAAAAATAAACTGACCAGGGGAGAAAATAATAATAATAATGAACAACAATATACCAGAGACATTTTATGGGGGTGGAGTGGGGCATGGGATCAAAAATGGAGGAGGAGGAGAGTGCACTGGACTATGGTGATGGCACACAGGTGATTTGGTGATGGGAAGTCCACAGAAATTACAACTGAGATGGAAAAAGGCACAAAATGGTGTAAAAATAAACTGTTATATTACTAAAAAAAAAAAAAAAAAGCAAAACCTTGGGGAGAGAGACAGGGCTGCAACATGGAAGTGAAGAAGAATTTAATGAGCAATTTCTTCCTTTAGTTTGGAGACATAACTTCATTGCTATCTAAATTCTAAAGCTTAGAAATAACTGATTGGTTTTAGCCTATTTTTTTTTGGAAATAATAATTTACTCTGGATTATTATGTGAATAAAAGAAAGAATGAATGGAATGAATAGATTGGTCAATTTATTGCCATCATGCACTGATACCTGAGGCATCATTGCAGGTTTCTGTGGAGAAATTCAGAGGGACAGAGACCCTCATCACTTAGGACCATCAATTCATTTCAAATATCTTTGGGGGGTGGGGGGGTTTAGATGTCAAAAGAACTGAAAAAATGGTCACGTGGCATTGGCAAGGAAGCAACTGACACAAAATGACTGCTAAATGCCTGGGCTGTGAAAGCATCAATGTCATTAGACAGTCAGGTTCTTCCCTGGAAACTACATGTTAATAGGTTTTTGATTGTCACTTTTCTTCTTGTTTCTTCATTACTCAAGCCTTGGAGGGATTCACTTTCAATAGGATTTGCTTAAACTTCCCCCTCAAAATCCAATTTGCAAATACACCTGCAGTTGAATTTTCAATATGTAGTCACAGGTGCTGTCCTTTCATGCAAACGAGTGCAGTCAGAGCTCACAAGCCTGCCCCTGGCAAACTGGGCCACACTTCAGAGTCCAGGTGACTGCAGCAGGAAAGGGAGTAGAAGAATTGAGGCCATTATTCAGCTCCTCAGGAAAGTTCATAGGAGCAAACTTTCTGAAGTATAGACATATAGTCCTATAACCCAAGGGTGGAGCCAGAAATCTGAAGAAGCAGATTAAATTTAGGTCTTTTTACAAAAGAAATCTGCCCAGAAAGTACAAATATTTTCCTGATACCTAGAAAAAAAGTATGTGTGGAAATGACAATGGATTGTTGAATCCATATCTTATTCTCTTCTATAACATCAAAATTATAAACTCAACTATATACATGTAGTCAAGGATTTTAGCAGCAGCAAAAATATTTCTAGTGCCTGACAGTGTGCCTGTCTTGATTCAGGAGCAGGAGGAAATAAAAATGATTTCAGTGGCGAGGCTTCAATAAATGATCTCTATTAATAACTAAATCTTTAGAGCATAGATTCAAACTAGTTGTTAGAAATGAAAGGCTATATGAGTTAGGATTACAGTGCAAAAATATTTTATATAATCTTTGGGGGGGAAACAGGATCCTTTTTTAAATTTTAGTTAATTCACACTTATTTAGATTTTGTTGAAGTTGCATTAACTAACTATATTATGATGTATTTTAAGCATTGAATTCATTCAGATTAACATTATGATTTTATTTTTAATATTCAATTAATTCAGTATATAATTATAACAGTATATTTTCCCTGATAAGCCAACTTTTCTTCAGCACATTTGATTCATTTGGCTCTTATTACTTTTTTTGTACAAAATTAATATTTACTCCACCTTTGTGTCATACCCCTGGGTTCCTCACCAATGTTACATTGAGAGGAAAAAAAAAAAACAAAATAAATGAAAAACTGAAATCAGAATTACTAATGTTATCAAGTGGGGAAACTAAAATCTAGCAGCCATCAGCAAGAGTACAGCCAAATCAATGCTATAAAAAGAAACAAAGAAATTTGTTAGAAAGTGGTATACATCAAACCAGCAAAATATGCTTCTACATAGAATGAGACATAAACTGAATACTTTTTCCTGTAAGGTATAGCAATGTAAGCTCTTTTTTAGTATCATGATCAGATAAGCTGTGTTTGTAATGGTATTCTACTAACCTATGACAGAGTGCGCCAGGAATACATTTTTGGATTCAGGGACCTATATGTATTGTAATTCTTTGATTGGGATAGTGGACACCATAGCCAAAATTAAAAAAAAAAAAAAAGAG
>NW_004567111.1:21637173-21648594 GCF_000260355.1 Condylura cristata
TTACTTAAACTTCCCACCTAGATCCCCAGAGATCTAACCTCTATATATCTTGCTCACACAGTCCCAGTATTTATTCATGCCTTTGTTCATTCATCGGATAGGGGACACCATAGCCAAAATAAAAAAAAAAAAAAAAAGAGCATTTGGCCCTTAATTAAAAGGTGAAGATACAGTTTCCTATTTTTAATCAGTGAAATAATACACCCAAATGCTTCCACTGTAATATCTAAGCTATACTGTTATTTCCAAACTTCAGTCATGTTCATGTTGGATTTTTTTTTTTTTTTCCATATCTGAAATAACTCCCTCCTTCTTTCCCTACAACTCTCTGTTCTGATAGTAGTTTGGGGCACCTTTATCTTTACTTCTTAATGTTTTGTTTCTACCCAGTCTGTTCATGAAATATCTTAAAACCTGCATTCACTCAGTTGCCACTTTATATTGCAGCAAAATAATATTTTTATATTGCAGCAAAATAATATCTACAGCACCTGGCGACAGCTTTGCAGTTACAGGGGAGGGTGGAGGATGGAAAAGACATTCATTGGTTTGTCATATCATTCAACAAAGAGAATTACCTTTTAAAGAAAGGAAAGAAGGAAGAAGAAATTTGAACTACAGTTTTTCAACAAATTTTACTTTACTCTTAGTATCTCTTTCTATTGTTAGACTTATCACCCTTCATTATAATATGTATCTGTCTCTATCTCACTAGACTGAGAGCTTTTTGAGGGTAGGAACTTGGTGGTGGGGATCTGATCAGGCTCCAAGTGATAACTAATAAAGCTTGAGGAGTAAATGAATTCCTTTGTGTTCCAGTGCCTTGAACAATTGTCCCGACCCACACTCCTGTTCCGCCCCCACTACTCTTCATATAATCCTATCTCCCTTCTTTTTCTTATGTGCAACTTCTCCATCTTTCCCCTTCAGCCTCTACTCTTTGCTTCTTTGATCTCTCCCCCAGCAAAGCTAAGGGGCAGGAACCCTCTGGTAAAGCTTGACCTGGGTCACGTACCACAATCATATGCATTACTAATCTTGATGTCATTGCTTGTCCTTTGGATATCTAAGGTAATCTTAAATTTTTGCACGTTCCACTAACTGACCTTTAGCAAGTCTAGGATTATAAGATAAAAGAATTCACATCTGTTAGTTTGCATGGCAATGCTTGCTTTTTAATGCAAATGAAGTACAAGTTCTAAACCCTCTAGATTCTGCTAAATCATGAAAAGGATTAAAGAAAATGGAGAACATAAATACAAAATTGTAAATATGTGCATTACCTTGAAGCACTGAGTCAGACTCAAAACTACACAAAGCCTAACTGTCCCTCCTTCCTTCCCCCTAATCTCCACCCAAGTTTGAAGACTGCCTTCTCCCACATGCTTTGTTATACTGGAAGGAAGTTACTCCAGGTGTTTCAATTACCTATCCAAATGTCAGAATCACCTGGACCCATTAAATTCCCATTCCTGAGCTTCCTCACCAAAATGCAAATATTGAACCCGTCGCATATAGGAACAAAGTCTTATAGACAGGCTCACTGACAAAAGCCAAAAACTCCTCCAAGTATTCCACAGCCTACCAGTTGGCTGGTGATGAGTGCCTGATTTAGCTCTCGATTACTGCTTTAAAAAATGGGCTTGGGGCAAGGCAGGCAGAAGCAATTGGAGCAAAGTAGAGACTTGGACTCAAATGGGAAAAGCATATGGCATCTGTGCTTATTTAAAAGATATTTTAAAAAACGTTTTCAGTTGTTTTCCCCACGTGGTAATAGCTCCCTACACCTACCATCTCGCTGTACAAGAAAGGGCCCCTGCAGCCCAGTCCGTGCAGGTCCTGGGACCCAACAAGAGGCAAACTGGGTAATGGCCTCAGCGTATAAAGGGGCCCATTCGCACCAGGAACTGGAGCCCATTCTGCTTGTGGGCAATGAGTGATTCGTATGTAGACATGTGTGTGGCCCAGATTCCTGCAATAGGCCAGTCCAGCCCACAGCCCTGCTGGCCCAGAACAGAATATGTAATGAGGCATTCAGGGAAATCAAAGACATCCTCACCCAATATTCACCAGACCTTGCTGATAGCTGATGCCCATTGCTGTAAATTCAAAATATATGTTTTAATATTTCTACTTCTTTATTTTACATCATTCTTCATTTTGTGCATTTTTTCATCTCGATTGTCATCCCTGTGGCCTTCCCACCACCAATTCACCTGTGTGCCATCACCATAGTCACGTGCGCTCTTCCCACCCTGAATTCAAAATACTCAGGCATCGGAGGCAGTGCTGGCCACCAAAATACAACTGACCGATCCAGACATCCAGACAGATGTGAGTGAGCCAGCCAAAGAGGCCTACAGAGGTTGCAGGGAGAGCCCCAACAAACTGTAAGCATCAGAGAGGTTTTGTTCATCTGAATGCGAAGGACTAAGGAGCATTTTAGCACTTGAGAGCAAGAACTACAGAGCCTTTCCATCGAATGTGACAATGCTAAAAGCCAGTTTTTCACCAAATGTACTTTGAGCACCCATCTTGCAAGCTCTGTTCAGAGACTCAAGGCTCTCTATCTATAGGCCTTGCTCTAATTAACACAACCCAGTGAAAACCTCTGATAGTCACCTTAAAGAATTAAAACTTAGCCCAGCCTCATTTTGCAGAACAAAAGAAATGGAGCACCTAAGAATGTCCTATTTATGCTCCAGGATATAAAAAGAAAAAAAATGCTTAATGAAAATTTCACTTTATTTCCAATAACATTTCTCTCGGTAAAAGAATTAAAGTGAAATATTTTTCTAACACTGCCCAATTCAGGTCCTCATTACATTTCTCCAATGTTTTTATAGTAACCTCCTGGTCTGCCTCTGACTTTTCCTATAAGCTTTACATACTAATCCAAGATTAATCACCTTTGCTCAAAAATGTTTCCTGGCTCCCCAATGCAGAACAAAATAAAACAACTAAAAGAAAAAAAAAAACTGACTTACTTAAACTTCCCACCTAGATCCCCAGAGATCTAACCTCTATATATCTTGCTCACACAGTCCCAGTATTTATTCATGCCTTTGTTCATTCATCTATTCAAGGAGTATCTACTGGTCTCTTGTTATTTATTGAGACATGGATACAGCGAGGAGAAAACAAGGTACAATTTTTATCCTCAACAAGGTAAAAAGAAAAAAAATATGGGTAAAATAATCATGATCATAAAATAATCACTTGTGATCATACACGCAATGTAGTAGGTGCTTAAAAGGTGAGACCAAATCTAACTGGAGCTGGCAATACAGGATGTCTGAGAACCCTCCAAGGAAAGCACTTTTTTAAAAGGAGACACCAAAGAATAAAGGCACAATTTCCCCAGTGGACAAGAAAGGAAAAGGAAAAACCGCATGTTTGAGCGTAAGTGTCAGAGAAAGGATAGGTGGAGCTTAGTAGAGTGAAGCACAGGATGGAAGAGGAAAAATATAGCAGAGAATGTGTAGGCAATAGAGGGAAGACACATCACAAAGGTTCTATGGTTTACAGAGTTGTTCTGTCTGTGAAGGAGAAATGCTGAAGAATTTTATACTGAGAAACAACGTGATGAGATTAATGAAGTCCTCTATCTCCCAGTAATGTGGATAATAGATGGGGGAACACTTCTACAGAAAGATGAAACAGGACAAGTTGGAGGGAAAATAGAGGGGCTGTAGTTCAAGCTAGAGCTGATGAGGATTTCCCTCATAATTCTAGTCAAACCAGACTCCCTGTTGTTACTCATTTAAAAACCACAATTTCCTGTTTTATGGTTTTATTCTTCTATCTAGGAATGTTTCCACCCACCCCAACCCTACTATTCCACATGTGAAAATTCAGCCCAAATTGTGTGTCTTCCTCAGTTTTCCCTAAAATCCCAGAGGGAAATTCTGTCCCTACTTTAACTTTTATAATAATTTATCACTATCTCTCCTAAGGTAGACAGCAATTTTTCCTTGGTAGATTACTTCTTGATGGATGTACTGTATCTCTTCTCTAACTATGAACTCACAGAGAGGGAACATAATTTAGGTGTCAAACGGATCTCTTGTAAAATCTCACATCCATGATAACTGATTTATGGTACTTAATCCCAAGGAATTTGTTCCCTTGTTTATGAAATGGAACAAATAAGACCTATTTTGCAAGATCATTTTGAAGAATAAATAAAACAATAACTATAGTACACCTACTACAGAAACTGACCCCCGGAGATGCTCAACAAATGGTAGCTAATAGTACTAATACTATATTAATCATTGCTTTCATAGGTATCCATGACTCATGTACCTCTAATTCTGCCACATCACATTGCACAGTGCTTAATTTGAAGCCACATTCTAGTATAGATTTGATGAAGAATATTAACTCACATGTTGACCCTTATAAAATGCTAAGCACTGGTCTAAGGGTTTTATATCCATTAACTTTTGAATCCTTACAATAACTTTACCTTATATAGCCAATACTATATTATCTTCATTTTATAGTCAGTAAAGTATTGCTTAACTTCTTTTGGTGCTGAGCAACTAACAAAAGGGGAGAATGACTCATAAGTCACAAAGAAATTCTTTCCAGAAAGGTCACCACTGCTGAGGCTGAGGTAAACTATAACCAATGTTATGCAATTTGAATCACTAGAGTGAATACATCACAAATAACATGTCATCATTACTTGAAATTTCCTTAAAGAATCTTCCATTGATGGCATTCTTCAAAGAAATGGGACAAATTATTACTGAAATTCAAAAATTCACCACAAAATACCCCAATAGCCAATATTCCTGACAAAAAAAGGGGGGGGGGGATGTGCATATCACATTCCCAGACTACAAAATATACTACCAAACTATAGTAGTCAGAGCAGTATGATGTGGGAACAAAAACAGACACACACAGGCGAATGGAATTTACTTGATGAGTGTAGATAAAAATATCTACATCTGTAGTCTATCTAGTACAAAAAACCAAGAATATATATTAGAGAGTCTCTTCAATAAATGGAGTTGGGAAAATTGAACAGCCATATACAAAAGAATGAACCTAGATCCCTATCTCACACTTACACAAAAATTTGGATGCATAAGATTTGAATGTAAAACCTGAAACCATAAAATGCATAAAAGAAAACATAGGCAAAACTCTTCATAACACAGACTTCCAAGATGTTTGGGGACTCATCTCTAGCAGCAATGAAAACAAAAGAGAACATAAAAACTGGGATTATATTAAACTAAAAAGTGAATGAAACCATTACTAAAACAAAGACACCCTACAGAATGGAAGAAAATATTGGCACACTATATATCTGACAATGAGCTGATCTCAAAGATCTACAAAAAAACCTTAAACAAGTCAACAAAAATCCAACTAAAAAAATCCAATTAAATATACACCTCACCACAGAAGACATAGATAGCCAATAGGTACATTAAAAAAAAAAATGTTCATCCATGGAAACAACCCAAATTCCCAAAAGTAGATTATTGGATTAAAAAGATGTGGTACATATACACAATAGAATATTACTCGGCAACCAAAAAAAATAGGTATATGCCTTTTGTAGCAACATGGATGGAGCTAGAAAAGATCATGCTTAGTGAAATAATCCAGAAAGAAAAGGAAAAATACTGGATGGTTTCACTCATAGCAGGAGTATAAAGGACCAGAGAAGAAAATAATAATAATAATGATGAACAATTATATACCAGAGACATTTTGTAAGGGTGGAATGGGGAATGGAATAAAAAACTGTGGGGGAGGGAAGTGCACTGGACTATGGTGATGGCACATGGGTGGTTTGGTGATGGGAAGTCCACAGGGATTACAACTGAGATGGGAAAAGGCACACAAAATGATACAAAAATACACTATTGTGTTATTATTTTAATGTTCATCATCACTTATTTTCAGGGAAATGCAAATTAAAGGCACAATGAAATATCAATTCATCACACCTGTGAGAATGGGCCAGGTCAAAATGACCAGGAACAATTCCTTTTTCCTGTGGGGAAAAAAGGATCCTTATCCCACAATGTTGGTAGAATGTAGATTGGACCAATCCTAAGGAAACCATGGAAGCTTCTCAGAAGATTTAAAATGAACCTGCCATTTTTACCAGCAACTCCATACCTAGGTATTTATTCAAATACAAAAATACTAACTGAAATACCAGATTCATTGCAGCATTGTTTACAATGCTCTGTCCAAACACAGAACACTGGATCTCAAAGATGTGGCATATATACACAATGGAATATTACTCAGCAATTTTTTTAAAATCCTAGCCATTTGCTGCAACATGGTTGGAGCAAGAAGAGAAATAAGTGAAATAAGTTAGAAGGAAGAAGACAAACACCAGATGGTTTCACTTATATGCAGAATAGGGAGAAACAAAGAGTCAACAAAACCGAACCAACAAGCCCCACAAATCTGACTGAAATTGAGGCTACAATATGGAGAGAAGGGATGAGAACAAAGTGGGGAAAGGGCACAATAGATGATGATGGAGGATTGTGGGTACCTTAGCTGTAGATGGTGTGGTGATGCACCTCTGAAGAGGTGTGACTACTTCTAAATCAAATATTGTATTGTAAACCAACATTACCTCACAGAAAATAAATAAATAAAAGAAGTTTCCATTGACTTACCAAAGAAATACTCTTTTTAAAAAAGGCAAACATGGGTCCTCCCTGGTAGTGCAGCAGGTTAAAGCACAGCACTAAGAAGCTACAGCCACTTCAGCATGCATTCAATCCCCACCTGCCCCAGAGGTGATCCACATGGTGTGGCAGACCTCTCCTGACCCGCCCGCTGCTCCCCTCAGCAGTGTTCTTTGTCAATCTGTTTGTTCTGCTCACCACTCTGACTCTGGTGAATCCTCTCACCACCCCTGCACCTCTGGCCTGTACCCCACTTCTGTATGCATAAATATTTTTTTTTAAAAAAAAGGCAAACATGACTTGTCAGCCTCCTAATTCTTTTCACCTTTAACACTTTAACATCCATAATTCTTTCCAGCTGTAGTTACTGGAGCAAGGCAACTGATCCAGCTGGGTAGGTACTAAGAGAAAGCTGAAATTCCAAAGAATACTAAAATATGTTCTGCTAATTTTTGTAGGATCCAGTAAGCAGGGAGGACACCAATGTCCAATGTCGGTGGGTTAGATGGGATGTGTGTTAGTCCCAGACTAGACACTTCTAACTCACATCACACACAACAACATGAGCTTTGTTCTGTTTCCATATTGTCCATGGCTGAGTTACTTCTGGAAGCATGTTATATAGATCAAGAGATCTCAGTCAGGGATAGTTTGTCCCCCAGAAGACATGGGCAATGTCTGGAGACATCTTTGATTGTCACAACTGGGAAATTGATACTAACACCTAGTAAAGAGAGATCAGATATGCATCCCTACAATGCCAAAGATGCAACTAAGCATCTATCATGTAAAGGCCCCACAGCAAAGTGTTGTCCGACCCAAACGTCAGGAGTCCTGAGGTAGAGAAACCCCAATGCATATAAAGGTGGCTTGTTCATTACAGACAGCTCACACACAGATATTCCAGTTGCCTGCAGAAAGAATTGACATGGACTTATGCACGATTCTACACTTTAAAATGGTCAATATAGGCAACTGTTTTGGAAATTGTTCATCTACAATTTGAGTATGTATGAGTTTGCTTACACATAGTTAGGGCCAATGCTCCCTGGATTGCACTTTTTGGGAGTCATCCAGGAAACCTATTCACTTTCATTCTATACCAGCTTTGAATGGATTAGAAAAACAGTTCACAGCAAGTGTTTAGCCTTTCATTTAGCTGACTATAATGGGCTATGTTGATTTCCCCCAAATTCATATACCGATGTCCTGACTCTCGGTATATTTGACACAGTGCCTTTAAAGAGATAATCAGTTGTTAAATGAGGTTTTTAGGCTGTACCCTAACCCAATACGACTTGTCTAAAAAAAGAGACTAGAGGGCCCTCCCTGGTGGTGCAAAGGGTTAAAGCACAGCACTATGAAGTTGTCCAAAGCCACTGCAGCAAGTTTACTCCCCAGTCTGGGAGCTGACCCACATGGCGCGGCAGACCTCTCCTGACCTACCCACTGCTCCCCTCCGCAGTGTACTTCGTTGATCTGCCTGTTGTGCTCCCCACTTTGCCTCTGGTGAACCCTCTCACGGCCCCTGCACCTCTGATCTGTACCCCAGTTCCGGTACAGAAAAAAAGAAAAGAAAAGAAAGAAAAGAAGAGATTAGAATCCAGACACTCACAAAAAAAAAAAAGCAAGGTTCATCTGAAGATGATGAACTCCAGCCTAAGGAACAAGGTGTCAGAAGAAACCAAACTTGCTAACATCTTTAACTGGAGACATCTCGCCTTCTCAATTGCAGGAAAATAAATTTCTTTTGTTTAGGCCACCTGGTCTGTGGCATGTTGTTCTGACAGGCCCTGCAGACTAAATACAGTGACGTATTGTGTGGTCATATTCATATAAACCAAACACAAGGAGTGTTTTCAAGCATTCTTTAGTTTCTAAACTGCTGCAAAAAGCAAGCAAATTCTCTCTGTCCTGATAACTATCTTCCAAGCAATATAAGATGGATGATTAAGGTTGGGGTTATAGTCTCTAACCCTGAAACAAAGTCTGTGTTCTCCTTCAAAAAACCAAATGTTCTGCCTATCCCCGGGTCTGTGGTTGGTGGTGAGACTTTGCAACCCTTACCCAGTAAGGACATTTTAAATTACTTTCTTTTTGGTTGTTATTTATTTATGCATAAAAGAACTGGGGTGTTACCCAGAGGTGCAGGAATGAGTTGATTCACCAGAGAGACAGAATGGGGATCTACAGAAATATGCTGTTGAAGGGAGCAGTGGGTGAGACAGGAGAGGTCTGCTGAGCCATATGGGTCAGCTCCCAGGCCGGGGATCAAGCTGTACTGCAGTGGCTGGATATAGCTTGATAGTAGTGCGGAGACTTTAACCCCGACAGCCCCAGAGAGGCCCCATTTTAAATTAGTTTGTTGTTACTTTTTCACTCTGGAACCAGGCTTCTCTTGTGGTCGTGGCAGGATAGCCATAATAGAAGGAACAGAAAAGGCCCTGACTGGGAGAAAATTTGGCAAAGCATTGGGAACAAACAAAATAAAAATATTTTTAAATGGGTAAAGAATGTTAATAGGCACTTCAACAAAGATACACTGATATCAAGTCAGCACATGAAAAGATACTCAACATCATTGATCATTTTTAGAATGTAAACCCCAATGAAGTACCACTTCACACCAACTAGAATTACTAAAATTTTAAAAGTGACCAAACAGGGTCCTCCCTGGTGGTGCTAAAGCCACTTCCGCATGAGTTCGATTCCCGCCTGCCCCGGAGAAGACCACATAGTGCGGCAGACCTCTCCTGACCTGCCTGCTGCTTCCCTCAGCAGTGTACTTCATCAGTCGGCCTGTTCTGCTCCCCACTCTGTCTCTGGGGAAGCCTCTCGCGGCCCCTGCACCTCTGGCCTGTACCCCAGTTCTGTATGCATAAATAAATAAATCTTTTAAAAAAAAAAAGATTAAGTTGATTCACAGATACTCATAGTAGCTATATTTGTAATAGAGAAAAACTGGACCCAGCCAAATGTGTATCAATAAATACAAATAAATGTGGTCCATCAATTCAAAGGGATATTAGTCAGTCATGACAGGAATGAAGTATTAGTACATGCCAAAGGAGTAAATCTCAGAACAACTACCTGCTTTGGGAAATACTCACAGCCCAAGATGGATGAATGTGAAAAAAAAGTTTTAAGACATTTTTGTGGAAATGTGTTACTCACACTGTGAAAAATGTCTAGTGACATGGAAAAAACATCATGACATACGCACAAAACAAAGCAGGTTAATAAAGAGACTATACAGTACAATCCTTGAGTTTGCAAAAAGATTTTATGAATGGCCAGATGGGGATAGTGTCTATTTCTAAGTGGACCCTGGCATAGAGAACCAGGTAAATCTGAAGAATAAGAAGTACAACTATTGAAGTGTTTATTGCCTCCATCCAGTTCACTTCTATTTTCTAAAATGAATATGTAATATTTTGCAATGCAAACATTTAATAAATAGTATTTTCTTTGATGGGGGGAAGGTTATAGGCTCTGGAAAGGAAGAATTAAGACCATGCTTTGTTCCGTCCTTTGCCTGTTGTTCCATTTGATTTAGATTTTGAAGCTGGCAGTTAACTTTTCTGTAAGAAAAGGAATGAAGTGTGTTTAGTGAGTTAGCTTAAAATGCTTAAAGTCAATGGAATATTATAAAAAATAACATCTAACAAACTTTCAGTTTCCACTTCTGGATCATAAGTGGTGTTCCCCATATACACAGACACATTCTAAATAATTAATATATTGAATAATGAAAACAACAGTGAGGGTCTATACTTACAAGTGACAATACTATCTAGCACATTTCCATAATAACTAACATCTTACTGTGGGTGGTGTACAAATGATTTGAACATAACATTTATGTCTGAAATAAAACTCAATTGTTTCTGCCAAAAAAAAAAAAAAGGCTGGGGAAAGAAAACATCTAATTTTAATGTAACACTAAATCCAAAGGCAGTACAGCTGTTTGGTTTGGTTGTTTAGCTCAGCTGTTTTATTCTGAGAAAAGCACAGCTGCCTTTTGATGTTGTCTGTTATTCAAGACTGTTCTTTAGGGGAGTTAAATGCATGAGAGCTCATAGACCACTAGTGGGTTTGGTTTCCTCTCTTACTTCAGTGCCACTTCTAGGTTTCAACAGTGGCTAAGACAAATTCCTTCCCTTGTTCCTTGCCTTTTCCTCCAGAATTCTGCCCTCAAGGGCTGTGCAATAGACGGATAAATTTATGCTTCTTTTTTCCAGAGGCCAATTTTTGAGGCCCTATTCAGATGTGACAAGGATATTAGGAAGTTGACAATTTTTTAGGTCTACCATTGGTACTGTGTTAATGTGTTTTAGAAAAGCATGATCTTTCAGTGATATATGCCGAGATAGTTACAAATGAAATGCTATGTCTGAGATTTGCTTTAAAATCATCAGGGGACTTATTCCCTCAGGAAGGATAAGCAGGGATAGGAGCTGGCCTAGGTAAATTAAACTTGGCTGAGAGTTGATAATCGTAAGAGCTAGAGAAAAGGTGAGTGTTCATCTGACAGCTCTCTCCACTTTTATACGTGCTTGCAAATTTCCATAATGAAAATGTTTAAAAAATGATCAGTGATGGCTCTCCCTGGTGGTGCAGTGGGTTAAAGCACTGCACTAAGAAGCTAAAGCCACTGCAGCATGAGTTTGATCCCCGCCTGCCCCGGAGGTGACCACATGGCGTGGCAGACCTCTCCTGACCCGCCCACTGCTCCCCTCAG
>NW_004567111.1:21648785-21657621 GCF_000260355.1 Condylura cristata
AATAAATAAGTAAATAAAAAATGATCAGTGAAAACAACTTAGTTGCTTTTATCCCTTGGCCTCTCAGCTCCACATCTGGTGATCTACCCTTTAGAAACATTCATAGTCACGTACCCTTTCATATAGAAAGATGCTTCTACGACATGGTTTGGAAAGCCCAATGATTAGAAACCATAGCCATGTCCAACATGGGGCAAGAGTTAAAATGAACTGATTTTTACCATCTATTTGCATGACCTCCTCAATTTAGAGACAGTCAATATAGGCCAATGTTGATGACAGTCAGAAAATAATTGCTTATAAGGACCCAGAATGACATTCCAAGGAGAGTCGCCCTAACTGAATGGATGTCTGGTTAACACGATGCCAAGCCCCTAAACAGGAGTAAATCATCAACTTGGAAATCGTAGCCTAACTATGCCAATAATCCCGATGACTCAGAACAGGAGTGTGCTGACAAACACAGGTTGATGTTACCATTTCCTGCCTCAGGAAAGTCTTTTAGGGGGGAGGAGAAGTCTGTAGCAGCTAGGAAAGATCAAAGGCCTGGGATCATCCCCACTTTCCCTTTATTCTTGCCCTCCCTTTAGGTATAATCTCAAGGAAATGTACTTGCCATTTTGTCCCTACAATGACTTGGATGAACTTTTTTCAAGTCAATAGACAAAGCACTCCATGAGGCCCAAGGAAGCTCTGGGGTCTGTTCCTCTACACAGCATCTCCACTGTGCTCTCTAAGTAGATTAATCTACTTACCATCATCTCATCAAGGTTCACCTGCTGTTCTTCGTAGGCCCAGGCAGGAAGCACATGGACCAAAGCGAGCCTGGGAAGACCTCTAGATTAGCTGAAAAATATGCTCCATGTCCCATCTCCCCAACTCCTCACCTCTCATGGCTGCTTACTGCTTAGAGTGTCTCCTGGCTCTTGAAACAGCGGTGCTATTATGGAGTCAAGGAGTTGAAAGCAGAAGCCCCTGCTTAGTTAGTTTAATGCTTGTAGGTCACCACCTATGTCGATCCAGGAACAAGTCCCTTGTCAAGTCTAGCTGTCACTGCATCAGGAGCAGATTATTAACAAGAGCTACATGCAAAATTTACCTTCCAGAACAAGGGTAGATCGTGCTTCACCTCTCTGTAACTAATGGAGTCATCACAAGATTTTTTTTTTTTTCATCAATAAGAAATAACCAGCTTAAAAAATGAGCAGAGGTCTTAAACTCTTAAGAGAAAAAAGCCTTATTGTAGTTTGTTAGCTGATTAACAATGGCTGTAGTAATAGATATGATAGGAACTGAATTCTACCCATTTACCATTTGCTATCTCTCCCCACTGTTTTTTGGTCCTCTGTTTCTACATTCCTGCCCTTTTTTTATTATTTTGGGGGAAAGGTTTTGTTCTAATTTATATGTTGGCTTTTTAGCTATATCTTCATTTTTCTTGCTGGTTACTCTAGGGAATAACAGTATACATCTTCCCACAGTCAAAGTTAACATTGTAGAATTTTATGTAAAACACAAAAACCTTACAACCACGTAAGTCCATTTATCACCTTGTTTTTTGCCAGAATTGTCAAATGTCTTACATCTATATTAGAATCCCCACAAAATAACATGGAAAATATGCTATAAACACTCATAAAATGTAAAGAAATTAGCAGGAAAAGTAACATTTGTAAAATATCTCCAATTTTCTTAAAAGGTAAAATACTCAGCAAATTGTCTAGAAGTTCTAGGGACTTGATATCTAACATAACACATTTCTCACTCCTTATTATTCCCAAGGAACTGCTTTCTTTCTTTTTTTTTTTTTTAACTTTTAGCTTTTTAGTCACAATTTACATAAGGCCATTCATCCTTGGTTAAAATATTAGCATTGCTAATAATTTCATAACAATAATGGAGTCAAGGTAAGAAACTTAACATCTTTCAACAAACACCAATATTCTGAGTGGTAAGACTTAAAGGGAAAAATCTATTTAAAGTACTTTTGGCCCTTTTAATTGTATAATAAGCTACTCATTTGGTAGATGTTTTTACAATGACCAAGAGAGCATGTAAGACATCAGGAGTGTGTCTCTAAATTTGCCACAGTTATATATGTTATAAATTAAGATGTCTATATTAGTACAAACCTTATGAAATAATGAAGGGAATTAGGCTGGGGAACTAGCCCTTTCCCAAGCCCCTGTAACAGGGAAGACAGGTGTGATTTGGTCCTGCATTGCTCTAAGTTCCCTGGCTCTCCACCTCCTATAAGCCCTGGGGATGGCAAAACAGGCAAAGTTGCTTCAGCTAAATCACCTGAGTTTACACCTCCATAAGCCACCTGGAGTAGCATCTGAGCACAAGTGAATTCGGAATGCATTTAAAATTCAAAAAGGAATCCATAACATTTCCAACCAAGCTTATGCTACCTAGGCTGTTTTTATTTGGGAAAAGATGAGTGTTGTGAGTTTAGGCTTTTTTGTTCATGCTTCATTCTTTTTTAAGAAAGGTGGGAGAAAAATCTCCCTCTGGAGAAATAAAAAATGTATAATCCCCTGGCAAAGAAATACATGTGGTTTAAACCCGCGGGGGTTACAATTGAGATGGGAAAAAAAATGTACAAAATGATGTAAAAATAAACTGTTGTAAAATAAAAAAATTTTAAAAAATAAAATAAAGTAAAAAAAAATAAGAAATACATGTGATTCTTAGCCATTGTTACCTTCAAATAAGCATTTAAGATCAGTTGACCCAATCACCTTTACTCCCAGGAACTGTAGAAATTAAAACTTTAGAAAATAAAACAAAGATAAAATACGTCCTCCCAAGATTTTCAAATATATACTCTACATATACCATATTTACCTTCATTTTGGTGAAAAATAATACATAGCTTTACTTTTGTGAATAATAATACATAGCTTTATTTTTGTGAAAAATATCATTTAAACTTTAAGGTTTATTAAATAATATCATTTTCTAATATTTTTTCAAAATGCTCCTTAAAAGCAAAGTTTCGTTTTGCTTCAGCCACATAGAAAATTAGTAGTACTTATGATCATCATGTTTTCATTTCGGTGTAGCCTTAGGTAGCTCTAGGACAGGATACTAATTTAATTTGCAGTGGTACAGTGGCAATTAATTAATAAACATCTGAAGAGCTATGAGAACACAATATAGACATATACTTCCTTTGCTCGTTTTAGGGTCTACAAAGACCGAATATCACTTCATAATTATTTTTCCTTGTATCTTTCAAGTTACACAAGAAATCAACATATTTATCAAGATACGTTCATTTAAGCCCAAAAGATTTCAAAATTAGCTTTGAATCCCATTATGTAGATTCCAGTTGTCAAGGGGCAACGAGGTGCAGAGTGGGCAGGGATCTGGGGCGCAGGAAGCTGCAGCAACCAAGCACCTCAGCCTGCAGAGAATCTCCACGCTTTCTGGGAGGTCTCTCGCGTCCTCTGCTCATCTCACCTCTCTGTAGTGGTCTGAGTGACACTGTGCTTATATTCCCAACCTCCAGGCTCACTTGCGCCCACCTACACCTGGCCCCACCCATGCCCCACGTGTCCACAATCAGACATGTGTGCCCGGAGCCCACACTCCCAAGTGCCTCCTGCATCAACACCATCAAGACAGCAGGTGACAGCTGCATCTCTGGCCTGTACCCCAGTTCTGTATGAATGAATAAATAAATCTTTAAAAAAAATTACTGATTAAAAAATCATTTTATTCAATTCTGATAGATTAATTTACCCAAGACCCTATTGATCAGCAGAGCAATACTATCGAAGACATTTTGCAATTTCTAATGTTAACATTTTAAAATGCTTTCATATAAATTTCCAGCTACTTTATAATGTAACAGGAAACAGTACCTTTTTGATGGTATCTGGTGAGACTTCATGATTGGTGTTTTTACTTTTACCCAGATTTAGATCTTCGATATCTAAGATTCATCTATATTTATGAGGTAATTTTGCAAGTCCGTTTATTTAGTTAGCATTTACTGAGCAATGACTTTGTCTGAAGTCTACTATGGAAAATTCAGAACAGAAAAAGGATCCTTCCTTGAAAGACAGTGACATGTTTTTGTATATTTTTCTACTTTATAAACCACAGACACCAAGAAAGGGACATCAATATAGATTGTACTCAACATTTTGTATAATAAAAAGTGCAAATATTACTTTAACTAGTTTCTCATAAATCTATATTTCTTCACTGTTTTTAGGCACTGTGTGCTAATACTCATTAGCAACTGAGCCTGGCTCCACAAAAACAACAGAAATTAGACACAGAGGTACAGTCACCATCAAAATTAGTCAACAATTTCCAAGAAACTGTGGGGTGGACATGTAACTCTCTGTTATGAGCTTATCGCCCTCATTCCTCTCTCCTTCCTCCTACTGCTCCTATTTATTTTTATGGAAATTATGCATGCCAGTTATTTAAAATGTTAAATAGCACTTCTACAAGGCTATTTGTGAAAAATAATTTTTTTAATTATCCCTTTCTTCCTCTGACATTACTCCATGCCTACAGATAGCTAGATGCAACTGTTAGAAACAGGTCTCAACATTTCCTTTTATACTTCTGCTTCTCATGCTTGTATTGCCATCTCTTCAGTTACACCGTTTTTTGGATTACACACAATTAATAATTGTATGAGTTATTTTCAATACATGAATCTCAAATTAAGCTCTCAAATCATTAGCAGTTGTCAAAATCAGGTGCCAGCAGATTTTTTTTCTGTAAAAAAGACAGATTGTAAATATTTCAGGTTTTGTGATTCACATACAGTTTCTGTTGCCCACGGTTTTTCCCAACCCTTTACAAATGTAAAACCCCTTCATAGCTCCGCTGGCAGGAAAAAAATATGGCTTGGACATAAGACTTTAGTTTGCCAACTCTGGTCTAAATCTCCTTCAAAGACATTCAAATGTAGCAGGGATTCTATCAATTTCACAATCTTGGAGAAGATTTTCCCAGAGATTTCTACCTGTTTCAATATGGATTTGTCTTCTGTGCAGGATCTCATTTCCATGTCTTTCTGTTAGTTCTCATTCCTTTCTCTTTAGCACCTTCATTTTGATGAAATGCAGATTTTAGCTTCCTGAGACCATATATGTCAAGAAAGTATCTTATTCTTTCCTTACAGTTGATCAATAGTGTGGCTGGGTATAAAATTACTGATTAAAGTCCTTCCCTGGTGGCGCAGCGGGTTAAAGCACTGCACTGAGAAGCTTAAGCCACTTTCGCGTGAGTTTGATTCCCGCCTGCCCCGGAGGTGACCACATGGCGCGGCAGACCTCTTGTGACCCACCCGCTGCTCCCCTCAGCAGTGTACTTTGTTGATCTGCCTGTTTTGCTCCCCACTCTGTCCCTGGTGAATCCACTCACCCTCCGCATCTCTGGCCTGTACCCCAGTTCTGTATGAATGAATAAATAAATCTTTAAAAAAAAATTACTGATTAAAAAATCACTTTATTCAATGTGGTAAATATACACAATGAAATACTGCTTGCGTATTAAAAAAAAGATGAAATTCTGCCATTCATAATATGGCTTGAACAAGAAGTTATTTGTTTGGTGAAATAAATCAGATAGGAAAAAACATTGTATCATTTCACTCATCTGGTACATAAAGAAACAAATAATAAAACTAAATAAAACAAAGCAACTTTTTAGATTATAAAAACAAAATAGTGGCTACAAAAAAAAACAGGGGCAAGTGTGATGCATATATTGGGTAAAAGGGGTCAATTGTATGGTGATTTCGCCATCAGAAGCTAAAATTCTGGTAGTAAATATTACATAGTATGAACTGATACTGATTCAAAAGGCTGCACAGTGAAACCTTTATAAAGTTATAAACCAATACTACTTCCATAAAAAAGTACTTTTCTTCAAACTCCACTGTCTACTATTTTCTAATGTCACTGAAAAATGGTCTGAAGCATTCCCACTCCCTTTATTCATGACTCTTTTTTCTCTCTGGGAGGTTTTTGGTCCCAGGATTTGAAGTATCTACTGGTGAACCTATTTATATTAGTATGGTAGGGCATTCAAAATGCCTCTCAATCTTGAAAGTCATATCCCTTAGATTGTTTTGTTTTGTTTTTTAAAGATTTATTTATTTATGCATACAGAACTGGGATACAGGTCAGAGGTTCAGGGGGTAAGAGAATTCACCAGAAACAGAGTGGGCAGCAGACAGGCCGATTGATGAAGCACACTGCTGAGGGGAGCAGCGGGCGGGTCAGGAGAGGTCTGCCGCGCCATGTGGTCACCTCCGGGGCAGGGGATCAATCTCATGCTGAAGCGGCTGCTATAGCTTCATAGTGCTGAGCTTTAACCCATCGTGCCACCAGGGAGGGCCCTCATCTTAGTTTTAAGAAATTTTCTTAAATTATTAAAAAATTTTCTTTCTCTGTATTTATTCTCTACTCTCTTTTTGGAACTTCTGTTCAGCTTACAACTCTTAAATAGGAATTTTTTTCCCCAGTGGTTTATTAAAAAAGGAGAAAAAAAATAAAAGAGCTGCCTTATAGTCACAAGTGGGCTGGAGAGTTGCTAAAAAAGAATTTTAATTTTTTGTCTTTTGTACTTTTTGGTTTATTTTTGACTCTTATTTCAGTTGTCATATTTTCCAGTTTAATTTTTCATTCTCTGCATGTTCTTTAGAACATGTTTGTGTTCTGTTTGTTTTGTAGCTGTGATATCTCTCTTATATCTCTGAGGCTACTAGTAAGTTGGGTTTTTTATTTTCCTTTTTAATGTTACCCACCTCGCATAATCTTTTTTACTCCAAGCCCAAGTTGTTTCTTTCTGTTATATCTCTTCTATCTTGTTTGGTTTTCTTAGATATCAGACAATTTTTGCTGACTGTTCATACTTAACAGTGAGCAACCAAGAATTGGATGCTCTGAGATGTGTAAGGTTAATCATCCGTGGATTTCTCAATGAGTAATCTGTCTGGACCATTTTATTGGAGTACTTGAAATTTTAGATCTTTCCTCTTGGGTTAGTCCATTTTGAAGATTTTCCAGCCTCCTGCCAAATGGATAAAGACCTGGCTCTAACATTCTGGGAACCAAATGAAGAAAGGAAAAGACTCTAGCAAAAGTGCAGATTCATTCACTCCTCCTACTTCCTGTTTAGCACTCAGCTGGACCTGTTGTCTCCTCATTTAGAGACCTTCTGTCTTTGCTCTCTTCAGAGCATGCGCATATCTAAACCCCTCTGCCATTGCTGGGAGAGAGATTAGCTGGTTGTTCCCTGTTCACAGTGTGAGTATGTGTCTGTGTCTGTGCCTGTCCGTGTGTGTGTGTGTGTGTGTGTGTGTGTGTGTGTGTGTGTAAGGAAGGGAGGACTCTTGGAAATTAACAGCTTCTCAAACAAACTCTAAACAATCATATTTTAGTACCACTCCAGAAGTACTAGATGCTACAAATTCCTGACATCTTTAGGAATTTTTGTGGTGATTATAATTTAGTTCCTCATTTTCTCCATTTCTACTTTAGGCTTTAGTTTCTTTCCAGTTCTGTTCAGCTTTTTGCTTCTTTTATCTAGCTCTATCTAGTTCCCATACATTTGTTGGTGTATCTGTTTTTCTCTTTCCTTCAAAATTGTATGCCTTGCTGGAAAAAGACCATTTTAGTAGGTTCTAGAGGCTCAAAATTAGATGTGATCAATCTGCTGTTTTTCCTAGAAGTTGTATGAGTTTCTTAGGTAGCAATTCAACTCCTTTATATATACATATATCATCATTCCAATGTCTTCAGTGACAAGTAGCATTAAATTTTTACCATCATATTCAAGAATATGACCATTTCTACAACCCCGGATACTTTTGTGGGTATTATGCAGTGAGAGAGACATAAAATAAAAATTGCTGGTTCGGGCCTTCTTGTTGGAGCAGGGGCTAAAGTCTCAACACTATCAAGTTATTGCAAGATACTATGGCATAAGTTCCATCTCTGGCCAGGGAGCTGACTCACATGGCACAGCAGACCTCTCTTGTCTCACCGGCTGCTCCCCTCAGCAGTGTATTTTAGTAGATCTGCCTGTTGCGCTCCCTACTCTGTCTCTGGTGAATCCTCTCATACACACCCCAACTTCTGGCCTGCACCCCAATTCTTATATGCATCGATAAATCTGGTTTTTTAAAAAAAGTCCTAAAATAACTTAAATTGGAGCCCTTGCTTCCAAAATGAACAACAACAAAAAGGGACAATGGTTTGTACCCCCAAAGACCTGACCACACACAGCCTATTTGCTGCACTAACTGCCAGATACATGCCTTAGGACAAGACCACTAAGAAAGTTTGTCATTTAAAATAACAGAGACCTCAGTGTCAATGGACATATTTCCTAATGTAGGGTCTTCGACACTGATGTTTCCTGAGTTGTATATGAAACTTTGGTGTAGGGTGAGCTGTGCCCCAAAAGCAAGATAAGTCTGGAAAACTCTAGGCAAGCCTACAAAGACTAAATATCCACCACTCAATTTAGAATTGTAGATGCTGCCATGACCTTGTGAAAGATTGGAAGGTCAAGGACGGGAGGGAAAAAGAAAATGGAAATAATGGCCTAAATAATACAAGTAAAGAATAATTACTAAATAATTTTCAGGTTTTGCCTCTTAAAATTCTGATATAGGCTAAGAAAGAGAGAGGGGGCCCTCCCTGGTGGTGCAGTGGGTTAAAGCACAGCACTAAGAAGCTAAAGCCACTTCTGCATGAGTTCGATCCCTGCCTGCCCCAGAGGTGACCACATGGCTGCAGACCCATCCTGACCCACCCACTGCTCCCATCAGCAGTGTGCTTTGTCGATCTGC
>NW_004567111.1:21659006-21678619 GCF_000260355.1 Condylura cristata
AAAAGTGTAATATAAAGAGGAAATTTGGCGATATTTGGTTGAATTCCTGCAGGGTATAAGCTAATTCATACATCATAGTTATTTTTTAATACCTGTTTTATTAATCTAATAAGATAAGAAACACACAGATAACCTAAGAAGTGGTGTTTCTTCTAGGGAGTTAACACTGAAGAAAACTATGTGATCTAAGTGAGAAAATAATTTAAAGGGCACTGTGTCATAGTGTCTCCAAATACAAGAGGAGTTAAGTGTCTGGCTAATGAAGACAGAGCTTTGGCAAATGTGGATTTGAGCAGGTAGCTGGCAAGAGAATGGTTTGTCTACAAAAAGAGGTAAAGATGAGAGAGAGAAAGAAGAGTAAAAATTGATCACTAATCTGAGGTGAGATGGAATTTAAATGTTAGGAAATTGAATACACTAAAATGCTAGGACTAAAGAAGAGTGATTTCTATTTGATCTTCTTACTTCATATAATTATCATTTACAAGCGAAGACTGATACAGCATTGATTTATTACTAGGCATTAGGAGTTACCTTGCTTCAAAAAATTCTATAGCCTCTTTCTATTTCAATTTCTAAAAAATTAATTTAAGTCAAAGAAATCATGATTTTCTCCCATGAAAGAAAAATTTATGGCTAGGGAATGAATTGGGAGGTATTCCTGGGCTATTACTTGAATGACAGGAAAGAATGAGGAGTCAAATAAAGAGAGGCTAAATAAATTTATGAGATAGAATAAAACTACAACTGTCATTTCAAATCTGACATCAAGGATTTTCTCATTTAATGAAAATATCTATCAATGATACTGATTATTGTTTTAAAGATTTATTTTGCTTACTTGTGTATACAAGAGCTGTGGTGTCCGGGGATGATAGGATTTGCCACAGACCTAGTAGGGAGCAGAACGGGAGGATCTAGTGAAATACACTGCTGCAGGGAGCAGCATTCAAGACAGAAGTCTGCTGCACCATGTGGGTCAGCTCCCTGGCTAGGGATAGAACTCATGCTGCAGTGGCTGGCAATAGCCTGATGGTGCTGAGACTCACCTCTGCAACACCAGAGAGGACTCTTACCCTGTTTTTTTTTTTTAAAAATGTTTTATTGTAGAAGTTGTAGATTTATAGAATTATCACCAACTCCCCCTATAACCCACCCATTTCCCTATTAACAATTCACACAGGATATTTGCCACAATGAATGTACAGATAGATACATTGACTAAAAAGCCCATTACTTTATTCACATTCCCACGTTCCCTCGCTTTTCCTAATGTCCTTTTTCTCTTCCCATTCAATTTATATTACATGTAGGCATGTCATCTTGGGCTTCTTGACTGGTGAGATTCTTGTTTTTCATGACCTCAGCAATTCTGAGTACTGGTTAGGTATTTTACAAAATGTCGCCCAATTTCTCTTTGTGTTTCTCATGATTAGACTTGAGTTATATGTTTTTAGGAGGAAGTTCATAAAGGCAAAGTTCCATTTTCATCACATCAAATCAAGGTTATATGCTATCAGCATGACTTATCACCGTGGACCTTACTCAGGCTGTTTGGCAGGTTCCTGCACTGTAAATTTATTCTCTCCTGGCCATATTGTACTCTTTGAAACAAAGTCACTAAGTGCAATTTACATTTGAGTGGGGAGTTATGTTCTACCAGGAGGGAGAGTACAAAAATTGTTCAGGATTCTTGCACACATTTTTTTGCTTTCTTTAATTTATTGTCCTTTATGTATGAAATACGGATATTCTGTATTTTAGGTTATAATTGAATCCTCTGTACTATTGCTCTGACATACCTGTCACCAGTATTTTTTTTTATTATTTATTTTCTGACACTTTTAAGATGTTCCAGGGTTATATTGTCTATTTCCTACCTGCTTCCAGCATCAGTCAGTTAAAGAGCCCTAGTTCTTTCTATGAAAGAATGTTATTTTAAAGATTTAGGCCCTATACAAACAATTTCATTGTTGCTGATTATGAATTTAAGCTGTTTTTCCTTTAAAAAGGAAACATATTAAAACCCCAATTCTTTGGCTTGCTGATAATAAAACTGGCATATTCAAGTTACTACTAGAATGTTGTCAGCTAATGATCTGGAAAAGGTTAATGCAGTATGTTTCCCTGTAGTGACCACAAGAATCAGCTTTCATGAAGTATGCCTTCCACTCACACTTGTAATTATATTTTTAAAGGAACCCCTCTTTTGTCTTTTTAAATGTAAGTTTTGGCTCAGAGTGGGACTTGGTTTTGTATTAACTATCCTGATAAAATGGATCCATTAAAATAATTTTCGTATGGAAAGCTTTTTCAACAAGTGATGGTGGGAAAAGTTGCATAATTGCATGTTAAAAAAAAAAGAAAGAAAAAACTACACCACTATCCCACATCTACACAAAAATCAACTCAAAACAGTTAGGATTAGGATATAAAATTTGAAACCATAAGGCCGATAGGAAACATAGGCAAAACACCGCAACGCCCTCTTCAGAGATGTTTGTGACCTCATATCCAGCAGCAAAGAAACATAACGACATTAAAAATTTTGTAGGGAAAGAAACCATTACTATAACAAAAAGACCCTCTATTGAATTGGGAGGAAAATATTTACACACCCTACATAACTGCTATCAAGTACCTACAAAGATACTCATTTGTCCACTTTTTGTTGAGTAGTATAAAAGTGGACAAATGAGTTAATCAGCACTTCCCCAAGACATACAGATGAAAATATGGCCAAAGAACCCAGCCCCACACCTTATAACAAAAGACCAGAAACAAATGTCTAAGATATGGAGAAAAAGGAACCTTCTCTCACAATGTTGGTAGGATCATTTCTAGTTCCTATGAAAACCATGATGTCTCAAAATTAAAAATGGATTCACCATTTTTACTAGCAATTCCACCCCTACATAAATACAAAGCATTAACTGGAAGGGAAACAAGCATTCCCAGGTTCTTTGCCACACACTCTGCAATAACCAAACTATGGAACCCCCAAAATGCAGAGATGACTGGATCAGGGAGATCTGACATGTGACACATATATACATACCCCATGATGGAACACTGAGCTATATAGAAAAGCAAAAACACTTGCCATTTGCAGCAACATGGATGGAGGGAAACATGTAATCAGAAGACAAATGCCAACTGGTATCATTTATATGCAGAATATACAGAACTGAGGCTGGGGGCAGAGTGGGGAAGGAGCACTTGGCATAGTGGTAGGCTGGGTGTCTCGGTACTGGTGCAGTATGGTAACACCTATGGGGGTGGATCCTATCCTTCTAATACACAATGATGTAAAAATCAGTGTCACAATAAAAAGAAAAAAGCAAGCAATACTACAGAGAACACTAAAAAAAAGTGGGAAATGGAATTTGTCATTTTGATGAAGAAGTCACAACATGAATCTTTTAGGCACTTTTATTTTCCAAAAAAAATTGTCGTTAATATATAAACATCTCATTCTCTCAAAAAATTCTACAACTATACAGCTGTTTGCTCCATTATTTGCATAGGAAATGACCACAATACAAAAATAAGAGGGAAAAAGAAGCAAAACAGCAACTGAGTTATGCTTTTTATGTAGGTATGTTTCCACGTATAAACATTTTGAAGCCTCTTACAAAATATTTACACCATTTGTCATCTATTTACATGTTTTAAGAGCAACTTTTCTAACAAACAAAACTATAATTTATCAAGTTATGAAAATTTTCTAAAAAAACTTACTATATTACCACAAAATAAATAAAGATAAACAATATTTTAAAAACAAAATTAAATTTTCATTTCAATTAAGACCCCTTTTGGCATGTTGCTTATTTATTCTGCCCTTTGGTTAACAGCATGAGCATCACATTTCTATTTTATATTGCATATATGTAGCACTTGCTTCCTTACGTCTTCAACATGTCACTTATGATTAAAGGCAGACACTGAGTCAGTATTAACAATAGATTAACTAGGCTGCACTGTAATTTAGGAAAAATTACTGTGTCGCAATGTATGTTACATGCAAAATCCACATAAACTGACATTTAACCAACATTACTGCACAAGCCAACATCTTGGTATATGAAAAGTACATCATAAATTCAACTGTTGCCATATGAAAACTACATAAGTCCTTCTTTTATAAAATGATACTGTTTAGCTTATTGTAAGAGGTTTGACTTTTGTGTATTGTAACTACCTATAAGCTCTTCAGTTCACAATTCATATAAAATGTCTTTCATGTTTAAAATAAACACTCCTATTTAATCAGTGCATGAAATCTGCTTTTTAAGTTCATTTGAATGATTATTTGATTACCCTAAAGAAATCAATTTGGTAGTGTTTTAAGAGGTATCTTATCACAAATTCTAACTGTAAATGTACTTACGGTTATTCTCAAAAGAATCATTAATGATTTTTCCCCCAAAAGAATCCTAGAAAACTTGTAATAAACCTATAAAGCTGATTTGCATATTTACAAAATTTTGAATAGCAAATATAGGCAACTCATATTTTAAAAAAACACATTTGTTCAATGGCTACGTGTGAATTGCCAGGTACAATGCGCACCTCTAAGGAATTATCTAATATTGAAAAAAAAGATTCAATGTCAAGTAAAATCTTGACATACAATCCAGTCTTCTTCCTGCTCCTGCCAACTGATCCTGTTTATTAAACACAGTCACATTAAATGATGGTGCTTAGGTAAAAACACTGCAAACACACTCTGCTTCCCACCCCCAACCCACACTGAGATGTGGCTGCCTGTCGTGAGATGAAATCTGCTTGAGTAGCGCCATATACATTACAGCAAGCATTCCAGATTCTTAAAGGACCAAACACTTTGGTATTAATACAATGTATTCCCTGTTTTCTCAAATATACAAAATATACATTTCCAGTTTTTTGCTTTCTCTTTTTTATATATATAGTTGAGTTTGTAGTTGCAAATTTTGCCAAGTGAACTGCAGGCCGTCAGTGGGCACTGCGTAGGCACGGCAGGCCTGCGGCTCAGTTCTGGTGCCTCTTCATGTGCAAGGCCAGGTGGTCGGAGCGCGAGAAGCTGCGGTTGCACACCGCACACTGGAAGGGCTTGGCCCCGGTGTGCTTCCGGTAGTGGCGGGTCAGCTCGTCCGAGCGCGCGAACCTCCAGTCGCAGCCTTCCCAGGTGCACTTGTAGGGCTTTTCACCTGTGCCAATGAACAATGAGGAGGTGAGAGTCCAGACAGACAATACATAAACTGCTCAAGAAATAATTTCTATAATTATGGTCCAAGAGAAGCAAAGTTCACAGTCTATCATGAATTTAATTCCGCAAGATTCCAGTAAAGAGTTATGTTTCATAACGCTACTTAATCTCTAGTAATAGAAAGATAAAGAACTGTGTATCTCAGAAAAAGTCATTTTTACACACGTGAGATCAATCAGTGCTCTCATTTCTATGTACTACTCCTGAAGACACAGATCTATCAAATGAGTTGAGGTTTAGCAATTCTAGGAATATGCTCAGCAGTGATAAACCGGAATGAAACTAGTATAGTAAAATGGTTATAAGCAGGCTGTGGGGAAAAAAATTGTTTAAATAACCATGGACGAATTTAATATTCCACAAATGCAATCTCTTACATCAAACATCAAACTTTCAGTGCATAAACTAGTTCACCTAAACACACAAACTCCAAAATGGACTATTGGGACACTGTTCTTTGAAATTCACACTAACACATACTCATTCACATCTTCCCATTTTCCAGATTGGAGCAAAAGAATGCAAGAAAGATTTTAAAGTTTAAGAGTAATAAAGTTGTATGCATTTGATATTTAATACTCTCCTCAACCAGATCAACAATGTTTGGTTATAATGACTTCATCTCAGTTTAAGTGTCAAACACCCGTAATAATTCTAAACTTTGTTGCATGTAGACTTCCCTTTGTAATGTACTGCACCCAAAAGATCATCAAAATTCATTCTATGAAGGCTTCACCAAGTGCTTATTATATGCCAGGAAATTCCCAATCAACAAAACAAAAAACTCCTGGCTTCAAGCAGCTTACCATGTCATCTATATTTTACAAGCCTCTTTTCAGTCTATCCATACTCTGACAGAATTCTTTACTTAAATAGTGAAGTGATATCTGAGCAGTCCCATCACACATTATTCTTACTACTATTTAAAGTGTGCTAGTTGCTATTCTTTCAAAACTACTCAAATTTATCATGTAATCTTAACTTTAGACTTACTCCTATGAGATCATGCATTTCCCCTGAAATAAATCCCCAAACCTAAGAATCTTCACAAAGCATTAACTAGCTCTTATGCTCTACTTGTTATAACTTTCTACAAATTTTAGATTAAGACTAGAGAGAATGTGAGATAAACTTGCACGTTAATGTTCTATGGCTTACTACAGAGATTTATATGGATGCCACTTAAAACTCTGAATAGTAAAGCTGCTAAAATTCCTTTTAAAGTGGTTGCTTCTGAAAGGGAAGAACCTCAGCGCTGCTTTTGAACTCTCACTACTCAGTGCCACGGCAGAAACTCCACAACCATTCTGCCTGATTTAGCAGTATCATATTCAGGAAGTTGTAAGATTACTCAACTGAGTACAACTTTTTGAATACAATGTCTCCACCAACGGAGATTTCTACCACTTGTGGCTAATATATTTTGTTGTTATCCTGATAACCACTCTGAATCTTAAACTCCCACAAGGACAAAGAAGGACCAAAACTGTCCTTGAAATGTATGCTAATTCTTTCTCGTGAGATTCTCTTTCCAAGGCTATGGTATACACCCACCCCGTGCCACCTTTTATTTCTCTTCTCTCTTCTCTGACCCAAGACTCAAAGATATTCTTTATTTTTTTTTTTATATTCTCTATCACTACATTTAAAAAATGCACTTTTCAATTTCTGAAGTTTTTTTTTTTTTTACCTCTCAAAGTAAATTCTAAAAACTAAGGCTAACACTCAAATGCTTTAAGTAACACTAACAAATAAGTCTCTTTTCTTTTGCTTATATTCACATATAACCCATTAAGCAGAAATGTTTTAATACTAGTAATAAGTGTAGCTATCACTCTTGAAATATAAATCAAACAGAAAAAAAATAACATTTTGCACAAGTGTTTTGTTTTTGTTACTGTGGAAAATAAATCACAAAAACATACTGGCTAAATACTTTACTGTCATTTAATGGAAAGAGAAAGTTATTTCTGATGTCTGAGGCAAGAAAAAAAATTCCTAAAGTGCCCCAATTTTAAAAGAAATCATTCTAGTCTTTTGAATTTAATAATTACATAGCAAGAGAACAGAATTTTCAAAGTTTATTTAAGAAACAAGGGACACTAGACTCTTTTTGTTCGCTATTTTTATTGGCTATGAAGCCATAAACTGCACCAATATTTTTAAAAGTTTACTTTACTGATTGGTTGAAAAACGGTAGCTATTAAAGTTCCTAAAACATTTGGGATTTTATTCTCAATTTATGCACATCTATAGATTATTCAGCCAAGAATACTACCAGTGTCTGGGTCACTAATTATGAGGCCAAGTCTTTACTATAAAAGCAAGGACAACTAGTCCCCACTCGGGGCCATTTCTATGGGATTTGTTCAAGTGTCAACACTGCTCAAGTAAAACATCATAGAGGAAGCTGGTACCCAATTTCTGGCCAAATAGCAGATGCAGGCCTTTCTTCCTCAGCCAGAAACACTATGCACTGTACTTCTGGGAAACCAAACTGACTTCCTTTAAGTTATTTCAACAGGATAGAGCTTTCAAAAGTTTAATTGGATTTTTACAGAATCTCTTTCCAATACCACCAATTTAAAATATTTAGTTAAGCTCTTTCAACATCAACTGTATTTTTAAGTTCTCATGCTGTTAATGTGAAACTTTCCAATGGCAAAAAGAAAAAAAGTGACAAGTCCATACAACATGGAAAACAAACCTCAACTTTATCTAAAAGTATGCATTTTCTCATTTTATTTTAAAATTACTCCCAATATTTTGCTAGGGATCCTTAATCTTTTTTTTTTTTTAACTCAGATTAAGCATACTATCCATACTGATAAACTCAATGTGTTTTTGTACAACTGTTAAGCAAAAATGTTACCAGGCAAAGGAGAGAACAGGTATAAACATCCGTTGAGTGCATACTTCAGAGAGGTATTTCTCAGCATTTCACCTAATCCTCACAGTCAACCCAGGAGTTAGAAGCAAAAGATGCACTCCCTTCAAGAATCCTAGTTTGCCACTTTTCCTTAATGTCCTACTTAAATCTTCCATTAGCAAACACTAATATACTCTATATGAATGACTTAAGGAAATAGTTCAAATTTCTTCAATGATTTTAAGTCCACTTACGAAGGGCTGTTATGGAGTAACTTACTGGACTCTGAGCAGGTTGTAAGGCCCAGACTGTCTGAGACAACCCCTTGGCTGTGTTAATCTTCTGTGGAGACCCAGTACTACCTAACTGTGTTCCCTTTTTATCCCAGGTTTAAGTGAACTTCAGTGGATTAGCAGAACAAGTCCATTAAATATTTGAAAATTAGCTTTAACAATGAACTAAAACATTATCTAATTTTTTCCCTTTAATGAAAAGATTAGAAAAATAACTTTAGAACCTGTCACCATAGAATGGGAGGTTTCTCTGCTCTGCTGAACATATTCAATAGTCATGCCAAGGCCTTTCCCTAGAATGTTCTACACAGATTCAAAAAAAAAAAAATACTGTACATGGATTTATCTTTCAAAAGTTATTTCAGTTGTTCTTTTTTAAAATGTTTACCACAGCAAAATCACAAATTTTCCTGGAGGCTAAAACTAAAAACCGTAAGAATTAAAGTAGATGTTTAGTAAACATTGTTTTCTACATAACTTGCAAGACACAATTAAGACCTAGTCTCTGGTCTTAGAACAAAACATCACAGCAAACTGCTTAAGTTTAAAAAATGATTCCATAGTTAACACTTAATTCTTGGAATTTAAGAGTCCTTGAAGTTCAGTTATGAACTCTTTCAGGAAGAAACTGTTTACATGCCAATTCAATAGATTTCCCATCATTAGAGACTTAAGGGATTCAGAACCTGAAACATTATATAGCCTAATGAAAGGCCAAAAAATAGGAAGCATTTACTAAGAATAAACCCATGAGGAAATTAGATTAGATTATCTTTTTTAAAAAAAAAAAGTGTGAAAAGTCTTTTTGTTAAAGCTTATTGTAGCACACTACATTCCTATACTTGCAAGAGAAGAACAGGTAATTTATTTCAAAGACTAATATTTGCAAGACGCATCTCTGTTCACATCTGTCAGTAGTAATGTGCCCACATTTAAGAAAATGATTAATTTAAAAGGACACATTAAGAAATTCCCTTCATCCTCCCTGTCAATTTGAGTTCATTCCTTTCTTTAAAATATGTTTCTCCTTACCCATTCCAGAAATCTCTCCAGGGTCCACAAGAGATCACTGCCACTTCTCTGTCTCCCCATCATCATCACTTAAATTCACTTTGAATGATTTTTATACATTTAAAAATATACACAGAGACTTCATATAGCTGCATTGGTCTCTTTAAGTAGTTTGTGTTCTGTCCCATCTATAATGCATCATCTTTAGAAGAATTAAGTTTGACCCAAGTGTGACCAACTTGGTTATTTTCACTAATCAAGAAGAAAGGTATAACAGAGGAGTGTGTCAAGTGTGAGTCTACCCTGACACTCACTTGTCTTTTCTTGTGGCCCTAAGGCAGCAGCAATTTGCCTGGCTCTCCTTTGCCTAGAGCCATTGAGAATGGATAAAATGTGCTTTGGGCGGGGGTAACAATCATGCTTTTAGCCTGTTTAGAAGGACATGTTCAGTATCCACTAACATCCATCTTGATGATATATGCACAGGGATAAATTCTATAAAAGAATTTTAAACTTCTTTTACAGAAGTAGACTGGTGTCAAAGAAAATCATGACGTTCTGGAGCCTCTGTTGCTGTTCAGTGGCAGTAAGGGGACATCTGGGGCGAGAGAATGGTCTACCAAACCTAGAGGGGAATTATGTGACATCATGTGAAGGGTTATCTTGCCCATGTCCTCAAAGAGTGCTAAGCTGCTAGGCTACTGTTTTGTTTTGTTTTTTAAGGGAAACTTTCATTGATGTGCTTACCTTTTTATTTTATTTTTTAAAATATTTATTTCTAGGCTGCTAAGCTACTGTTACTTCTGAGGCTTTTTGACAAAAACAATGAAAAATCTTCTCTATAATTATAACTGTTAATGAAATAAAATACCAATTCCTGAGTCTCTTTATAGAAACACAACCCCAAAATTCACTTTCTTGTATTAAGAACTCAAACTGAACTTTAGAAAAAAGGTAGAGAGGCCTTCCTGGTGGTGCAAAGGATTAAGTCTCAGTACTATAAAGCTCTCTGAAGCCACTGCAGCACAAGTTCTATCCCCAGCCAGGGAGCTGACCCACATGGTGCAGCAGACCTCTACTGTCTTGCCCGCTGCTCCCCTCAGCAGTGTATTTCAGTTGATCTACCTGTTCTCTTCCCCACTCTGTCTCTGGTGAATCCTCTCATTGCCCCTATACCTCTGGACTGTACCCCAGTTCCTGTCTGAAGAAATAAATCTTTTATTAAATAAAATAAAAGGTAAGTATGTCAATGAAAGTTTCCCTTTGTAAATCAACCTTTATCAGAGTCATTAGAGATCCCTGAATATAAATAACACAGGCCTACAGGATGGGAATGCTGCTATAGAGACACTTACTAATAAACTAGGACATTACTTCGTTCTAACCTTTCACTAGAAAAAATGTAGGTCATCAAGTAAACAGCTACTACAATCTATAGAACCAAAAATATCTGCTAAGTGAAATCTTCTATGATTAAATTATTACTTTCTTAAAATTTGCCCTCTACCTTCACAACTGAAGTTTCTATCTCAACGTCTACCATTCTACACTTTTTACATCTACTTATAACTACCTTCTCCCCTAGTATAAAAGAACAAACGAGAAGGGTCTTCTCATTCTTTACAAGGTCTCTTGCCAAATTTTGCTTCTTAACCTTTGATAGGCCTTATCATCTCAAGACATGTTTAATCAATTTCCTATGTAAAATTTTTCAGAAGAGTAAATAAATGTGAGAAGGGAAGCAAAGTTTAATCTTCACACTGAGTCATTAAAAAAATTGTTTCTAGGCTATTTTTCTCATAAATGCCTTCCCCGGGGTCTGAACCAGCAACTCTTTTGTCATTTTTTTTTCTTTTTACATAAGCTTGAAATTATAAAGACAGCCTTCAAAACTACAAATGAAAATAAAAATATTTTAAGAATGTTTAACTAGTATTATCATACACTACATGCTAAATATGATTTTTTTTCCCCTGCACAGTTTTCAAATACAGATGCAAAAAATTGTTGGGCACTAAATAATTTTCTCCTGCAAACTTTTATTTCTTATGAAAACACAGGTTATATATTCAACCAACACTAACCTCTAGATCCAAAAGCACAGGTATCCATTAAGCCCATATAAATAAAAAATACCTACTAAATTATCTAATTTAATATATACATTTAAGGTAATGTCAGCTCTAAACATATCGCAACAAAGTGAAATCCCTATTTTTAAAAGCCTTTCACTCCTCTTCCACTAATGAGATCAACAAGTTCAGAAAATGTTGGATTTTTTTTTTAGTGGTGAAGTAACAGTAATGAAAATCTCGATAGCCATTTTAAATAAAAGCTATACCTAATATATTCAACCTCCAACTGTAGAGCAAAGAACTCAACAGAATTGTTTTATCTAACATTTTTAATACCCGAATTGAAACCAAAATCAACACTCGGCAACACATCTCAAGCATAGATTACATATTTTAAAGTATACGTAACATCTTAATATAAATGTCATACAGGACTAAATTGCTCTATACAAGTAAGAGACAAATCATGGGTCTTTATCCCTTTTACAACTTGACTTAGGCAAAAAAAAAAATCTTTCAGAATTTACTGTGGAATTCTTTCTTAAACAAGAAATACTGAACACAGTTCACTGTCAAATGCAACACTAAAGAGGATGGCTACACACAGAGTCCATTTTGTATTCCTATGTCACTTGTTTCTTACAAGGGAGTTTCCAATTGTCCTTATCAAACCATGGCAAGCAATTCTGGAATCATTTAATATATACACAACAGCCATGCATAGAGTTTAAGGGAGTACTTGAGCCAAATATGTGTTCTACTCAAATACTTTCTTCATACAACTGCTAATTTTCTGCCTTGTTCTGATAGCCGAGACTGATAAATGACCTAAATGTTAGTTTTCTAATTTCCCAACCACTTAGTCTATTCTCTGGAGCCAAGTGTATATCCACACATGCAAGTAAAACCATAAAATTTCACACATTTGTATTGAGCTCATTATTTACTTTTTCAAAACCTTCTTTTGAAAAAGTAAATATGTTTTACTAACGTATAAAGATGATTTTCAAGAAATCCCCACATTCAATATAAAAGCAATAATTTAACTATGGCACTCATAAGCACACAAAGAAACCAGTACCAGTGACAATAAATTTTTAATTTCTGGCCAATTTTCGTCAGACATAAAATCCTAATATATTTTCGTATTATATTTTACTGTTTTCTAACAGAGCTGTGCTTAAAAGTTACTTTGAATGTTCATTATGAAATTAAAGACAATAAGTTATATGACCGTAGATTTTTCTATTTCATTCATAAATCAATTTAACATGTTGATTTACAAGGGTGCAATGGCATGTTAATTCTGTTTATTAAACATGCTTGGGAGTGGCTTATAAAATGTTGACAGAATAGTCCTTTGTATACATCATGAGATACATAAAAGTTTCAGTAAAATATTCACATTTAGATGTTATTAAAATGTAATATTTTTGTTTGTAAATATACTACTTCTTGACACTTGCCTAGAAGCAGCCCATAATTATCTGTAACCAGAGGCATGACATGTATACACACATATTACAAATAACACACAAACACCCACGTAGTCATAACAGGAGTAGAGTATCTCTGTAGGCCTGTAAGTATGTTATCGTAGGTATATATAAAGACCTAACATGTTTTTAAGTGAATTATATTTCCTAGGATAGAGCAAAGTTTATCTCAGGTATTTTGACTAACCATACAGCAGAACTTCATAGTACTTGCAAATTCATTCCAAATAAAGAAACCGAAATATATGAACTTTAGAAAAACTTGAATTGCTATGAGTTTTCTAGTTAAAGAAGCTGGTATCTTCTACTCTTTCATCTCATTTTTTAAAAACAGTCTTGTTTTGGAAAGACTATTTCCTTAGGTACAATTTGCAAGTCAAGCATTTACAATCTAAAAAGCAATTAAATAGCTCAGATGTAGGTTGTTTTAATTGCCTGAATCATTTTTAAAACATAAGGTAACCTGACATTTTAAAGCAATTACAATTATATTCCTAAGAAATGCTAGGGTATTTTATATTCTGCCTGCAAAATGGCAACCAATTAAAAAGATCAACATAGATTGTTTTATTTATTAGGTCCCCCTAAATAAATTGTCCAAGGGGAAGGCCCGGGAACACAGAAACAAAAAAGCTATTAAATTAAAATTGTTCTTTAGAAATACCTGGGCCTTAAAAGGAAAACAACAAACAAGCACTTGCTGGCTTCAGATTCATTTAAAAACAACAGGCTGGGTGGAAAGGATGCAATGAGAGCACAGTAATTTTAAAAGGCATTGTCTAGAAACTAGAAATGAGGAGAAAACAACCTCAATGCTCTATGATTACCCAAGAACGGGTTTGGCCAGATGAACAAGTCTGCTACAAACTCTCCCCAAGGCAGCTGAAAGACTATCAAACAAAACTTTATTAAACTGGATTACATGGTCTCCCTCCTCTCATTAAAAGCTGAAGGCCACACGTTTATGATGGGGGGGGGGGCGGGAGGGAGTCCCTACATGGAACCCAAAGTAGGCCTAGGCCCTCTTTTAGTTTGTTTTCATTAATACTAACACTGTTCAGACAAACCACTATTAAATTTCTTTGCCAGCAGGTCAAGTTCCAGAATCCCAGGTAAAGCATTCAGAGCCCTAAACCCTGACAGGAGTTAGTTGCAAGGCCATTTAGATATGCCCGCAATAACCAGTTGATTACATCGTTATATGAAATTGCACTCCTCTTTTATTAGGAGACTTTAACCTCATGAAGGAAAAAAAAAAAAAATGCCACCTAGCTTAGTCCTATCTCCTGTTTCAAGGACTTTCAAAGAAAAAAAAACAATAGCTGGAATATTTCTAACTTATTTACACTTCCCCTTAATTAAATCCAGGTAAAAACCATTTTCAATGCTTCCTTCATAACATGTAATCTGTAAAATGATTCTTTAGACTGTCTAGATGGAACGTTTTCTTGGCCTTGTCATTTGTACTTTGATATCTTTAGATTGTTTTATTATATGCTTAATGGTTGTTTAACTATAAATACAATTTCTACTTTGGCCTGCTTTATGTAGATATGTCTAAGTAATCAATTTGTATCTAAAACTTCAGGCCAAAACAACCCTTTCATTTCATTGATAAATACGCAAAATGTCTGTTCTTTAAAAGCAGTTTCCCACTAGCCTCACAATCTACCACACTGTCACCAACACTATTTAGACTTCAATAAGTAGTGTTTAGAGTTGAGATATCAAGAAATAGTCCTCGCATGCATACAAAATGTCTGCAGTCATAGTCCTCTTGGTGCTCTATCTCAGCACTGACCTTTGTTCAAAGGCTTTTACTTTTTAATGCAGCAGTTAGAGATAACTACTTCATTTATCAAAACTCAATTTCCATAGTAACATCTAGCCTGGGGAGATTCAAGCCCTCACACTAATCCAACAACCCATTCAAAGGAACTGTTGAATACTTTGGTTTCCATAGCAATGATGGAATAAAACATTTTGCTAGGTCATTGCTTTTATTAGCAAACTTATTCTTTGAACTTTAGGTAAGGCCGCACTTAACTGTGAAGGAAAGGGAAAAAAACCTACAATCGCTTCATGTAAGTTCTTTCCTTAATGGCTGTTCTTTAAAGAAAATCACAAATTGTACCCAAAATAGTATAAATTTTTTGTTATGTGTACATATTTAAAGCATGCCACCTAGCTTGATCCTAAAATGAGCTCCGATACAAGGATTTAAGATTAAAAAGCCCTTAAAAGTGCTGTGTAGATCCGGCAAAATAAATATTTATAAAATTAAAGGGGCTCAGCTTTACAGCATATTTTAAACAAAGATGAAACGTAAGCTAGAGTAAAGACAAAGTCTCTTAAATGCATAAAATGTGAGCCAGGGAGGTGTCCAAAATAACTTATAAATCATAACCCCATTTTGTCTAATTCAATATTCTTCAACTTTAGCCCTACTTTTCAAATACAGAAATCATGCTAAACACAAATATCTTAGGCTGAAGGTAAAACAAAAGATTAGAAGCTTTAGATGACAAATGGTAAAGAGTTGTTAGTCCTTAATATGGCTTTATGGAAGCGCACTGATCTAGTACCAGAGAAAAGTGTTTTTTCCCTTCAAGCTAGAAACAGTGCCATTTTATTTTAAAATCCACTGGTAAACACTGTTGTTTACATCTTTGGGTAATTAATTCTATGTAAAATGACAGGAGGACTTAGTGAAGGAAAATCAGCCTTCCTGGAACCAGACTTTTTTACTGAACTGAATTTTGAGCCAAGCCAGTGCTGAAAAGGTAGGCCATTAAAAAATAAAAGTTGACAGAAGAAAGAAGAGATCAAACACGTGTTGGCTTTTAAAAGGATGAATACCACTTACACTATTTACACAACTCACAGAATTAACAAGAAAATTACATACCAGTATGAGTCCTCAGGTGAGCTTTTAAATGAGAAGACTTTGTATAAACTTTTGTGCAGCCTAAAATAAAGCAGGGAAGGAAGAACAGCTTGTCATTTTGAGATCCTTTTGAAATCTTTACATTTGATGATTCAGTGTTTAAAATCTGGCTTTAAAGAAGAAATCTCTCATGCTAGGTGAGATACTTGAAGCTTCACTTTAAAAAGTTGTAAAGACAGTCCCCTTATTACCTTACTAAAGGTATAAAGAGATTTGCTTTATACGTCACTTTAGAAGGAAACAGTACAGATAATCAAGCCAAGCTACAAATGGGAAATTCGTGTTTATATTCTAGTGAGCGGTTTATACTAAACAGAATTCAGAGCCTGAAAAAATTCTAATGTCTCTAAAACTGAGTGTTAAACTATTATCCAAGATGATTGCAACTTTCTGTTCTACATTTCTTTTTCTACAGTTAGTATCTGATGCCATATCATATACCATAAGTTAATAAAGCATACCCTGTAGTGTAGTAATCTTAAACTAGCTTATGCCAGCAGCTCATAGATATATCCATAACCATAGTCAATTTTTATTTTGGGCCATGTCTCTCATTAAGAATGAGCAGTCTCCTGCCTACCATCAGGATATCAATTCCAACTTCATGGCCACACCTTATTTTCCCCTATCCTATATTTAATCTCTCCTCAGGGTGCTTAATTTAGAACTAAAAGCTCCGATTTAAGTTTATTTGGCTAAACTCAAAATTTAATTTTCATTTGATACTAAGGAGAAAAAGTACAAAGAAGCTTTTTTCCAGATTCTGGCCATTTAAAAAACTTTACATATAAAATAAGCAATCCACATGGTTAAATACCACATGAAAGCACAGAATCTGGGATAGGAATAGAATTTAAAAAATAGGCAATCTTTATTGCCAGAAACTAATTTTGTCATAAGTACATCTAAAACCTGAGGCTGAAAAGGTAAATATATGCCAAACAACGCTAAATACATGTATTGCTGTTTCAACCAGTAGCATCACTTACCAGGATAATCGCAGTAGTGGATGCGTCGTTTCTCCAAATCGGGGTTACTCCTTCTATTGTATCTGACAGGTTGGATATTTTGTGAATTAACTGGCAGGGTAGCAGGTATATTTGGATTGTGAATTGCCAGTTTAGAAGCAATTGTAGCAGCATAGGATGGAGGTGGGGTTAAATTCTGGAGCATCTCTGCTTGTCTATCTGGACTCCCAGGCTCTGAGCTTGGTGGTGACGGGGGAAAGTAAGTGGCCTGTTGTGGAAGAAACTGACTTGGCATTGTGTATGTGCAAGGGGGCATGCCCTGGAATTGTTTCATTGCAGTCTGCGGAACAGCAGAAGTGTGTGTGTTAAGGCCTGCCATGGCAGCCGACATAGAAACATTAAGAGTGTCCATTACTGCTGTCTGGTTTGTAGAACTGGGCATATCTAGATCCGGTGTATTCAGTAGCTGGTACAGGTGGCCCTGCTGGGGAGGGACAGAAAGATGAAGATCTGGTGTAGGAAGTTCTTGTTTGATGAAAATATTGTTCACCTCTGGAGCTGCGGTCTGGTGTGAGCTGAATATACTGGTGAACTCAGGGAGGGCCTGGGTCGGGGCCGGAGGAGGGGCAGTCGTTTCACTCTGGTGGCTGAAAATGGTAACAGGTTCTGTCTTGATGTGTGTTACGCACGGTCTCTGGGATTTGTAGAGGCCAGTTCTCAGGTGAGTGATGTCAGGGAGGAAGACGTTCATGTTGATACTGTAAGGTAACCCTTCACTGTCAGTGAAGAACTGGTCTACGACTGAGGCACTGTCTCGTCTATACTTTTTATGCTCTGGAATTATAGAAACTGGAGGAAGCTGAGGTGTCAGATACTTCTCCATTTCACATCTTGTCTGGAAAAAAAAAAAAAGAAATACAAACATGCATAATCCACCCAATTCATCATCTCAAGAAGACAAACAGTGTTTACTATAAATTCCCAACAAGCTCTAAAAATTTCCAGGGCAAACTCCTAAGTGTTGCTTGAAAATATATATATTTTCAACAATAATTGCGTCACCAAACCTTACAAAATTCTGTGTAACATGTATTTGGTAAAACCTTTCCAACAACCAAACCCAGATTAGAAAGTGAGAGACTAATCAAAAAAATCAGGAAGCAAATGGAAAACAGTCCTTTCGGATCCAATAAAGTATATTATCAAAAACAAGCAAAATTCCCGTCCCAATACACAATTCAGTACAATTGAAACAAGCATTGTAATATTGCAAAGTACACTGAATTCTATGTCATGTAGTTGAAAGTAATGTGTGGTTTTGTTTGTTTTAAAGTAAACCTTAAAAATATTGTGGAAGGTTTTCTTTTTCTTGAATAGTTTTTATCAAAATATCTAACATAAAACATTCCTTGGCTATTTCAGGACATTTTTTGGTTGTTGTTTATACTTCAAGGGAAACTTAAATACAACGTTTTGAGTAAAACATCTATAAGAACAACTTCACATTCAACATTTGATCTAAATGTTGATTTTAATCAGCAGATTCTGTAACTGGTTAATATGATAATGAAATGTTTCTATTCATATCACTATCTAAAACAGATCTTTAATTACCTAGGGGAAAATCACTCCCTTGGTAGAGTGGTGAGAAGGGGCCGTGGGTGGGAGAGGCTGCTGTATCACCAGCACAGTCATCAGCAAAACATTTATCATGTCCTCCTCAGTGGGCCCATGTTACATTCCCCCTTACCCTGTAAAAAGCCCAGTCATCCCTTATATTCTAGTTTTCAAATGGTGAATTTTTTTTGGACATAATCCAACTAGTCCCCTCAATCTTTACACAGGTGTCTTCTCCCCTACGAAAATGTATACTTATTTTTAATTTTTAACACTGAAAAGGACATTTCTGGGGAGAAAAAAAAAACACGCCAACTAGATGGTTCATAGAACTATTAATCGTGGCAACTTAAGCGATGAATAATAGTCCTTTTTGCTACTATTTAATTTCAAAGCGTTTCACATCAGACCTTGTATGATAATGTGGATCCAGGTTGGATTTCCCGGACAGACACTATTTAAAAATAAAATTAACGCTCTAGTCATGTGAGTCACATCTCTGACAAACGCCACTGCCCTTTCGCAGCACGGCGACACTCGCAGCCTCCTAGAGCCGGAGTAGGAGCTGCACGGCAAACACACACTATACCAGGCGGCTAGTAAACCAAGCGGCTTGAAATAAATCGAACTAAACCCATACGTGCACTTCGCTCCCGCGGTGGTTAGTGGTTTCTGATTTTAGCTCTTCCAGCTGTTTGCATGTGGGTATGTTTCCAATTTTTTTTTTTTTTTTCCTTGGGACAGGCTAAAAGTCCCGGGAAGTTTTTTCTGGGCTATATGACTCCCTGCGTGGGCGAAAGAAACAGGCGGTTGCTCTAATTCGGCTGCCGGGCAAGTGTAAAAGCCAACTGCCAGCTTTCAACGCGGCTCCGGGAGGAAATTTACGCGCACATTTAGAAAAACAACAACCCTGCTCTTTTTTTTTTTTTTTTTTTTTTATGACCTTTTATAAGAGGAAACGAGAAGCGCTCGGATACAACCTGTGTTCTCTAATTCCCATTTCCCAAAGGTAGCACCAGATCGAGTCCAACGCAGGTAGAGGAGCCAAGGGGTATAAACCAGCACCCCAGGACCCGGATTTGT
>NW_004567111.1:21679114-21804377 GCF_000260355.1 Condylura cristata
CGCGGGCTGCGCCTGTGGGTGATGGTGCGGGTGCTTCAGCTCCTCGCCGGGGAAGAGCGCCGCGTCGCGGGCTGGGTTCGCAGCGCCCAGCACGGGCTTGAGCTGGGCGAACACGGGCTCGTCCTGCGGGGCCGGCAGCTGGGGCACGGGCCCCAGGCGGGCACTCATGGTCAGCACCCGAGTAGCCATGGGCACTCGGGGGGTGGCTTCGGGCTCGGGTCGGGCGCGCTTCCCACCTCGCCCACGCTGGCTCGGGCCGGCGAGCTCGGCGCGGGGCCGGGGGCGGAGGAGGGGAGTCTCCGGGCGGACCCCTCGGTCAACAGCAGGCGCAGTTTTCGAAGGCGCGCACGAAAACCAAAAGTCGTCCGTTCCGCCGCGCGTATACGCCAACGTCCTCCAGACGGCCACTTTCTCCCGCCCCGCCCCGCCCCGCCGCACCGCGCAGCACTCCCTCACACGCCGGAGCCCGCTCCCGCCACCGCTGGTCTCGGCGAGCGAACTGCCAACGCGCGTACCTGCCCCGCGACTACTGACACTTGACGCCCGCCGCTTGTTTTACCCAACTCTGGGTGGGCGGGGCTCGCCTGCCAAACTGACAGATCGGCGACGAATCCCGGGGCCTAGAGGCCGCCCGGGCTCCAGAGGATAACCTATGAAAAGAGAGGAATTCTCCAGGGCCCCGCCTCCGCCGGGCCGACCGCGCCCCTCACCGGCCACGAGCTTCGCGCTCAGGGCGGCCGCGCAGTTTGTACACAACTTCTGTGACAGATTGGGCTGGAGGAGCCGGGGGCGGAGGGAAGAAGAGAAGAGGGTGGAATCTAGGAAGAGAGGGAGTTAGGGTGGAGACGTGGAGGGAGATCTCTTCGGACTGTTCTCTGCCAGGATTAAGGAGAAAAAGAGTTGTGCACGTCTTAGGTGTTGTGCAAGGACCTGAAACTCAAAAACTGAAACCCAGTAGGCAGTTAGGTGGGGGCGCTCAGGTTTGGGATACTTGTTTAGTGAGTGGGTATTTTTAAATATACAAAATGTACTTTTCTTTAGCGGAAAACTAGGGCGGTGTGATAAACAAATTTAAAAACAGCTCTTGTCTCTATTTATCTTTAGCAGAGACTATTCATTTAGCAAAGCAAATTCGAAATGTCCTGAATAGGTTTAATGGTGTGTTTTTTCAATCCTTGCACAAAAACTTGTTTTCCCCCTGCAGGATTCGGAGTGATTAAGAAGTTCTCACACATATTCCCACTTCTTACCCGCGTCTTGGGGGCGGGGGTTGGGAGTGGGGGCTATGAATTTTGAAGTTTTCAATATTTACACTATGTTGATCCTAGCCGAGGCATGGAATCTAATTTAAGCACTAATGACTAGATCAAATGTGTTTAAATAGACATTACATCTTTGACTTATTTTTTGCTAGCACTGTATGTTCAAAAAATGGAGTTTAAAATTTACAAAACAGAAGCGTAGCACATTTACCTAACACCGTGGCACCTTTTCCTACGAAAAGACAACCCAGAAAGCCACAAACATTAGATACACAGTAACTCTAAAAACTGGAAATCCACATTTGTTGGAAAGTAATAGCCAAACATATTATCGTCCATTTCCTATGTTATAATGGGAAGGTGAATTTTTGCCAACATTCACCTAAGGAAACCACTTCCCTTAATCCTTCATGTTCCTGTACATGATTTTATCTGGCTTATTTGAAGCCGGAACAATAAACTGCAATAAAAATGCCTGGAATATTACTACATATGTATGTATGTTGACAGCACACTGTACCATTAGACAGTTTTACGTATACAACAGTCTACTCGTCGCTTCAGAGTAAAACAGTTTTTAAAAAATAGTTATTAGAAAAACATTCACTTCAAAGAATAGCTGTCAAAGTTATGGATCTCATTTGAGTATGTGGATTTAAAATAACTGATACAAAATATTACAGGTATTTATTATTAGAAAACACAAAATCATGCTATAAAATGAGATTTTTTCCTCCTTTTCATTCTCTTATTAATTCATGGTTCATTTTTATTACTGTTATTATCATTTCAGAGATTGGCTGATGACTGCTTTCACAGACCAAAATATTATTTTGTATTTTTGCAAATCTTTTTTTCAGCAAACAACCCCATACAGTCCACTTTCACCTTTTAAAATTAAATAACTCAGAAGCTTACTTCTGAGGATATAACACTTTTTAAAATTTTGAACATTGAAATATCTTTATTTAGTGCTGACAACATGATCAAAGCTGAGTGCAATATAGTTAACTTCTAATAAAGCTTGTATTCTTGTTAATCAAAATCTTATTGAGACTTGGTGCCTTTGGAATCTATCTATATTTTAATCTGCATTTAAGCCCATCTAGACCTTCCTTTAGTTTTTTTCACCAGAACATCCATGACCTGTTATTTCAATCTAAGTTTTCACCTCAATCAATGCCAGTTGTTTTACTTAAAATGTTTCTACATTTCACACCATTTAGCAAACATTCCTTTACAAAAGCTTTCTTATTACCAAAAAAATCCAGCTATTGAGTAAATTTTTAATCAAATACTTTTGTGATTCTGCTTGCTATTTTTCACATTTCGACCTTTCCTGATACTGTTTTACATATAGATAGATAGACACTGTTTTATATATATGTGTGTGTGTATATATATATATATACAGAGAGAGAGAGCACGCACGCTATAGTTGGGCTTGCAATACATTTACATAGAAAAGCTGAAAATAATCATTTTTGCTCAAATATTTACATTTCATTTCTGACAAGGGTTCATTAAATAGCTGCCACTTTTAAGTAATGGTTTTTCTGAAATGCCTAGCTGTGCAATCTCACAGAAAATAACTAGCTTAGCACTGTACAATAGTACAGAAATTGGAAAGTAATCCTTTTCTGAGACATTTGCCATGAGTTTTTTGAACATATAAAGAACATGTTCAACTTAGCTTGCTTACTGTGGCTGTTTGCACAAATGCTACAACTGCAAACTTGCTTCATCAACTTAGCAAAAAGGGTTAAAACTTGATATTTTTCAAATGTTCCAGGTTCTGCATTGGCATGATGCCAGACAGTGTGAATGGACAGATCCTCAATTACTTTGAACTTTCTAGTTCTTTGCATTCCTTCCTGCTTAGTAGTGCTGTACCATTAGGGAAGATAGGAGAAAACAAAAAACAAATGTCAGGTTTCAGAAATCAATTAGTGGCCTGGCAATGGTGTGTTAACTGAACTGTGCCAAAACAGAATTCTGAAAGCAAGAAATTAAAAAATCGAGTAGTCAAGTTAGGTAGGAGGTAAGCATAGAAGCAATGTGCATGCTTTAGTCCTTAGTCACTGAGCAACACAGATTTAGTCTTAGAATAAACCGTGTCACTATCTTTACGGGAATAAATATGTCTGAATGTGTGGGGGCTGAACAGGCCTTCAAGGATGGGGGAGGGGAAGATTTGAAGGAGGCAGTGGAAAAAAATGGATAAATAGCTTCTGAGTGATGAGATGAGAGAAATATGAAGCTATTACAGGGGCAATGTTCACAGAAAGACACGGCATAAGAAGTATCTATTCAGTTAGGAAAAAATGTCAGGGAGGGCTTGAAATGAAGGGGTCGAGAGTATTATATACAACGTTTTATTCACTATGATTGGAAAAATATTCACAGGATATTCCATTTCTGTAAATGAATCAGAATCAAATTACCCAGTGAGATCAGACACACAGAATAAGAGTGAGCTTGAGTAAAAATAATTTTTATAAGGGAGTACACTCTTTTCTAGGGTAAGATTATTTCATTAAAAGTGACTTTTTGATTTTCATTGATTACCTGGTGTTTCTATGTCAATAGAAACATAAAGCATAATTGTTGTCCTCTATAAAAGTTCATGTTTTTCATCCTTTATTTTTCATTAATGGTTGCAATAGGATTTTATAATTATATTTTTATATAAATAAAAGTATTAAAAATACCTAACATCTTATTTTCGTAGCATCTCTCATACTAGTTGTCAAGAAATTTAAAATGTATTCCTGAAATTTAAATAGTACAGCGAACCAGCGTTAAAATAAAAAAATTACCTGAAAAAAAGAAAATAAATATTTTATTTAAATTTGGACTTAAACATGTCCTTCCTGAAATACTTCAGAAAGCTCCTAATATACGTTATTCTTAAATAAACTGTAATTTACTTAACCTTTTAAAAATATAGTAGTAAATGAGAAGAGTAGAATTTTACCTTTGAGAAGGACTGGGATTGCTTTTTCCACCTCGTTAGTATAATATGCAGACAAAAATGACATTAATATAAATGCGTTGAGCCAAGTTATAGGCCAAGCACACGGTCACTTAAACTGTACAGTATTTGAATTCTGACTCTAAACATGATAGGAAGTGTTGAGAAATCCTCAACTGAAGCAGGTACACCAAACAATCTTTTAGAACACTAAGGAGGCCACATCACCAGCATCACAATGAACAGAGTTTTGAGCCAACTGCTGTTCATGTGATGAAACACACTACTAGCCTAGGCAGTGGGCACAGGCTTGTTCTCCTACCTGGTACCCACAGGTGTAAAAACAGTAATTTTCCAATTTACTGGGGATTGAAAATCAAAGTTGGGAAGGTGGGGAACTGGTGCACTTTGGGTACCATGCAGGCGGACAAGTCTTTTAGGAGAAGAGAGTATAGACATCTCATTAGAAATTGTTTCATTCTATGTCCTCTGTATGAATATTTTAAATTAAGAAAACCAGATTACACATGCAGATCTTTGAAGACATAAAAAGTATCTAGAATTAAGAGGCTACATACTTTGTTAAAACACTGTAAATAACCAAATTAATTTAATAGAAGAAAACAAAACAACAAACAAAATGAAATACTTGAAATAACTTTTAGTAAAAATCAATTGTAGTTTAGGTGACCTAGGAGCTTGAATATAGCATTTTCTAAGTAACTTTAGAACTGAGGTTACCAAGGGCCTCTCTGGTGGTACAGGGGTTAAGTCTAAACACTATGAGACTGTCAGCAGCCACAGCAGCACAAGTTCGATCTCTAAACAGGGAGCTGATCCACATGGCGCAGCAGACCTCTCCTGTCTCACCCCTGTTCCCCTGAGCAAGTATATCTTGATCAAACTGTCTGTTCTGCTCCTCACTCTGTCTCAGGAGAATCCTGTCACCTACCCCACTCCATCTCTGACCTGCACCCCACTTCTTATATACAAAAATAAAATCTTTTTAAAAATCTAAAAAAAAAAGACCTGACCAGAGGAGAAGGAGGGAAGAGGCAGAAGCAGAGATGCAGGAGGGGCCCAATGGACTTCCATGGTGGTATCAACCTAGGATTACCTTAGATCATAAACAGTGTTACATCAATAAGAAGAAAAAAAAACTTTTTATCAACAAAAAATTGTAGAATTTAAAAAATAATTCCAATAGAGTTGTTTTCTGCGTTGAGGACCCACTTCTGGTCCATCCCATCATGACCTCAACCCACACTTACACACACACCAGTCTCTAGCCTAATTAAGTGCCTGCAAACACGTACTGAATCTTCTATGTGCTGAACACTACTGCAGGTCTTAGAAACACAAAGATGAGTGATTCAGCCCAATATATCATCTCACAGGTAACCCCTTCCTCAAATATGCTTCATTTCTTCCCTCAGTGAGTAGACTGGAGCCCAAGTTCTACATTGTGGGACTTTCTGCCAACCTCCAATCTCTACAACCTCCCTCAGGAACTCCAGGCTCTAATCATAGGACTTCCTTGTCATTTCCCCGGAGGCTTTGTTGTTTCCCCCAACTGTAACGTCTTTCTTTAACTACATATACCCTATAGCACAAGCCCAGTTATTACCCCAGTTCTCTTCCAGAGTCACTCCATATTCCCCTATAAGAATTACCTCCTGTTGGTTTCTCAAGCACATTAGTTTTATATCTTCAGTAAAGCACTGCTTATGCCATCTACTTTATGTCTGCATCTCCCAACAAATTGTGTGTCCTCGAAGGGACACCTCTTTGTGTTCCTCATGATACCTCCTAGTACAGTGTCCCACACAAAAAAGGCAATAGCTGTTTGGTGAACTCAATCTTACTCATTATAGATATGAAAGCTGAAGTTAAGAATAAAAGCTTGATAGGATGCCATCTACAAGTGTAAAAAAGTAAGATTAGAAAAATCACTGTTTACAACCATGATGATCTTAATTGATTCAGGCAATAATCAATGGAAGCTAAAATGTTAAATAGGGTATTTTACATAAGGAATAGGGTATTTTACATAATCTGAAAGTATTTCCCCATATATGAAGTATTAATTACAGAAGGATCACACCAATGGAAACACTTGATAGACGGTATCTTAAATAAATGATCAAGATTAGCATCATTTTGTGGAAGAAACTGACCACCTTGTCCTTTCTGAAATAATAAACTGAGAGGATAAAACATTATTTGTTTTGTATTCCTTTCAAAAAAAACAAAAAAAGCATCAGCTAAATCTAACCATTAGGAAAGACCAAAGAAACTCAATTTGAGGAACTTTCTACAAACCACTGACCTCTCTTTTCAAATTTGTAAATATTATGCAAGAGCCCCAAAACACACCCCAACCTTTTTAAAAAAAAGAATAGATACTCCTCCTTTGCTTTACATGGAAGAGGAAGATGGCTACAGTGAGTATTACTAGATAACTAGCAATTTGTTTATAAATTAAATTTTCATGCTTTGAAATTCTACTTTTAGTTTACTGCTCAACAGCACTTAAGTGTATACAAAAAATAGGTAAACCACAATGTTTACTCAGTATTGTTTACAAGGCACATTGTTAAGATAATTAGCAAAATTTGAGTATAGACAATGCTATACTTCCTAATTTAATAACGTAATCCTACTTCTTAGGATTTATAACTAATTAAATATGGACACAGGCTCAAAATGTGTGTGGATGTGAGAGAGAGAGGGAGACGAGAGAAACAGAGCAGAGATGGCTAAATGTGAGCAGTAATTTGGGTAAAAAGCATATTCATGCAACTTTTTCCTTTAAAGTTGAAATATTTTTGAAATAAAAAGGAAAAAGGTATAAACATTTAGGAATTCTATTTACTCTCATCAAAAAAATGTGATCTGAATTTCTCAGACTGATTTTCACATAGTCTTATTACAGGAAAACCCATCACACACCAGAAAAGCAATTCCATCTCCATTAAAACCAAACCCTTTCCTCAGTTTTTGCAGACCTATGGCATTATTGTCATTGTAATCCTGATGTCCTGGGTACAAGTTCTGTTACTGTTTTTGTATATTCCATGTACTCCCCCACCCCCCGCAACTCAGCCTCTGCTGTGTAAAGTATTAAATGAAAATGTTTATCAAATGAAGAGCATGTACCTGTACTTGTATATACACACACACACACATCTCCCCACAGGTCTCCAGAACCTCAGACTAAAATGTTAGAAAGGTTTATTACTGACATTATTACAGCAATGTCTTTCTAAGGTACTGGGAGACATTTAGTTAAAATGATGTGACATGGGGCCTCCTTGGTGGCCTAAAGGTTAAGTGTCAGTGCTGTCACCTCTCAGGCCTGAGGTCCACTGCAGCCAGGGAGCTGACCCACATGGCATAGCAGAACTCTCCAGTCTTGTATGCTGCTCCCCTCAGCAGCGTGTTTTTGTTGATCTACTTGTTCTGCCCTCCACTGTCTCTGGGGAATCCTCTCACCCCCTCCAACATTTCTGGCCTACACCCCAGTTATCATATGCAATAAATAAATAAATAAATAAACCTTAAAAAAAAAAACACAGAGACAGTGAGCTTTGAGTAAAGCTATGAATAAAATAAGACTGACCGTGAGTTAATAATGATTGAAGCTGGATAATGAGTATATACAAGTTTCATTCTATTTTTGTATCTCTTTGAAATGTTCTATAATAAAAAAAAATTTTTAAGGTAAGCACAATAGATATAGAAGTAATGATAAGCTCAACTTGAACAACCAATGACATAGCAATTTTATTACAATGTAGTTTAGGTTATGTTTTGTCTTTTAATTTTCTTTTTTAAAGATTGTATTTATTTATGCATATAAGAATTGGGGTGCAGGCAAGAGTTTCAGGGGTTGAGACATTCACCAGGGACAGAATGGGGAGCAGAACAGGCAGATCTATTGAAATACACTGCTGAGGTCTCGAGACAGGGGAGGTCTGCTGCTCCATGTGGGTTAGCTCCTTGGCTGGAGATGGAACTCCTGTCACAGTGTCTGGTGGTAATAGTTTAATAGTGTTAAGACTTTAATGCCTAAGCCACCAGGAAGGCCCTGCCTTAACTTTGAAAGACAAACACACCAGAGAACTGCTGTAAAACCACGGCCCCTCTTTCCTGAAGCCACTACATTCCAATACCAGGCACTGGAACTGGCAACACAGAGCTCAAGTAGCATGAAAGAAAGACCTAAACTACCAGAAAAGTTGAACTTCTCTGAGTGTTTTTCAAATGTGAAAAATACTGGACTCTTCTTTGTGCCACCGGATAATTTTAAGAAAATCAGATACTTATCATCGATCACCTCTGGCAAAGAGAAGTAGGTTACTTAAAAAAGAAAAGAAATAGATAAGCAAATTCTGCATGTATGGGGAAGGAGGTAGATTAAATATTTCCTATAAAAAAGAATATTTAATATAACTAACAAATTTTTACTAGATTCCTACTATAGGCAAAACACTGGGAGTGAGAGCAAAGCACGTTCCTTCAAGTGAATAGTTTTCCCTTCTGGTTGAAGTGGCAATGTATGCATACATTAAATACAAAATAACTATCATGAGCAAATGAATGACCAACAAGGAAGAGAGCCACATGTGTGGACTTTGATTCTTGAATTGTCCTTTAAAGAAAACAAGATTCTGCAAAACAGTAGAGAAGAGAAGAGAGTAGGAAATTCTAGGTAAGCAATGGCATGATAGTCAGGGTATTAGATCATATGATTTGGTGAAAGCTGTTAGCCCATGGATTAATCAAATATGAGTTCTATGTGCTGTGTAAGGAGCTTATGTCATAAAGTCCTGGAGAATGCAAAATTGTAAATCAATGTGTCTGTGAAGTTAAAAACAATTGATCCCTCTACCTTCATTTCCCCAAATTGTGACTTTCTGGGAGAAAATGTTTTGGAGCAAAGAATGAATATCCACAACCATGAAAGTAATCATTAAAAATTTGTAAGAGGTGGGCACTCCCTGGTGGCGCAGAGGTTAGAGCACTGCACTAAGAAGCTTAAGCCAATTCCGCATGAGTTCGATCCCCGCATGCCTGCCCCGGAGGAGATCCACATGGTGAGGCAGACCTCTCCTGACCCGCCCGCTGCTCCCCTCAGCAGTGTACTTCGTCGATCTGCCTGTTCTGCTCCCCACTCTGTTCCTGGTGAATCCTCTCACCCTCCGCATCCCTGGCCTGCACCCCAGTTCTGTATGAATAAATGAATCTTAAAAAAAAAAAAAAAAATTGTAAGAGGCCCTCCCTGGTGGCGCAGCGGTTAAAGCACAGCACTAAGAAGCTAAAGCCACTTCAGCATGAGTTCGATTCCCACTGGAGCTGATCCACATGGCTGGCAGACCTCTCCTGACCCACCAGCTGCTCCCCTCAGCAGTGCATTTTGGCAGTCGGCCTATTCTGCTCTCTGCTCTGTCTCTGGTGAATCCTCTCACTGCCCCTGCACCTCTGGCCTGTACCCCAGTTCTGTATGCATAAATAATTAAATGTTTAAAAAAAATCTGTAAGAAAAAACACAAGAAAACCCAGCAGAAAACTAGTCAATGATGATAACTAGGTATTTCACAAAAGAAGAGGTAGATAAGTGGTCAGTAATTGTGTGAGATGATACTCATCCTCACTGTTCTCAAGGACATGCAAGTCAAAGTAGCAGTGACATGCCATTTTTTACTCAACTGAGGACAAAATGAACATTATTCAGTGATCCCACGTTAGTAAAAATGTAACTCTATGGATTTTATAAAATGTGTACTTGTACAGAGGGCAACACAGAGCATCTAGCAAAAGGTAGTGTTTCATATACTTCAAAATTCCACTTTCAGGAATTCATTCCTCAAAACTATTTAAGTGTGCAGAAAGAGAAACAGATGTATCAAAATATTTGTTACAGCATTGTTTGTAATAATGAAAAACCTCAGGCTACCTAAATACTCAGCTGTAGGTAGTATAACCATCAGGTAAATGATTAAAAATTTTTGGTGTAGCCAGAATTTATAAATCCATGGAAAATAAAATCAAGCAATTTTGACTGAATTAAATAGGTAAATTTGTATTAACATGAAATTATCTTTAAAGGCATACTAAAAAATTGTCACTGGCTAATACATAGTTCATGGTGTGGTTTATGTAAATAAATTATATGATGCACATAATTTTTAAAGTGGTTTACACAAAATTGCTAAGAGTTCACTTTTAGGAAGGTGAGAGAGAATTAGAGACTAGGAAGGCAGACAAGGAGGGAGGTTGCTATCTATGTTTCAAAAATTATTAAGATGTCAGTATTAGGACACAAGTATTGTCAAGCATTTGTGATGACTACCTTCACAGATGCCCTACAACTATGAAATTAGCTTGTATTAATGGCATTTATTGCCCTGAGAGGAACCAAAGGATTCATCTATTTTAATGGAACTCAATTCTGGAGAAATGGAAGTCATTTACGGAGTACCCATGACACAACTTAGATAACGTAAACTAATAAGCAATGGGTATTTAAAGGACACCAAAAGTGTTATTAAAGCTGAAGCACAAAACACTATGAAAGTCCAGGAGAAAATGCTTTCTCTATGACAGCTCAGCAATGAAGGCTTCTGGAGAAAGAGATCACTGAGAAAGGTCCTAAAGAATTTGAGCTTAGTTTTTTGACACTGAGCAGTGATCTTCCAAGACATGACCTTGGGGATCTATGATAGGAACAAAAAACTAGAGGTCATTCAAGGTAATACATGTCTGGAGTGAGGTCATTCATAGAAAGAAAGGCCTTAGAGGTCTCCTCAGTAGTGCAGTGGTTATTAAATTCTCCCCACCATCAAGCAATCGCCAGAGGCATGAGTTCAACCCCCAGGCAAGGAGATAATCCATCCGGCCCAGCAGACATTCCCAGTCTCACCTGCTGCTCCCCTCAGCAGTATCCTTCTGTATTTCAGTAGGTCCTCCTATTCTGCATTCCACACTGTCTCTAGTGAATCCCCTGAACCTCTGGCCTACACCTCAGTTTTTTTATACACAAATAAATTCTAAAAAGGGAGAGAGAAGCCTTGTGTCTACCCATATTTTTTAAATATTAGAAACTTAAATTACTGAATTTAGTTTCTTAATATACCTCAAGATCCAATACTGTTAGCAGTAACTACTGAAAAGCCATCAGCAAAATTATCAACATGCTGCTTGCTTATATCCCTTTGCTGAGTCAGTTTAGGGCATCTGATTCTTTAATTTTCCTACAATAATTATTTCTGATTAATTGTATCCCTGGAAAATCTCATCTTTCTCATTACAGATATTTGGTTATGTATAGTCACTTTTTTTTCTCATACATATTCTATTTTATGCTTTCCCTTGTTCATTTGGTAAATTGGTTAAATATGTTTAACTGTATGCCCCCAGGAACATATCATTGTTGAAGTGATCCTTGTTAAAATGTTTCGAAACTGATAGGAGAACAAGGTGGAATATTAACTTCTGAGCCACCTCAACCCTGGGACAGTCCACAGCCAGATGCACCAGCCTTCCTAGCATGTGGCGGCCCACGTTCTATGCCACTAGGTGACTCTGAGTCGAAGTTCTGTATGTTTAAGGAGGCAAGTCACTTCTTAGGAGCTCATGTTTTGCAAAGATTCAGCCATAATACATTTTTTATGATAGCTTGGTAAATCTCTTAAAGAAAAGGGAGAGGTTTATGACAGCAATGGTGATAAACCTTTAACTACATGTGTGCGGTTAACTCTGTGTCAGCCATTCAAGTTAACTTCTACCTATATTTATGGGCTTGATTGCATAATACGTGAAGTTCACAGGAAGTACCCAGAAGATAAGGTTATAGAGACAAGTTGTTTAAGTTTGAAAGTAAACCACAGCTTAGTTTGTAGACAATTTTGTAACACAAGTGAAGACTTCATTATTGGATAATTTTTTCTTTTCTCATAGTTACCACTAGGTGATTAATCACAGCTTGCAAGTGCATCATCGTTAACAAAAGAATGCAGCTTTGGGACTGACTGGCTGAAAAGTCAGTAAATTACATTATGTAAGTGAAGAGACACATTTGATGATATCCAAACCACCCCAAGCATATGGAGGATTTGCTTGTCTCATCATGTCTCACTAGATAGTGGCTTCCTTCACTGGCTTCATCCAGTAACAAGACTCATTTCTACTGACAAATGTTACTTGATCAGTACACCTTGCATTTGCCACAAGAAATGACCTTTCATGGTTAATGTATAACTAATTATTGTTCTTCCTCCGTGATAGCCTACATTTTACAGTAGAAAAACACACTGTGTCTATTAAGCACCCTAAAACACTAAAACCCATCCGATACTGCTAGTATACCTTCATAATACTTTTGGCATTGTATGATGGTTATTATATATTTCTGTTGTGCTTGCCCACCATTTTAGTTTTAGCTGAAGACCATAAAACTTTAGCCGTAATATTTAGATACTTAGAAAAATCAAGAATATTCTTCTTGCACGCACATTAAGAAGAATAAAAACCACTTTGGTGACAACAGAGGTGCTGAATGAAAATGTACATAGAAGAGAAACTACTTTATTCTAATGAAAGCAAATTACCCTAAAATCTTTGTTGTGGAAAATTAAAACTAATGACATGTTCATGCTGTAAGGCAAAATAGCCTGTAACCTAATTTCCCAGTGTGAGCTGCAGTTTATTTTCAAACGTAAATAACTTGTCCGTTTAATAATTTGCTTTCCCCCATTACTACACAAGAGCCATTTACAACAGACAACTTTCAAAAAACCATCCAGAGGAGTGCCATTATTTTCCGAGATAATTTTAACAGCTTAAATGATTTTTTTAAAAAAGTATTCCTTTATCTGAGGGCTCTCCCTTTGAAATAAATGTAAATAAATTATGCTACCTTATTAAATTTAAAAAAGGCCTGTTACCTGCTTTTCCTTGACCTTGTAGAGGTTTTCAGTGACAACTGAATTAAGCAGGTGAAGGAGGTTCTTCGAGGGGGGTCCAGTCACACTCCATTGTGTGGGATGACACCTAACAAAGCATTTAGATTACGCTGTGGAGGCAACAAAGCTAGGTATACTCTCTCCAGCTTCGAGTAAACAAGATTATTGTTCTCCATCCCTGCTGCTTGGAATGAATGCAATGCTGCACAGCTAATTGCTGCCATAATTAGGAAAGAAAAAAAAACCCGAAAAGACTGAAATGTATTAATTCAACATGGGTTAAACTTCAGAGAGAGATAGCATTTCTCCTCAGATACAGGTGTGGTCAACTCTGACCATACCTATAAATGATAAGTTTAAATGTTGACATGATATTGAAAAAAATCCTTTCTGGTTGGAAGGTAGCAAGTAGAACCAGGTATAAGTGCTTAATGGTAGTGCTTAGCCTTCTGGCTAGGGAAGGAGAAAAATCCCATTTGGGGATTTAATACGATGCACACGAGCAAATGCATTCAATTGAAAGGTTCCCCTTCTGAGACAGGCCTCGCTTGCACACAGGCTTTGCCCCACACCATTTCATAAAATATGCAATTTTCAAGCCATCTCCACATAAGGAGATTTCATTCTGCTGTTGGGAAATCCTTCCTCATATCTAACTAAATCACCCAATTTGCAATTTAGCAATCCTGTTTCCTCACCTCTTCAACAACATCCAACACTGTATATTAACATACATCTTGCAACAAAAAGACTAAGTTTAGTGCCACAAAATTAAAATGGGAGGACTTTAAAAAAAATCCCTCTGCCTATCTATACATGATAATTAGATTATTCATTTGGTTCAGATTTAAAGACAAGATTTAGGAATCTATTGTTTAAGTTGTGGATTCCCGTGTGGTGTTTCTAAATGTGAAGTCTGGGCAAACAGCTTCTGAGCAGCTGACAGAATTGTGGTTAACAGGTTAACAAGAACATCTCAGTTAAAAGCTTCACTTTTTTGTTCTGTGCTTCATAGGGAATTATGAAATTTTTAAGATTTAAATTTTGATTTCAATAAGATAACTATTTTGACCTATGTGAATATTGGTGAAAACATTAATAATTATAGCTTTTTGTTCCTTGGCCTAAAATAATCTTTCTACTATAATTAGATTTGAAGGGGAGCTAGAAAAGAACTTCAATAAAATGCTGTCACGAATTCCCTCCAAAACTGCTTGTCTGTAATTAAGGTGCATTTGCAGATCTGATAGTCCTTAAAAGACGCATTAACATTACAAAGGCCAATTATTCATGGTCAAACAAAAGAGATTCAGATTCTCTGATCAAAGCAGTAATCTCTTTTACAATTGTTATTTTTAAAGTATCTTCAAACAGAACAAACACACACGGACTGTGTAAACAGGTATAGCTGGGGGTTAATTTGCTGTTTCCCGGATCCCATCGTTTTCCCACAGGACTCAGACTTAGTACATCTGTCCTGTTTCCATCCAAACCCCAAGTTGCTGATGCTAAGGAGTAACTTTTTAATAGGGAAATTTTTTTAGTATTAAAACTGTTGTAAAGGTCAACTAACATTTCTAGTAACCTTCTCCCTTGGTCAAAGTTTCTTGTTTTTGAAAATGTCAATAAGCTTTTTAGACGCTCAGAGGCAGAAAAACATGAACATTGTTAGGTTGAAGAGTAGTGAATTTGATGAGGAGATCAGAATTTGAGTTTCAGTTATGCCCTTCTCTGGCCATAAGTTTCGAACAAATTCCTTAAAAACTTTAGACCTTTCTCTACAAGTACAAAATAAGGGTCACAGCACATCCCTGAATGAGGTGGTTGAGAAGGCCAAATGAGTCCTTAGGACAGGAGGAAACACACATTGAATCTCTGGGAGAATCTCAGTAGTATGAAATGTATGTCAAACATTTGACAGTCTGACTACTTTACCCTGAGGCTGTTGGAGAGACAGTGTTCCTTCAGGAATGGTTGTCCTCTGGTGTGGTGCTGATTTGTCTGGGTAGGGAACAAGTTCGTTGCAAGCAAATCTACTTTTTAGTTACACCACTTGATAGAAGTCAATGGTTAATGATAGCAGAATATTCTGAAGGAGATTTCAACATGAGGAGATTACAAAAATGTGCCACTTGGACACAACCTATCAAGCAACTCCACCATTTGTAACCTGAGTGACTTCAAGTACATTTTTATAATTACAAGTTTCAGGTTTTTCTTCTTAAAATTGAGATAATACTGTACAGGTTGTGGGCAACAGCTAATAAATGCCATTAATAAGGCAAGTTTAAGAAATGAGAGATTTGAAATTTTTTCATTCTCTTTTCAGAAGTATCTAGGTTAAAAGAGTGACCTTCCTGAGGTCACATAGTAGTAACATGCTGTCATTTTGTTAGAAAAAGACTGGGTTTTTGGAGGCTGTTCATTATTGTTTGAATTTACATTTATCAAAATTCCAGAATAGATTATTGAAGAGAGGATTTATAAAAAGAAAATGGACCATCACCAGGAATCAATATTATTTCAATACAAGCTGTTTGGACGCAACTGAGATATTAAATTAGTAGCCTGGGGGAGATGCTCCTTGCATAAGAAAATATACCTTCAGTTGCTCTTATAGATAAGATAGTGATCTGTGAATTGGTCCATGAGCCAAATATTTATTTATAGCTGTATGAAAAACTGTACCCAGGGAGTGATGAATTTCAACTGAGAAGGATTGTTTAACATGTACCACAGCATTCTCTTGACTACCATTTTTATCAATTACTTGGAGGAAGACACAAAAGTCATTCTAGACCTTACATATTGGATGGCAAAATCATGAATCATGGTTTCCGACAGACTAGAATGATCAGCAGAAAATAGAAATGTTACTTATCAGGAAAAAAAAAAAAAGGTGTTCATATTTTGAAAAATCTACTTGGGAATAAATTCTAGCACTCTTCCATAAGTTTCATGACTTAACCTCTTTTAATATCTTCCATCATTTCAAAAACACTGATATTAAGTACCTCGCTGAGTTGGGAGAATTACACAATAAAGGGCTCATTCTCTTGGAGCTGAGAAGAGCACAATACAGAGTTGACACATGTACTAGGTCAAGTCCAGAAGTACTAGAACTAGTAATAATAATATTAATGATAATGATACCATCACAACGAAATTTTGTGCAGAGAAAGCTCTAGGGGTTTTAATTCACTCTAGATTCAACTGTAGCATATAGTCTGATGAGGCTGACAATCATTTAGATGAGTCTTAAGTAGTTCTAGTACCCCACTTTTAGAGACACTTTAGAATGCACTTATGTAAGGGTGACCAGATGGTAAAGAGTTGAGTAACCAAATCACATGAAAAGCAAATGACTTTGTGACATGCATTGGGTAAATTCCTCTTAGGAAAAAACACTGAACTACTTTGTTGAGGTATGATTGACATACAAAAAGCTGTGCATGTTTAATGTATACAATTGGTGAGTTTGGAGGGTAAATTCCTTTCAAATAAGTCACTTCCTTAAATACTCTCCATAACTCATTATGTAGGTGTAATTGTCCCAGTTTTAAACTAAGGAACTAAGACGCAAGTAAAGTGATCACGCATCTATAAGAGGTGGTGCTGGGCTGTAAAACTGGAATGTGGACATAGACAATGGATTGTGTTTATTTATCATTGTTCCACAAAAAAATTAGTGCAAATGGACAGGACCAAATGAATGTTTAATCGAGGGGTACTTTTTAAAAAATATAAATTTCAGAAAAGACCAAGATTGAGGAACTATTCTAGATTAAAAGGAATTGTGCTAAAGAGATAGGAGAACTGTATGCAATGAATCATCAGAGATTTTCTTTGGCAGAAAGGGCATTATTGGGACAATTGGTGGAATCTGAATACGGTCTTTAGATTAGATAATAGTCTCATATCAATGTTAATTTCCAGATTTTGATCATTGTTCTTTGCTTATGTAAGAGAATGTCCTCGTTCTTAGGAAATACTCATTGAAACATTTGGCAATAAAAGGAAACTGTATCTTCAAAGTACTCCCAGGAGATTCAAAGCAACAACAAAAGACAAGGAAAAGGAAAAAATGTGATAAACTATTAACATTTGGAAGATCTTGGGAAAGGATAAATGCATTACTATTACAATTTCTCTGTAAGCTTGTAATTAATCATCCTAAAACATTTAGAAGAATTAAAAGATATATTAGACAATGAAAAAAAATGTAAAGGAAATATTCTGTAGGGAACTACATGGAATTGGATGTGGAAGAGATGTCAAGGACTATAAAGCTACAGGGAAAGTCAAATGCAAGAAAGGAAAAGAGTAATTGATTCATCATGGTCATCCACTCACTCAGGAAAAAATTCATCATGTAGAACTCTTTAAAAGTACTAACTATAGTTGTACTAAGGAGCTTATTGAAACAATTTTTTTCCCAGTGTGATTAGGAGTTTCTGGTCAAATAAATCAGTTCTCACTGATTCTTGGGGGAGGAACAAGTTTTGTATGTTGACAGAGACCAGAAAAGTATCTCAGGAAAAGAAAATGTGAAATAAGCATTTTGTAATGTATCAAGATGTAAGTATATAGGCTCATTAAAAAAAAAAGAAAGAAAGAAAGAAAGAAAAAGGGTCTTTGCTGTGGAGATGCCAGGGCCTCAGAAAATAACATTTTTCTTCTTAGACAGGATGTGGGCAAATAGATTAGAAAAGTAAAAATAACAGAGATGGGCGATCCCTTTTTTTTTTTTTTTGAAGATTTTATCTTATTTTTGCATAGGAGAACTGGGGTGCAGGCCAGAGGAGGGGGGTCAGTAAGAGGGCTCACTAGAGACAGAATGAAGTGTAGAACAGGTGGATCCACTAACATACACTGCTGAGGAGAATAGTGGGTGAGACAGGAGAGGTCTGTTGCACCACGTGGGTCAGCAACCTGGGTGGGGTAGAACTCAGGCCATCTAGGTGGGCCTTTGAAGCACTGAGACTTAGCCCTTAAGCCTCTAAGAGGCCTAAAATTCCATCTTTCTTATTAATAAACTCTGCACTGGAGGAGGCAGAAATGCAAAGGCCAAATAAGTCTTCACTCCTCCTATCTCCCCACCGCTGTGACTTGATTCACCATGGGTCAGAAAGTAATGGTGATAACTTGGAACTAAAAGAGTACAGAACTGACCCAAGGATAGAACAAGCTGGTTCTTCTATAGAAAACAAAATGAAAATTCACCAGAGACAGGGTGAGAACTAAAAGGGCAGATTTATTGAAATATAATACTAAAAGAAGCAGTGAGCCAGATGGCAGAAACTGCTTGTGAAGGATTTAGATCTCCCTTTTCATAGACTGTTTTTGCAGGCTGTTAGGACTAGAGAGTTGGTTTGAGCCAACTGGTGCTGGTCTTGAGCGTTGATCTTTGACACAGAATGTGTACTGATGCTGCTTGCCACATTCATGGTCAGTGATCAGCCTATCCTCTGGGTCAGATTCCTCTATTTTCCCAAGCCTTCCCAAACTTCATGCTGGCCAAGGGAGAGGGGCTTTGATTTTTACCTTATTAAATGATATCCTGACAAAACCTAAGCCCAGTTGTGCTGGCATTTAGAGGTGGGTAGTCTTTGGAAAGTGATCATGGGGAGCCCTCATGGGATTAATACCCTTATCACAGATACCAGAGAGCAACTTAACAGCCTGTGCCACAGATCAAGAAACAGCAGCCATGAACCAGGAAGTGGGCCCACTGCAGACACTGAACCTGCTGGTATTTGAACCCCAAGCCAAAATATAAGAAATGAACTTCTGATGTTTATCAGCTATTCAGGCTAGGGTACTTATACAGAACAACCTGAATGGATTAAACCATTTCCAACTAAAATTCAATATGAATAAAAACAAAAAACAGAAAGCAAACACCATTAGGTTTTTCTTTTCTTTTTTTTTCCTACCATTAAATAAAATTTTGAGGAGTGATTTTTTTCTGTACCTGGTACTGTGCTAACAGCTGGGATGTAAAGTGTCTAAAGATAAATCAGAAATGGAATATAGGGTGGTAGGTGTGTATGGGGGGGGGCACCAGTCAGGAGTATGTGCAAGGAAGAAGGGACTGAAGGCTAAACTTCCTAACACAAATAAAGCAATTAAGTATATGCATGTAGAATACGTTAACAGGAATTAAATAAGCTATTCTTTAAAAATTCAAGACTATGAGCCATAGAAAATTCTGTCAACATTCTGTATACTTGTACAAAAATCACTTAGTCTTGATTCTATGAAATAAAAACAAGTAAGTTATCAGTTAAAAAAACAAAACAAAACAAAACAATTCACTTGTCTACAAGAATACTTGCAGGCCCTCCCTGGTGGTGCAGGGTGTTAAAGCACAGCACTGCATGCAAGCCACAGCTGCTTCAGTGCGACTTCTATCCCTAGACCCGGACCCAGAGGTGACCGACATGATGTGGTAGATCTCTCCTACCTCACCTGCTGGTCCCCTCAGCAGTGTATTTCATCATTCTGCCTGTTCTGCAACCCACTCTGTCTCTGGTGAATCTTCTCACTGCCTTTGGCCTGTACTCTAACTGTGTATGAATAAATAAATCTTAAAAAAAAAAAAAAAAAAGAGGGCCCTCCTGGAAGTGCAATGGGTTAAAGCACACATTATGATGCTAGAAGTAGCTACTTCATGAGTTCAATCCCTGGCTAGAGAGGTGTCCCACATGGCACTGCACACCTCTCCTGACCCGCCAATTGCTCCCCTCAGCACTGTACTTTGTCCATCTGCCTGTTCTGTACCCCACTTTGTCTCTGGTGAATCCTCTCACAGTCCCCACACCTCCGGCCTGTACCCCAGTTCTGTATGCATAAATAAATAAATCTTAAAAAAAAAAAAAGAATAATTCCTAGAACAATTATAAGCTAAATTTCATTTCACCCTCATTGAAATTGCAGGCATATAAAAAATGACTGTGATTACATTTAGGGACTTCTGGTGTATTTGGCCATATAATTTACTTTAATCAAATGGATGGACACACTACTTAAGTCTACAATTAATGAAACTACGTATAAATATCTGTAGGCATTTAGTGCCACAGAATTAAAGACATAGCTGTAGTACCTGTTTGTCCACAGATCTATTGAGTCACCCAACCTCTACTGAATATTTCTCATATGCTAGCCTTGCTCTGAGCTCTGAGGATATGAGTCTAGCAGTGTAATTTCCATAAAAAGAGGAGGTTACATGTTCCCTGCCCCACCTAATGAAGGGAGGAGCTAAGCAGGGAGGAGAAGCTGGAGGAGGAGGCATGTGAGTAGAGAGAGGTTAATGAAGAAGAAATTCTTCTCAGCTTTGGACTTGCACCAGGGAGGTTGGGACTCTCAGAAAGAGGACGGAGACCCTCGGAAGAGACATGGGTGAGAGCCCTGTGGGGAGGCTGACATGACAGTTGTTACCTCCATTTGTACTTGATTTTGCAACTTTTGCTCCAGATTTGCCTGGTCCCTTCTGCCCCTTCCCTGTCAGAAGGTGATTTAGACTTGTGGCAAGTTCTCAGAACTCTGCAGCCTCACTTTAGGCCAACCCTGTTTGGCTGGGCATTTACCCATGAAGGGTTGGGTGAGGCTGGGAGTTTTGTTGGGAAACCATATCCTCTCTTCTCTCTCTATGCACATGATCTTATTAAAGTTATTACACACTAGAGTATGCTTTGTCTTTATGTGGCGGGTGACAGAACGTCTTTAGCATCTCAGGGTGCCCTTCACTCTGTTCAGTAACACTAGAATAGATGTGCCCTCCTAAAGTTCTTCGCTCTTCTAATATTTGCTCTAGTGGACACAGCATTTTATCTTTTAGTCAACAAAGGTAATTTAAATTATATAAATGTTTTCATTTTTATTCTAGGTTCCTACAGACACAGTCAACTTTGTTCTAGTTATTGGTTGGTACTTTGAATATATGCAATATATAGACATATCTGAATATGTATATATGATGAATATATGTATATAATATATACGATTTATTCAAATGTGTTATATATAATTATTTTAGAAGAAAATGAAAAGCAAGGTTATATTTTATAGAGTAGTTATGTTCTTAGAATTGTGCTAGTAGCAAGAATGGTGAATGATTCAGTTGTATTAATAATAGCAAAAAATGATGATCTTTCCAGAAATAAATGGCAGGGCCTTAAAGTCAAAAGAGGCAGAGATTTGTGATTTAATTGAAGTATTACAAGTAAGTGAGGAGAGTAATAAGAGAAATCAGTAGTACAGAATGTTTATACATCTTTTACAACACAAATTTTAATGTGCCATTTCTGATGTATAACATTAATGACTCCTTAATGAAGCATTAACAGATGACATTCAGAGAATATATGCTTTGAACATAGAAAGATTAAGGATAGGAATTTAACTTTAGATTATCAGTAAACAATTTATTTGTTCTGGAGTTATTGAAGAGATAATTAATCACGATTAGCTATAGAAAATATCTTTAAAAACCACCTGACACAAAGTGACAGGTCAAAGGAGATACACAACTATCCATGATTCATATTCAGGTAGCTACTTACTAAAGAAATAAAAGAAATCTTTTTTAAAAAGGAAGGTAAAGAATGAATGTGAAAGAAGAAAGAAAGCCGTACTGAGTACATGACTATGGAGAATTTCATAGTACTTTCTAAAAATGGCATCAATGTAAATTTCACTAGTGGCCCATAGATACATATATATGTCATTTAAAGACAATGTTAATTTAAAAAAAAGATTTATTTATTTATTTATGTATACAAGAACTGGGGGTGCAGGCCAGAGATGCAGGGGGTCAAAGAATTCACCAGAGAAAGTGGGGAGCAGAACATGGAGATTACTGAGATACACTGCTGAGGGGGGCAGCAGGTGTAACAGGAGAGGTCTACTGTGCCACAGAGTTAATAACTCTCTGGCCAGCTCGAGATTGAACTTGTGTTGCAGTGGCTGGTGATAGCTCTGTGTCTTTAACCCCTGTGCCACCAGGGAGGCCCTAAAGGCAATGTTAATAAGATGATTAAGATGCTTTTCCATTTCAGTTGTTTTTAAATGTCTGATCCGAGGTACAAACTCCTTTTTAAAAAAGGATATTGAAACATTAGCAGTCAGAACAATGACCAAAGTCATTACAATTAACAATCTTGGAAATAATGGAGTCAATTGTTTGGTTGGAAAAAGAAATAAAGGTTTTTGTGGCCTGTAAGAATTGGGGAAGGAAGTAGCCCTCTGCAGTGAAACTATAAAATTGCCATTTGTGGGACTGGAGCAGAGATAAGCAAAGTCACCGGAAGGTGTGTTCCCAGGCCCCCAGGTTAAGGACTAGGAGGTAACACTGCAGGAGAAATTAGCATAGGTAAAGAGGATGTGACAGAGGCAGGAGTACAGTTGAGCAGGTCTCTGTGAAGCCTATAAACTGAGAATCCGGATGGCAATGCCCATCAAACTATTGTCTAGAGCAGTAGCCTGAAAAGCGGTGTTAGAACTATATTTCACGTCACCATTGCTGTTCCCTCCTGCTGTGTATATGTATAGCGGAAACCTTAGCTCTAAAGGAAGAGTCAGGGGAGGAGGATGCAGTGTTCTGGGTAGAGGAAACTGCATGTGGTGAAGATCCTAAGAAAAGAAAGCGCTGGCAGAATTTAAGGAACTCAAAGAAGGCCATTCATAGTGAGTACTGATGAAGAATTTGAAAAGCAGGCAGGGGTGGACCCCTGGATTTCCACAGCTGGGCTCCAGGTTGGCTGGCACCTGGAGCCCAGCACATGCATCCCAGCTCACTCAGGGCTACTTTGGAGGTCTGATCCTCACCACAGAGGGAATATTTATTCCCTCCCAACATGGAAAGGAGTTCCTTTTCTTGGGGGGAGCTGGCTATTGACCTCGGGAGCACATCACTAGAGTGGAATGGACGCCAACAGTTAAGACAGTAATTTGTTAGGTGTTTTTTACTATCGAAAATAAAAGTGCCAAAGACCCATAGTAATATGGTAAAATTATAGTGATAACATCTCCCCTCCCTCCCATCTCTGGCTTTACTTTTATACTGAATTATAATGATAAACTGATAAGTATTCAATGAATTTCTTTAATATGGCAACTTTGACCATTGTTTTTAGATCAACTTTCAACCTTATTTATTGGGCTTATGCTTTATTTGAAGGAAGAAATTGCAATTAATTATTTCCTTTGCTCTTAATCCTTCTATTCCACACAAGACATTTTAGAAAATTAATGAAAAATTGTGCTTTTACTTTTATCTTTTTCTATGCTTGAAACTTATTAGTAAAGTGTGTGAGTAAGGGATACACTGCTATATTATACATTGCTGTGCTTTTGAACAATTTAAATATTTAGGGCTTAAAACTGTTTTTTCCTATTAAGTGACATGTAAGCATTTCTACTATTAAATGAGAAGACAATCTTATTAAGAGAACAGTCACTTTTATTCTATCCTATTCCACCACATTCTATTGGGACAACATATTAGACACTAAACTACTTGTTAATACAATTTCAAGCGTTGTTTGCTAGTCAAAGAATGAAACATATTAAGCTGTACGTTTTTCAGTTACCTTAAATGTAAAGAAAGTACAAGAACTAATATACTACTGGTACAAAAACTAAAAGGATTGGCCAAATTTAGGCTACCTTAGGAATCTATAGGCCAGGGGTAATAAAGTACATATTTTTATCCATGTATTTGGAAGTCTTTTTTTTAAGTTTTGGTGATCTTTTAAGTTAATTCTGAATTAGTCTGTGAAGGTGGCAAGTAAATATGTTCCCACAACTATGGAAACAATTTTTAGAATTATGATCAATATAGTTAATGATTTAAAAATTTATCGATATTCAATTTTATGATCAACATCACCATGGTTGAGTTAAATAAAAAATTAAATAAAACTTCTCTGCCTGACATGGAAACATATTTTACATGGGTTTAATAAAAACTGATGCTCTGGTTTTATCTACCAGTCACTTAAAAAGTTTCAATTAAATTTATTGAAGTGTAATATACTATACTCCTAGTTTAAATCTCAACTGCATTTTGTTGTTTTCCAAGTCCATGGTATATGAATGACTTATATAAAGGGTAGATTAATTCCTGAATGAAAAAATTGCAGCATAGAAAAAAAGGGGGGGGAATCATTATTCAATGTGGAGTGGTTTGGACAGAGAGAGGTAACAGTAGACTTAGGAAGGGCAGGTAGGCGAGTATTCAGGAACTAGGAAGAATTCCAGGGGTCTGGAACTAAGATGGTGATAGAAATTCACTTGCAGGGAATGAAATACAAAGTGGAAAAACCAAAGAAGTTGAAATTTGTAAAATTCTTATCTTAGAATTGGATATGAGCAGGAATTCATGTTTTTCCCACACCTTTAGAAACATTTATTTTGTAATGACTGAGAAAACCTATGAATAAGGAAGGCTGAGAAACAATGAACATTCCCTGTGCTCATTATATAATGATATAATGAACATTCCATTACCCAGAATATTCAGTTGGTTCCTTCTTCCTGGTGTCATTCTGCTTGCTTTATTGCTTGTAGACTAGAAATTAGATCTGAAGACTTGATTTGACTCAGGCTAATTTTTCTCTTTTGACAAGGGTACTGCATAGGTGTTGTTTTATATTTCATATTACATCACATCAAGAGTCACATAATTTCTTGCTGTCCTACTTTTAGTGATGTGAAGGGCTGATATCAAGTTCCCAATTATCCTCACATGTAATTGCTTTAGTATTCATTAGTGATTGATGCCTGAATAATTTATTGCATCAGAGGTTTCTAAATGGCGCTTTCCTCTTTTCCTTTCTTTTTAAACATTTTAATGGGGGTAGAACTGACATATAATAAACTGGACATTTAAAAAAGTGCACAGTTTCCTAAATGTTGACATATCTAGGTTCCCATTAAACCTTCACTATATTCATAGTACATATATTTAAGATATTTATTCCCCTCCTTTGTCTACCTGGAAATGTTCGGAGTCAAAAGTTTTTAAAACGGGAAATATTTGAGGCTGATCAACTGAGCTTGTTGATTGAATGCTTGGGGATTGACATAGCAACTGGAGTGACAACTATTTAGTTACGAGTACATGGTACCATTTATTAAAACTGGTAACACAGGAGAAGAAAGTTGAATTCAGATATGTATATGTTAAATTCAAGGTCACATTAGGACATCAAAGTAGAGCTGTCAAGTAGGCAAGTGTTTAAAGGAAGTTTGGGCTAAGCATGTGAAGTTCTGAGTATTGGCATAAAGTAACTGATGGCTTGGAGTAAAAACAACTGGGAGAATAAAAAGAACAAGAAAAGGGATTAAGAAGGAGAAAAAGAAAAAATATGTTTTATGATTAGTTAGAGGAGAAGGAAGGAGGTAGTATACAGAATATTAAGGGAAAATAGAATTATCTGTTTGTGCTAGCCCAGTAAGTCATACTCCGCATGTTTTACTTTTTAAAATTAATACATTATGGGACCTCCCTGGTGGTGCAAGGGGTTAAGTAAGTCTCAACACTACGAAGCTGTTGGGAGCCACTGTAGCACGAGTTCGACCCCCAGGCAGGGAGCTGAACCACATGGCGCAGCAGACCTCTCCTGTCTTGCCTGCTGCTCCCCTCAGCAGTGTATTTCAGTAGATTCTCCTATTCTGCTCCCCATTCTGTCTCTGGTGAATCCTCTCTCATACACATCCACACCCACATCTGTGGCCTATACCCCACTCTTATATGCATAATAAAATAAATAAAAAAAAAACTAAAAGATTAATACATTATGATTTAGAGTGGTAAGTGTGGGCATAGTTCTGAAAGATGTCACATTTAATACATTAATAAAATTAACTTTCTGAGCCTGAAAAGCTGAGCACTGCACTATGAACCTTGTAAATTAACCAAAGTAAATGATACCTCCTAGGCACTCTTGCCAGCTCACTGAATAGCTTTGTCTGGTGACCCCTAAGCTTCAGGAAGTCTTTCTTTGAAGCATTTATTCTACTTGCTATATTTCATTTTATTTTTTAAAGAATTATTTATTTATGCATATAGAACTGGGGTACAGGTCAGAGCTGCAAGGATGGTGAGAGGATTCACCAGAGACAGAGTGAGGAGCAGAACAGGCAGACTGACGAATTACACTGCTGAGGGGAGCAGCAGGAGAGACAGGAGAGGTCTGCCACGCCATGTGGGTCAGCTCCCTGGCCGGGGATGGAACTCGTGAGGTGACTAGTTTAGTCATGCTATACTTTAACTCACTACACCACCAGGGAGGGCCCTACTTATTACATTTTAAAATGACTAACGGTAAACTACATTTCTGTGCATCATTACCATCTCTAGACCTTCGAATGAAAGGGTTCATTAACAACTTCAACCACCCCAAAATGTGGGAATTCTGCCTTAAATGTCCTGATTATCCCACAAAGCCTGTACATACAATATAGTGAATTTAAAGTATTCTGGGTCATTACAGAGAAGCACCTTTAACAATTCCTGTATTAAAATCTTACCTTTTGTGTTTGCAATCTCATAGAGTTATTTTTCAGGGCTCTTTGAAAAAAGGATGAAGACAATTCATAATCTAAACATCTTATACATTTAGGTTTTTCATGTTTGTTGAATTAAGGTATGTATGAATCAATCAAACACAGAGCCATTTAGTTGGTTTTAAAAAATTGGCTATCTCCTATTAATTTAGTAAGAACTGTTAGAAGAATCATAGAATTCTTTAAGCATTAGTATCCTTTATCACTGCAACATTAAAATCTTTAGAATAGATTTGCTGTCCGTGAACTTGAGCTCATCTTGAACAATAATGCAGTTATGCAAAATTCTCATTTTTTTTCTTAAGGAAAAGCTGATAGATCAAGACTCCGTCAAGCCCCCTTCTGTAAACCCCTACTATGGTGGTAAGTCAGGATAGGGGATACCATTATTATCAACTGTGCCTTCTAGTTGATTCCCCAAATAATCTTTATTAGAAAAATAAAAGTAAGGTGTCTGGGGATTTATGTTATGACATTTAAACTAAGAATATATATAGCTAAAAACATACTTATGAATATAAGAACTAATCAAAAATATTTATAAACCACACTCTTTAAAATGCATAGAAGGGGCCTCCCTGGTGGTGAAGGGGTTAAAGTGCTGTCCAAAGCCACTGTAGTAGGAGCTTGATCCTGGGCCAGGGAACTGACCCACATGGTGCGGCAGACCTCTCCTGACCTGCCCACTGCTCCCCTCAGCAGTGCACTTTGGTAGATCTTCCTGTTCTGCTCCCCACTCTGTCTCTGGTGAATCTTCTCATCCCTCCATCTCTGGCCTGACCCCAGTTCTTGCATGCATAAATAAATAAATCTTTTTTAAAAAAATGAAATGCCTGGAAGAACTGTGAAAGTTCCAAAATTTAAATCATAGAGTATACAATATTTATTTTGTAACAAAATAGATAAAACCAAATATAAAGTATACAATTGTTTGCATTTTATACATTTTGATTATTATGCTGAAATCTGTTAATTTAACAGTTAAACTTTAAATTAGTTATTTAAAAATTGCCAAGTACATGATTAAGTTGAAATTTTCTTCATTCATCAAAAAAAGATTTTCAGGAGTAAATAATGACATGGCAAAATCACTAGGTCTTCATCTGTTGTTTCTTAGACCACTCCGGTGCTTCCTTTTTGGTCTGTAAAAAATAAAATAAAATGAAATAAGAAAGAGAGAGAGAGAAAGGAAAAAAAAAAATCAAATGAAATGCTTACAAGGAGAGTAAGAGGCAATTCAGAGGACTCAATACTTACCTACGCTGGAACTTTTAATGTGAAATTACAGTAAATAATAGCTTTTATGCTAAAGAATCCTCAGCGCAAAGGTTTTGTATTTTGTAGAAAACACACATACCTGTGTTTTATGACCCAGTTTGTATTCAACATATTTTATAGAGTTGTTTTATGAATTGATTTTATTTTCAAAGGAATTATAAAAACATCAAGGATGCAGCTTCTTTTTAGTTGTCTCATTTATCTATATATGGGTAGTCATTAACTGAAGGGTCACTAATCAAATCATTGAGTGTTGAATCTACTGAACTGCTAAGTATTTACCAGAGTGCTCCATGGTTTTTCCGATCATTTCAATCTAAAAAGAACCATGCTCTACAGAATAGTTACTTAAAACCTAGCAAGCCTCCCTGGTGGTGCAAAGTGTTATATCACAGTACTGTGGAGCAAACTACAGCCACTGTCACAAGTCTGATCACCGCCCAGGGATCAAACCCAGGTGCAGCAGACTTCTCCTGTCTTGTCTGCTGTTCCCCTCAGCACTGTATTTCAGTCAATCCACCTATTTTGCTACCCATTGGTGAAATTTCTCAGCCTTCCCTGCCTCTGGCCTACACCCAACTCTTATATGCATAAATATATCTTTAAAAAAGCTTGGGGAAGGCCCTCCCTGGTGGCGCAGTGGGTTAAAGCACAGCACTGAGAATCTAAAGCCGCTTCCGCATGAGTTCAATTCCCGCCTGCCCCAGAGGTGACCACATGGCGTGGCAGACCTCTCCTGACCTGCCCGCTGCTCCCCTCAGCAGTGTACTTCGTCGATCTGCCTGTTCTGCTCCCCACTCTGTCTCTGGTGAAGCCTCTCGCCGCCCCTGAGCCTCTGGCCTGTACCCCGGTTCTGTATGCACAAATAAAAAAAAGCTTGGGGAAGCAGTCTGTTACAGAATAAAGCATCGAGAATCTTTTATAAAAGGTGCTGATTGCAATCAAAATACTCTTATTTTATTCAATGAATTAAATACAGAGTTGACTCTTCCCCCACTGCATTTGCATAAAACTATGAAAGAACATTCCTAAATAAACACACGCATATATGTATAGGTGTGTAGAGAAATTTGATAACTATTTCATTTCTTATTGTTTCATATGTCGTAGCTGGTCACAAATGTTGGAGGGAGACCACCACTGAGTTTCTCTTGATCTTAATTAGTTTAGATATTAAACTTATCCATGCTCAGGTCAGTTTTGGCTACCACCTAAAGAGTACTCACTCCTTTAACACCCATTTCTACACAACTGCTAATTTGACATTTAACTACTTTACACAGTGGGCCCCACAGGCAACTAACAGTCAGCCTGTCAAAACAAACTACCTCAGTCCTTAATATTTTCTGTCTTAGTCTGCTCAGTCATCTAAACTAGTAATATTTGATACCTCTCTTTATTTTACCTCTTTTCACTCACTACATTCATTTTAAACTAAGTCCTTAATTTTTACCAAAATATCTTGGAAACTCCTCATTCTGTTCCCATCTTCACTCTGTTGGCTTACCTTGGGCCCTCATCCTTTCCTAGTTTTGATATGACTTTCTCTTCTAGCCAACTGGATTCATCATCCACAATCTTTTCAAGCTTATCTTTCTAAAATGCAAATTTGCGTCAGCCAAAGTACTTCAGTAGATCATTCTTTAAAAGGAAGTCCAAAGTCCTTAGCCTTTTAAAGGTAAAAGATACCTTTAAGATAAAGTAAGGAAATTATAGGAAAAGGACAAGAGCTGTCTACCAAGGAATTCAAAGGTGTGTGAGTTTAACCAAATCCAAAAGAAACCAAATTACAAGCCCAATTGCTGGTTTATTAATTGGTAATGAGAAATGTAATTATTATTATTTTTTTGGCCAAAAATTGGGGTGCAGGTCAGAAGTGCGGGGGAGTGAGAGGATCCATCACAGACAGAGGGGGGAGTATAACAAGCAGACTGACTGAAATACACTGCTGAGGGGAGCAGTAGGTGAAACAAGAGAGGTCTGCTGCGCCATGTGTGGGTTAGTTCCTTGGTCAGTGCCTAGCTCAGGCCTTCCTGGTGAGTGGATGACAGCACTGAGACTTAACCCCTAGGCCACAAGGGTGGCCCTGATAAATGTAATTAATATTTAGCCAAATGCCTTTCAGCAAATGCAGATCATAAAGACAAGTCAGAGTAAAATGAGGAAATAGTGTTCTTAATATAATAAGATTGAGAGGTTTGTGTGACTGAAAAGTAGTCAGTTAAAAGGCTGAAGTGTTCACAATTTTCCATCACAGAAGAGTAGCAATGCCAATGTTTTTGAAACTGTATGTCTCTTTTATCTAAATAAAATTGGAATGAAGAAAAAAAAGGAAAATGAAAACTTCAGGCAGGCATCAACCTATGGGTAAGGAAATCAATTTAGTGGGTGAGGAATAATTGAAAACAAACAAACAAAACAACAACAAAACAAAAACCAAGCAGGTAAGGATAGAAAATATCCAATACCTGCCACAGTGGGGCTGCATTCTGTTTTGAGAACTGTGTGGTCATTACTAGGTCACGATGTAAAATGGTCTTCTTAACTGTGGCTCCTGGACAATAAAACCCCTGAAAAGAACTTTTACAGAGCATGCTATGGTCCCTCAAGACTACAGCCAAGGGTATAAAAATTTGCATATCTGCATCTTCTCAGCAAACATTTTACTACTATTTGTGTGGCGGGAGAAAGTAAATAAAAACTTCAGATGTAAAGAAGGAATCTCAGCATGACAGTGCTACCATGGTGATGGCCCACTTCGATGGCCATCCCTGGCCAGGGAGCTGACCCACATGACACAGCCAATCTCTCCTGTCTGGCAGCTGCTCCCTTCAGCAGTGTATTCCAGCAGATCTGCCTGTTCTGCTCCCCACTCTGTCTCTGGTGAATCCTCTCAGACACACAACCCTATACCTACATCCAGCTCTTCTACTCAAAATAAATAAAGTCAACAACAAAAAAACCTTAAAAAAAATCCTAAAGACTCAAAAATAACAGTACAAGAATTTCAGTGGTAGACAGTTCTCTTTGTCTGATCCACAAAGGACCACCTACTTCAGCCTCCCCCAACACCTCAGATACTCTTTCTTCTGTTGTGTTGATGAAATAGACTTGTCACAATCACGTCTAGTCTGACCTGGGAATTAACTGCTTTTCCACTTCCTAAATCTATTCTTGAGACCTTTGATCATAATCATTGTAAGTTAATTTCACATCTTGATTTCACAGGTCCGATATATGGTTCTTATGTCTAGGTGATCTGATGGAACTTCACTGTCATGTCCTAACTACATATAACTGGAAGTCAGGGTCTTGTAGGAGGCAGGCTCATCCTTCTTTCTTTCTGCTGAATCTCTTTTACGTCACCAAATTATTTGTTACTTCACTGAATACCTACCACGTGCCAGGCCCTTTCCTTAGGTAAACAGAATATAAAAATGAATAGGACCCCGTGACATAGTCTGTTGATTGCCTGCCTATATCTACTTTCCCCTTAATAACAGAGCCCTGATTTTATTATGGGATATTATTATGATAGTAATTGGTTCATTTAGGTAAAACTACATTTATCAACCTCCCTCACTGCTAGGTGTGGCCATGTGACTAAGGTTTGGTCAATGGGATTTAAATATAAAATGTCAGGTAGAACTTAGGGGAATATTCCTTTAAAGACAGAAGCCATACACCAATGACGGTGGAAAAGAAAGGTCGAAAGAACTTAGATCCCTGGTGGTGTCAAAGGGTCATATGCTACCTCTGAAATGTTTCTTTCCAGGCCTGTATCTGAGGGGCTGAACGATTTGTTGAACTAGCACACAATTAGAAAGAGGACACAGGGTAGTGTCTGGCCCAGGCCAGCTGCTCAAAACTATGCTTCTTTTGAGACTTGTGGCTTGAACCACAGGAGAGTGATTGAGTATAGCACAGTGGCTAAAGAATGGTTTTGGAATGAAACAGCCCCAGACCATTTATTTGTAAACTAGGTAAGTTTATAGTTACCTTATATGTAATGGGGGAGAATAAAAAAATAATTGTGCAGGATATTCTGGCACCACAGAGCTACTTTCTATCCTCTTCTATCCGGCTCTGTGCTCCAGGAGTTCATCAGTGGTGTCTCTGTTTCTGATTAGCCAGTCAATGGAAGCCTGTAGGCCTGTAGGCAGGAAAGTTGCGATATTTATTTCCTGGCTCTTTCTCTGCCTGGGATGGCAGTGGCTAAATACTTCAACAGAAGATGAAAGTTTCCATAGGGAGGCTCCAATCTGTCCTTGCCCACTAAGGCCTAGATATGGTTATAGTGTCTCATAGTTATTAGTCCTGCAATGTCCATCATCACTTGTTGGTTTCCATGTGATCCTAAACTAAACTGTCTCTTTGTAATGTGATGTGGGTTTCCTAGAAGTACCTTAACTGACACAATAGTCAACAACGGAGGGCTGCTGAGGGGATAAAATGAGATAAGGAATGTAAAAAACAGTTCATAATCTCTCTCTCCTTTTGTTTTTCAAAAAAGATTTATTTATGCATGCATACAAAGCTGGGGTGTAAGCCAGAGATGCAAGGGGTGAGAGGATTTACCAGAGACAAGAGTGGGGAGCAGAACAGGCAGATTGTCTGAAATACTCATTACATTTAATATATTATATACGAGTCTTATATTCTTTTTTTGATAAAATGACAAACTTTTCTTCACCAACACAGAATGATAAAAACTCTTTATAATCTATCCACTAAAAAATTTTTAATTGCAATAAGATATGAAGCATATGTACCAACCTATTTTTATATACCCACAGTGGCATTAAACACAATGATACTGTTGTTCTGTATTTATCACCATACAATCATAGAACTCTTATCATCTTGCATAAGTGACACTCTGTACCCATTAAACAATAACCACCTACCCCCCCCCATTCACCTAGTCCCTGACACAAGCACCATTGGACTTTCTGTTTCGATGAAATTGACTACCCCAGGCTTATCCTATCACCTTTTATCTCCCTTTCACTGTAAAGGAAAGTGCTAATGGGTAGAGAAATGAGTAACGTCACACATAAGAATAGAGTAGTAAGGGAGTATTCTTTAGATATAGAAGGCACATGGTAGGTTTCAGTTTTTAAATAAGGAAAAGACACTGTTGGGAAAGAACATGTGAATACAGTGCTTTCTCTGTCCTTGGATTTTCTCTCTGACTCTCATCTTTACCTGTCAAAAGTGTGGACATTCTCCAAGGTCAGTCTCAGGGCTCACTTGGAAGGTCAGTCACTTACTACCCAGGCTAATAACCTGACAGAAAAAGAGGTATCACCTAATTAGGATGAGCTGCACCCATTAGATTCTTATCCCTGGAAAACACAGGGAGAACTGACTAGTTATGAGAGTGGATGCAGAAAGGATGTAAAGGAATATGTCTCAAGACAAGAGAATGTGACTAAATTAATGAGGAAATGGAAACTATGAGCCAAGCAGAAACAGAGGGCAATGAAGGGAAGGTGATGTACCTACCAGTAGGGAAAAGATTAATGGACTTGGCTGCCTTCTACACAGGAAGGTCAATCCAGGCTTCCTACTTTCCTATTTTCTCCATTATCTTCACATGGATTCTGACAATAATTATGCCACTTCACCTAGGTTGTATGCAACTCTTTGTCATTTTTTAAAAAAAGGTTGAACTCTGTAATGACTAAGCAATCTCTTGCATCTCACTGATCCTGAATAGCATTATATGAATTTTTGCTAGTATTTTAGTTAACATTTTATTGGTTGGTTTCACTCTCTTTTTTAAATGAAATTCCTTCCTTTAATTCATATATATGTATATAAGCACAAATTTGCTTTTTTAAAAAAGAATTATTTATTTATGCAGATAAGAACTGGGGTACAGGCCAGAGGTGCAGGTGATAAGAGGATTCACCAGACGGAGTGGAGAAGAGAACAGGCCAACTGGCTGAAATACACTGAGGGGAGCAGCGGGTGGGAGAGGAGAGGTCTGCCACGCCATGTGGGTCAGCTCCCTGGCCTGGGATTGAACTTGGTGCTGCAGTAGCTGCAAATAGCCTCACAGGGCTGCACTTTAACCCCCTGTGCCACCAGGGAGGGCCTAGTTTTATTCTTTAAGAGAAACTGTTAGAGCAAAATATCAATATACCATTTTACAAAGAAGAGGAGCAGGTGATGCTTTGCTTCCTATTCATTCTTATGTAAATTAAAAAATTACACAAAATGTGTTCCCTGATTCTCAGTCTGATTCCTTCAGACTCAGTCTGAAAACTGTAGGAGTTATGCATTAGATTAGGTTAATTTTTAGGCAAGTCTAATATGTTAAATAAAAATATGAAACCCCAACTATGTGCTGTAAGATAGATTATACAGACATTTAGCAACTATGCACTATAAGATAGATTATACAGACATTACTGATTATAGATTTTTACTGCCCTTTTAAAGCTATTAAAATTAAGTTAAAATGAACATTTAGAAAGAAACTTAAGTAAAATTATTAGTGAAAATTAGAGATTAAAATTCTAAGTCTTTAAAAAATTGTACTTACAAATAGTGTTGGTTTGGGTATAAATATATTTTCTTCATGTTCCTTAGGCACATTCACAGACTTTGAGTTCTGATTTTCTGTCACTTTTTTTGATTCTGTTTTCGTAAGAAGTAAGTTGTTCTCAGAACGCTTACTACGCATATCAGTGAGAATCTGTTTCATTGCGGCCAATTCCTGTTAATATGTGAAAATGGAAGAAAACGGCAAGTATGGTCATTGCAAGAAGACTTGTGATTGATGTTACAACATTTAAATTTATTTAGAAGTAGAAGAATCATTGGAAATACACTATATAAATGAGGAAAGCTGTGAAAACAAAATATTAACTAAAATAATGAGGTACATGAATCTCAAACAATAGTTGCAGTATAGTAAATACTGTTAGTATTTACTATAGTCTAATGAATCCCAGATTTTTCTGCACTGTGGAAACATCTATGGAGCTTCAAAATAGACTAGTGCCTGTGTCTCAACCCCAGAGATTAGGAGAGAATTAGCCTGCAGCATCACTTTGACTTTGACATTTTTTGAAGATCCCCACATGGTAACAGACCTTCCAAATTTGAGAACTGCTGACACTGTAGTTCTTCTATACGTTTGCTGAGTAGGTTATTTAAACACCTAATGTTACCTCTTCTAGCTCTTAAATATTCCCATTTCTTTTGAAATATCACATAAAATTGTGGGGTGAGGGGGAACTGAAAAATTCTTTTCTTGCTTTAATAATCAATTCACATAGTAAGTTTAATATAGTGTCATATCTTTTGCCATATTATTCCCTTGTCTTGCCATTATTTCCTTTCCTTTCACAGAGGAAAACTAAAGTTGGCTTTATTAGTATCAGTTGTCTTTGAGCTAAGAATTATGCTGAATTTCTTGAAGAACTTAGATCAAAAATTTCACTCATCCCCTCTTGAAATCTGTTGTTTTTCATTTTACCACCATGGTCAAACCTTTTCCCTATAGTCAAATCCCGTTAGTGGATATTTATCATTAGTCACTAGCCTCAATCAAACACAAGTACATGGAGACACAAATGGAACTCTCCTTTAGCTTATTACCTGTAGAACAGTGCTAGGCTGTGTTACAGATAATTTTTTTTCTATTATTTTATTTCATCTTCATGCCAAGATACAAAAGTTATAGTGGTAGAGAGATGTTCTCCTTTCTACTAATCTGTTTATAGACATCAGCTCCATGTCAGAGCAAGTTCCTACAGGCCTTTTTTTTTTTTTTTTTGGCTGTCATTAGTTCTATTTAGAATCATCTAGCTTGAGTGGGTATTTTAAAACAGAGCTGTTGAGGTTAAGCCCAGAGCCTTAATAAATCTTCGGGCCAAGTGAGAAGCTGGAAGAAATGGTGCCAGAATTTGTTTTCTCCTTTTGGGGTGGCTTGGCCTATATACATGAGAATGTGTACACTGTCAGGCAATGCCAATGTGATACACTATTATTTGAATCTTTTCAGGACTCTTTGCTTTCTAAGTTTTTATTCCATTTATATTAGCTCTCCTGTGGTGTATGTATATAACTACTGATGTTAAATATGTCTGGTGTTACAGTAAATTTCAATTGATGTTCTATTTACCAAGATAAGCAGAAGGGAAAGTGGAGACAACAGTCTCCCAGTCTATCAAAGAATAACTTTCTATTTGAAAGCACTTCCTGGGCCCTCCCTGTGGAGGGCCTAGTGTTAAAGCACAACACTAGGAAGCTATCAATGCCACTGCAGCACAAATTCCATCCATGGACAGGAAGGTGACCCACATGGCTTGGCAGGCCTCTCCTGTCTTGCCTACAGGTCCCCTCAGCAGTGTATTTTAGTCAATCTGCCTGTTCTGCTCCCCACTCTGTCTTTGGTGAATCTCTCACTGCCTACACCTCTTGACTGTACCTCAGGTTTTGTATGCATAAAAAAATAAAAAACACCTCTTTTCACTGGCTGACCTTGTTTCTTGGCATGAAGGTAAAATAATAGCAAATAATTACCTCCAACACAAGTTATTATTATTCTATAGATAAATAAGGTAAAGCAGAATTTAGTCTATTGTATTTGCTAGGGAGTGCAGGGGGAGGTAGGTGTTGAGGATAAGGATGGAGTTGTTGAGGGTGCACTATCCAGAAGTCTTTGGTCCCTAAGTGCTCTAGAGAAGACCATAATTTGCTTTCACTTTGGATTCCCTCTGCTGCTAAGGGGTGAAATTACAGGAACAGGTTCTCTCTGGTGCTGTTAAGAGAAATGTACATGTCTTTGTCTTATCTAGACCAGGATCATTCTAACTTGGGATATTATTTTTAAGATTTATTTATGCATCCAGAACTGGGGTACAGGCCAAAGGTGGGGGGGGTGAGATTCACCAGAGACAGAGCGGGGAGTAGAACTGGCAGATGGACTGAAATACACTGCTGAGGGGAGCAGCGGGCGGGTCAGGAGAGGTCTGCCGCACCAGGTGGGTCACCTACCTGGCTGGGAACTGAACTTGTGCTGCAGTGGCTTTAGCTTCGTAGCAAGGTGCTTTAACCCGCTGTGCTTTAACCAGGGAGGGCCCATACACTAAACATTGTTTAAGTTTTAAGAGGGGTAATTGACATTTCCAAAAACACGTCTACTAGCATTTTTACTTGTAATAACTTGTAATTTTAAAAGATACCATGAACTTTTTTTGTGATCAATTTCTTAACTTATGAAAGCACTATTTTCTCAACTCTTTCTGAAGAAATTCCAATATTTTATTAAGTTTCCTCCAGATTTTATTTATTTACTTATTTGGGTTTTCTCTGGAGGAAGGGGTCAGTTTCTTTGTTTACTGTGATGTTTTTCATTTAATACTATTCATTTTCCTCCAATTTTTCATGGTCTTAGGTTGTATGTCTTGACTTATAAGCATGGGGCTATAAGAAATGTAATCTTTTAAGCTGGTGAAGGTCATTTCTTTGAATGAGACATCTGAATATAATCTCTGTATAGGCAGATAAGAAAATCTGTCTATCAGGCTTGATAGTAGGGTACTTGGCATAAAAGTAGGCATTCTTCTTCAAAAAATGTTTAGTACCCTACTCTTGAGCTCCCTTATTTTGGCAGTTCTAGCATGTTCATGGCAAATACTCCATAATAGTATACATGTTATCATGATACCATTTATCAAGTACATAGGAAAATTATAGTAACTTCACAAATGAATCAACCAGCCATTAAAAGTATTAAGTGTAGAACTGCATCACATTATACAACTAAAACAGGCTAATACTAAAACTAAACAAAGCAATAAAAATCACATTGCAGTATACTAATTACTTTGAAATGGAAGAGTACATTCTAAGGGCAAGGGCATTCTAATGAGAATGCCAGATGATGATGATAATGATGATGTTTATTGTACAGATAATCTCTATGAAAGAGATAAATTGCCTTCTTGAATCCAAAATCATATACTTAATATAAACAATTTGCATATAGTAGTGACATATTACAACAGCTCAACTGTGAAGCAGCTGCTCAACGTTATTGCATAGTTACCAATAAATTGCAGAAAGTTCTAAACTTTGCAAAGATGTTGGCAAAGAGACACAAAGATGGCATTTCTTGATGAAACTAACTCTGACTAGTGTAATGAAAATTATGTTCTATTGGAGGTTAAACATAAGTGTTTCTCTGTAGGGGTAACATTATATCATGACTAAGAAGTTTTGTGTATCTTTTCTAGTTGTGATAACACAGGTAAAAACCAGTTTTGTTTGAAACCATACACATGTATTTTGGATATTTAAAACTTCATTGAAGATGGCATTTAAAAATATTTTATTATGGAAAGTTTCAAAAATACAAAGAGAAGAAAGCTCAGCATAATGAGCTTTCATTTCTATTGTCCAACTTCAATAATTATCAAATTTTGCCAATTTTGTTTTACTGAGATAAAATTCACATACCAGATAGCCATCCATTTGATGAGTGTAATTCAATGGCTTATGGTATATTCAAAAATAGCCAATCAGTACTGTTAACTAATTTTAAAACCTTTCTGCACCTCAAAAGAAACACTGATTTTCTTTAGAAATCACTCCATTATCAGACCTTACTTCAGCTTCCAAGTTCCAAGCACTCCCTGTCTGTTTTTTGCCTGTGTAGATAACCCTGTAGTAGACATTTCTCATGAATGGAATCACAGTATGTCATCTTGGGTGGCTGACTTCTTAGTATAATTTTCAAGATTCATCTATGTTGTAACACACATTAGAACTTCACAGCTTTTTATAACCAAATAATATTCCTGTGTATGGCGATACCACATTTTGTTTATACATTCATCAACTGATGGACATTTGGGTTGTTTTCACTACTTTGCTATTGTGAATACTGCAGCTGTGAACATTCGTGCACATACTTTTATGTGGGTAAATTTTCATTTCTCTTGGGTATATAACCAGTACTAGAATTGCTGGATCACATGGTAATGGTTTGAGGAACTGCTTAATTGTTTTATCAACAACGCATTATCTATTTCCTTACCAACCTTTTGGAAATATTTTAAAACAGATTTCAGAACACAGTTCATTATCTTGTATATACCTCAGTAACAGATTTTAAACAGATAAAGACAAAAATAAATACAAAATCAACCCAAAACATCATTAGACTATCTAACATGATTAACTAGTTTAAAGGAAGAATGTAGATCTAGTTGATCCAGTCCATATTCTGAGTGCTCAATAAGAATTTTAAATGAAGTAAAACGTTAGTATCACTTAGTGTATGATTTTTTTGAGGTATAACTATACCTTGAATGACAATGGCATACACTTTAAACAACAAACTTAATCTTAGAAGGCACAATTGTTACAGAATAGTATCAATATCTGCAAGTGAAAACTACTCTTTCCTAGCCTTCAGTCTTCCCATCTAACTACTTGTTTTCATTTGGCGGTTAACCTCGCCCTAGGATTGTCTCTTTGCTCAAGTGGAGACTATGTCAGAAATTAACATTCATTGGACACCTATATATCTGATTTTGTGCTAAGGGATTTACATAGTAACTTAATTCTCTCCCAAATACCAAGAGGTAAATATTATTTCAGTTTTGAAGATGAGGATTTTGCTTAGAAAGTTTGAAGAAAACCTAGCCAGGTCTATTAGCTTCTTATGAAGTGAAACCAGTATGTAAACACAAGTTTTTGATTATCAAGATCTCTGACACACATTTCAGGTTTGGAAGAATCTCATGATATTAGCCAGTTTCTAAACAAACAAAGAAAGACAGAGCAAAGCTAAACAAATGTCTCCTTGTAAGTCTTTAAGTTTTAATTCTACTGATAGCTTTTAGAGACATGGTTAACAAGTCTATTGCTGATTCTTTCACACGTTTTTGGAATTTCTTATATCTTTGTCTGTTCTAACAATATCCAGTTCACTCACCACTTTTCTCCCTGAAAAAATTTTCTTCGATTTGATTGTTTTCTGCAAACTACCTCCTAGCATTCAAAGTTTGGGTCTAGAACTGAATAAAGAACAGAGTAAAGCAGAATAAGGCCTATTTGCTTCTTCTCTAATGTATTTAAGATGACAAACATTTCTGGAGTCTTACGCTGACTGAAAACTTAGTGAGAGTTCAAGTGTTTACATGAATGTTGACCGTGCAGTTGTAGCCTAGGGGGGACAACTAATCACATGAAACATTCTTTGGAAACTTAAGGTCATTCTTAACAGTGACCCAGGTGGAGGAAACTAATAACAGTAAAGCAGGTCCCTTTCTTGAAATCTAGTGCCATTGTTAGGGGGAAACAGAGATGTGGCACCTTGGTTCTGTTCTGATTGGTTTGCACAACTCCCTTAGCTATTCTGACTACTGAACAGTACCTTGCACTTTTGGCTGCTTTGCCTTCTGCTTCTGGTATTCATGTCTGGTTGTTGACTGGCTTTCTCTTCTGTACCATCTAGTTCCTGTTATTTAGTATTTCAGTATAATCTGTTAAGTTTTGATGCATATTCTTGCTGGTCTTCATCAACATCAGACTATCAAGTCTATCCTCCATTACAAGTACTGGTTTCTAGAAGATGACTACTGCATTGCCCTTACTTTCTCCACATAGTATTCCTCACCTCTTGTCAGTGTCTGTTCCTTGATGTGATCAGTGACTTAAGTTTATGTCAAACAAGTTTCCACATGGTAACTAACAGAGTTATTATTATATCGCTGTTAATATTCTCTCTTGCCACACATTTCTAGACATAATTTATAGCTTTACATTTTGTTGTGTGTGTTCTTATGTTCTAAAATTGTTTCATGTGATTGGTTTGTTATAAACTGCTATAACTCTGAGACAGTCATAAAAATGGGTTAGAAATGATGGCAGGAGGTCATTTAGCTGTTCCTTACCAATAAAAAGGTCAGACAAGTGTATTTGTTGTTTAAAAGAAAACATACCAGGACACTCCTTGGTGGTGCAAAAGGTTAAAGCAAAGCACCACGAAACTGAAGTGAAAGCACTTCAGCATGAGTTTGATCCCTGGTCAGGGAGGGAACCCACATGGCACAGCAGACCGCTCTTGTCTTGCCCACTGCTCCCCTCAGCAGTGTACTTTGTCAGCCTGCCTGTTCTGCTCCCCACTCTGTCTCTGGTGAATCCTCTCACCATCCCTGTACCTCTGGCCTGTACCCCAGTTCTGTATGCATAAAAAATAACTCTTAAAAAAAAGAAAACATACCAAACATCTAACATGTAGTGGGAAAAATACACATTTGACTCTTCCTTTTTTTTTTTTTTTTTAAAGATTTATTTATTCATACAGAACTGTGGTACAGGCCAGAGTTGCAGGGGCAGTGAGAGGACACCAGAGACAAAGTGGGGAGCAGAACATGCAGATGGACAAAGTACACTGCTGAGGGGAGCAGCAGGCAGGTCAGGAGAGGTCTGCCACGCCATGTGGGTCACCTCCGGGGCAGGTGGGGATCGAACTCATGTGGAAGTGGCTTTTGATTCTTAGTGCTGCGCTTTAACCCGCTGCACCACCAGGGAGGGCCCTCTTCCTTTTTTTTTTTTTAAAGATTTATTTATTTATACATACATAACTGGGGTACAGGCCAGGGTAGCAGGGGGCCTCTCTGGTGAAAGGATTCACCAGAGACAGAGCGGGTAGCAGAACAGGCTGATTCTAAAAGAAATTCAAGTGTCTTTCATGCAACTCAAAATGGAAGGTAGTCAGTATTCCACACACTGTACAACTAAGATCCAATTGTTGCTTCTGTGAAATGGGTATAAGAGTGTTATGGGATTCTTGTGAGGTGTAAGTGAAACCAATGAACATAAAAACTAACGAGTTTTTATTGTAATGGTGAAAAAAATTCTAATTTATAATTAGTCAGCTGAACTCTGCTTAGATGCTCCCAATGTTGTTGGGAACATCCAAAGAGTCAGAGTCAGGAACCGGTGACACTTACGCTTTCTTTTGTGTACCTGATCTGATCAGGAGTTGACCTGAACATATCCGTGCCATAGTGTCTTCACAGCCTGTGTGATCTGGTGCTTGTTGGCCCTGACATGCACAATAAACACGAATGTGCTGTTGTATGCTCTCTTCTTCATGGCTGACTCAGGGGTCACAGGGAAGCTGATAATGGCTCAGTGGTGAGGCTTGTCTCTTCTGGAGCACTCTCCCAAGGATATCTTGGTTGCCTCTGGACTCAACTGTGTCTTGGACCTCCAAAAGGTGGGTGATGTGTGGATCTTCTTTTTCCTGTGGCTATGGACGACTATTAGCACTATTTTCTTGGTCTTCAAACCTTTAGCTTTGGGGGGGAGCAAGGGTCCTCTCTTTACTTTCAGTGCCTTCTTCGTGAAAAGGATATCCCAAAGTCACAATAGGTCTGTTTCTATCATACTTCAAGTATTTAAAAAGTCAACATTTGCAATGAGAATTTGGGGGCCGTAATTTACTTCCTTAATTTCTTCTGGCCTGAGTTCACAAACCCTCATATGGAAAAAATAAGAATTCCAAAATTTTATAGGGAAATATATGCCATACTGTATGTGTGTTCCAGATTTTCACTAAAATAACTGTCTTTCCTAGCAAATCAAAAGCAAACTTTAACTTGAGAAATGTTTGAATCTGAGAAATAATTATATCTTCATTTGAAGAGAAATTACCTTACTCACTTAGGGATTTCTTTTTAGTCATGCTGACTGTAAAATTTACTACATAGGTATATGAGAAAAACATGTAAAAAGGTATTCTTAAGAAATTTCAAAACAGTTAAGAATGAACCAAAAAGAATGACACATATATAGAAATATGTAATTTATTTGAACCCTTCATGAAGTGGATTGCCTAAGGGCACTTGTGATGCTGAAATGTCCCTGAAACTTTCCGAGAAATCACAAAGAACATACAAGTTAGAGTCCTGGAACATAAACATATCATAAAAGAATGATAATTATACTGTGACTTCACTTTTAAGAAACCTGGCTAACTGCAGGGTTTGTTTTCTTTTTGTTTAGTGACACAGACTTCAGTAAGAGGCAAGTTTATCAGGGTAAATGGGAGTTAGTCCCACATTTAGACGATGTGGGGCCTTGCACATTCTCGGTACTCAGTAAGGAGTGGTTGGTTAATTTGGGTTAAATACTAACTGAGATACTAGCTGAAAAAATATCTGTGCGTCTGAGAGAGATCGTGTTGACAGAAACATGGGGTGAAAGGGTGGGAGGTATTTTTGGTCTTTGAAACAAATGTCTTATGTTCCACAATTATACATTATTCTTTAGAGGAATACCTGCAGAAGTTGCTGTGGCCACAGCTTCTATGCTAGGGTTTCAGAAATAGCTCTATTCCAGACAAACATGTCAGATATGACTTCTATTGGCTTTTTTTCGAATAGTTCCTGAAATTGCTCTTGGCTGTAAGAGAGCTTGTATAACAGTTATCAGCGATTTTCTTTTTTCTTTTCTTTTCTTTTCTTTTTTGAGGGAAGGGAATGAGGATATATTAAATGCTACTTTTTAAAGTTCTCTGCTTGATTATTATTTTTTAAAGATTTATTTATTTATGCATACAGACTTGGTGTACAGGCCAGAGGTGCAGGGGTGGTGAGAGCATTCTCCAGAGACAGAATAGGCCGACTGACAAAGTACACTGCTGAGGGGAGCAGTGAGCGGATCAGGAGAGGCCTGCCACGCCACGTGGGTCACCTCCAGGGCTGGGATGGAAAACACTCACTGAAGCGGCTAGGCTGTCTAGCTTGCACTGCTGCGCTTTAACCTGTTGTGTCACTAGGGAGGGCCTCTCTGTTTGATTATTCTATTTGGCACCTTTTATGTAATTATTACTGAAGACTGGAAACGACCATAATCAGTTAAACTAACATTCAATTGTGTATTATGTGCTAAATAATGGGCTAAAGGCTAACATACAAAGAACTAGATTCTGTATAGGGGAAAACATGCATGATTATGACAATAATATGAGCATAGAAATATTTTCTAAATTATGGGAAAGCAGTAGAAAAAAACAAAATTTTTTTTTTCTGGTGAGTTAGGGAAGGCTTCAAAGAATAGATAACATTTGAACAGACTCTTAAAAAGGAAGGAAAGGAGGAAGGGAGCTACATTCCTTGACTTACTGTGACGTGCTAGGAATGTTACCAGATTATTTCAATTCTCATACAAACCTGTAAAGTAGATACTACCTTTATTTATATATAAGGAAACAGAATTTAGTATAGAAGATGAAAGGAATATAGAGGTGATACAGTCTTACAATTTGATGAGAGAGCTGAATATGTATACATGTACAATAGAAAACAGAATGTAATTCTGAATCTGCCCAGCTCTCCATCTTCTCCACATTTATACCAAAAATGCTGAGTGTAGTTATAGAAAAATTATACAGAATGGTACTACAATTAATATAAGACATTTCAACTTGGCAATTATCCTATCTTTATTATTTAGCTCTTTCAAAATTCTATTTTCCTTAAAATTCTTACTCTATTAGGTTTCTTCTCTTTTTAAAGATTTATGTTTCTTCTTTATGCATACAAGAACTGGGGTGTAGGCCAGAAGTATGGGGGTGAGGGTGAAAGGATTCACCAGAGACAAGAGTGGGGAGCAGAACAGGCAGATCCACTGATATACACTGCTGAGGGGAACAACAGGCGGGTCAGGAGGTCTGCTGTGCCATGAGGGTTAGCTACCTGGCTGGGGATTGAACTCAGGCTATAGTGGAACTTGCTCTGAGACTGAACCACTAGGCCACCAGGGAGGCCCCTGTTTTGTTTTTTTTTTTTAATTATAGTTTATTTTTACATCATTTTGTGCCTTTTCCCTTTTGGAAGGCCCTTATTTTTATCTTAAGATAATCTTTACTTCTACACTTCAAAATGGAAAAAAAAATGACCCTCCATCTAAAGTTAAATACTACTACTTGGCTCTGGATATTCCCTTTCCCAGCACTTTTGTTCAACTGACTTTCTTCTCTTTTGCTGCATCAGAATCTATCTGGTTAACTCCTGTCACCAACTAAACTGAACACTATTCAACCTTGGGAGATAAAGACCTTGAAATGCTCCCTCCTTCCCTGATCATCCTAAGTGCTCTTATTCACACATCTTAAGGGTTATCTGTTTTTCCTACTCTCAACTTTTCCTCATTCATCAGTTCATGGCAAATCTGCCTATTAGCACCAGTGAAAGTACTTTATCATCTGATTAAATCCAAAGGACACTTTCTTTTTTAATCTGTTTGATCTGGCTTCTGACAGTCCATGCCAACGCCCTTCCAACTTGTCCTTCCGGGTTCACTGACTCTGCTCCCCCTGATGTTCCTGCCACTTCTCTGACCACTCCTCACTCCTCGTTGAAAGCTTTATCCTTGACCCAAAACTTAAATGTTAGTGCTCATCAAGATTCCATCCTACAAGCTTCCCTCTGGTCTTAATCGATACTCTTACTAGTTCATTTAATCTTTTTCCATGTAAAGCTGTCTTCATGCTGTGACTCAAATCTCTATGCCCAGATGAATTCTCTTTCTTGAGTTCTAGAACCTGCCATTTATACTCTCTCCTAGAAATCTTAGATGTTTTCTTGAGCTCACCTTCTCAAACCTACCCTTCTCATGTTCTTTGCAGCACTACATAAACCTAGGACACAAAGCAAATCCTGAGTGTCAACTATCATTCCTCTTCATTGCTCCCTAAAACCAGTCACCAAGGTCCATGATTCTACTTTCTGAGTTTTATTTTGGAAGATTTATTTTCATTTATTTATGCATATAAGAACTGGGGTGTAGGGCAGAGGTATGGGGGGGGATGAGAGAATTACCAGAGTGGGGAGCAAGAACAGGCAGATCTATCAAAACACACTGCTGAGGGGAGCACTGGGCGAGTCAGAAGAGGTCTGCTGATCCATGTGGCTTAGCTCCCTGGCCAGGGATCGAACTTATGCTGCAGTGTCTAGTGTAGCTTGATAGTGCTGAGACTTTAATCCCTGCACTAGCAGGGAGGCCCTACATTACTTTTAAATTGGTCTAATTTTGCTGGACACCATCATCACCAGCCTAGTTCAAGACACCACTATAGCTTGCTGAAATACTTGAATAGCTCCCTAAGTGGGGTTCTTACCACGGCCCTTAATACAGCTTCAAAAGAATGAGAACAGCCTCTTAAATTTATACTCACTGTTCTTTTAGGTATTTGGCTGATTAAACTTTTCCTACTTTGAAAGTTTACATTTGAAGGACCCAGGATAAAATATATACAAAGTAACAGCAGAATTAGAATTTCCAAAGCTGATTAGCAAATCTTGCTTGATTATGGTTAACTATGGATGGATAATAAGAGGTGAAAATGACAAGACTCCTCCGACGGACACTTCACAAAAAAGCCATTTCTTAGATTGAAACCTGGATGTCTACATATAAGTCCTGCTACTGTAATCTAAGAGTGAGATTTCATTAGTTCATCTTTTTCTTTGCTCCTTTTTTTACTTAATGACTTAAAATTTATATTTGTTATATTTCATATTCTTACACATAAAAGGTCTTAGTATAAATGAAGAAATTTAATGGTAAAAACATTTCAACACTTGAAGGAAAAGAGAAAAAGTGATTCTGAGGCTTAAAAGTGAAAGAGAAAAAAAAAGGAGATTATAGTATCTTTGTGTTTTCTGGCAACTAAGACAAAATTGAAACACATTAAAGTACTCAGTCTTCATTTTCTAACAGAAAGAAAGAACATAACTTCATTTACAGAGACAAAATCTTTCCTGGAACTAAGTGATAATTGGCCATGAGATTTTTGTCTAAATGGGATTAAGGATGAAGATCATAAGCTTTTGTTTCAGGGGAAAGAAAGAATCTACTTGTAGTTTTTGTTTTTTTTTTTAAGATTTATTTATTTATGCATACAGAAGTGGGGTACAGGCCAGAAGTATGGGGGGTGCAGTGAGAGGATTCATCAGAGACAGTGTGGGGAGCAGAACAGGCAGATGCACTGAAATACACTGCTGAGGGGAGCAGTGGGTGGGTCAGGAGAGGTCTGCCACACTATGTAGGTCAGCTCCCTGGCCGGGAATTGAATTCGTGCTGCAGTGGCTGCTGTAGCTTCATAGTGCTGTGCTTTACAACCTGTTGCTTCACCAGGAAGGGCCCTACTTGTAGTTTTGACAGAAAGTATATAAGCATGATTGAGTTACTTAACTCTTATCAGCATCAGGATCATCTGTAAAAAGAGGGCCAGTGATATTTATCTAAGTGTACTGTTGTAAAACTAAATTATAAAGTATAAATGGAAGTCCTTAGTAGCCTTTCTTAAGTAATTTCACCAAATAAAGATAACACCAGATTTTGTTTTGATTTTCTGTAGAGGTAATGACATTAAGCGTCTGAAGTTGAGAATAAAAAGTACCTAACTGCCACTCATAATTCCAAATAAAGCGATCATTTTTCATTTATACACGCTATGCTAATATTGATTTGGCCACTCCTAGAAATTTTTAGGCAACAACTGAACTCCTAACATCACAGGAGTTACTTTTAAGATAATAATTTGAGGGCCCTCCCTGGTGGCCCAACAAGTTAAAGCACAGCTCTGTGAAGTTATAGCAGCCACAGCAAGCACAAGTTCGGTCCCCAGCCAGGTCTGTGACCCACATGGCATGGCAGACCTCTCCTGACCTGCCTGCTGCTCCCCTCATTAGTGTATTTCAGTCAATCTGCCTGTTCTGCTTCCCCCTCTGTCTCTGGTGAACGCTCTCACCCCCACCACCCCCTGAGCCTCTGGCCTGTACTCTAGTTCTGTATGTATAAATAAATAAATCTTTAAAAATAAAACAATAATTTGAGCTAATGTTAATACAGAAAATAAAAGCCCTATGTAGCCATACCCCAAACATACTAGAATCAACAAACTAGAATTATCCCTTTATCTTTTTTATAGAACACATATTTGAGAACTATGTAAATGAGCCAGTGGTCTCATGTCTATTACATGACCACTGTCATTACGTGACCATCAGCACATCAGAACTACGTACAGAGTCACAGTTGTCTTGTGCAAAAAGAAAAATGAAAAATTTAAAAATATTCATTTGGTCTCCTTAATAAGCACTAATTTAAACTGAGAAAATTTAGCTGATTAAAGCAATGACTTAGATATTGGCTACATAGGGCTTTTTAGAAGAAAGTTACCTTTCTTCTAAGATTTGGCATAAGGAAAGTCAGAATGCTCAATTATTTAAATTTAGTTCCCAAAACAAATAAATAATTAAGGGCATGACCCCCACATGGTGCAGCAGACCTCTCCTGCCTCACCCACTGGACTCAGCAATGGACTTCAGTAGATCTACCTGTTCTGCTCCCCAACTCTGTCTCTGGTGAATCCTCTTAGCTTCTGCACCTCTGGCCTACACCCTAGTTCTTCTACGTATATACATCTTTTTTTAAAAAAGAAAATTAACTAAAATGTATTTATTAATTTTTGACACGTAAGATTCTTATGTATTGGCATTAATATTCATTGGGACCCTTGAAGATTGATTAATTAAGTTCAAAAGTCTTGTCCGAGCAGCTGTTCATTCATTCTTCCTTTGTTTAATATTCTTCATATACATATCACACACGCATATTTTCACTTCTCATCTGAAGACTCCTTTATCTTTCCAACAAAGTCTTATTTAGAAAGTTCACATACTTCACTAGCATTTCTAAACTATCTGGCTATAAATCTAGCATGTCTACAAATTAATGGTCAAGATAAATGACAATTATTTAATTAGATATACATCCATGTGAATGGATTCCATGTGGTAGAAGGTAGGCGGTCTGCATGAACAGTTTCATCTTAATGCCAAAATCTTCATATTTAAAAATATTTTCTCCAAATAATAATAATGAACAACTATATACCAGAGACATTTTACAGGGGTGGGATGGAGAATGGGATAAAAAATGATGGGGGGATGATCTACCTAAAAGCCATCCAGTGATACCTTCTTATCCTTTGAACTTAATCAGTCTTCAAGGGGGGAGGGGAGTGCATTGGACTATGGTGATGGCACACGGGTGATTTGGTGATAGGAAACCCAAGGGGATTGCAACTAAGATGGAAAAAGGCACAAAATGATGTAAAAATAAACTATTATATTATTTTCAAAAATATATATTTTCTCCTAGGGTCCACCCTAGTGATGCACTGGGTTAACGTGCAGCACTATAAAGCTGGCCGGCATCCACCCCATCTCTGGCATCCCTGGCCAGGGAGGTGACCCACATGGCGTGGCAGACCTCTCCTGACCTGCCTGCTACTCCCCTCAGCAGTATACTTCATAGATCTGCCTGTTCTGTTCCCCACTCTGCTCTGGTGAATCCTCTCACTGCCCCTGCACCACTGGCCTGTACCTCGGTTCTGTATACATAAATAAAATAAATCTGTAATTTATATATTTTTTCCTAAACCTAGTCACAATTATTAGCCCATTAAATAAAAGCTTTAGTCTTTATTTGGCCTCACGAATGACGTGATTATTAAAGTATGATGTACAAAATACATAAAGTTGTTCATATATTTTTAGAATGTAGTATAATTCTCTAAAATCAAATGAAAATAGCCATTGTGAAAAAAATACTTGTTATGCAGCATTATGAAAATAAAAGTACTTGGTATGCTACTAAATGGACAACTGTCTTTACCATCTCTTAAATATTCAATTTTAAGAACATTTGTGAAAATCCATGTAGTAAATAAATCAGGCTTCCATAGTGAGGAAACAATTGTCTGGAGGTAGAATCCTAGGAAGTAAAGTAATAGCAGATAAGGCCTGGAATGCTGGAATTCAGGACAAAGAATAAATATACCCAGAGAAGCTTTTCTGAGCTTGTAACCTGTTGTTAAATCTACTTATCTACCTAAAAGTCATCCAGTGATACCTTCTTATCCTTTTCATTCATCATGTAAAAATACCACGGTTAAGAGCACTCACTCCAAACACCGTTTGTAAAATAGAGAAAATTCCCCAAATTCCCTGACACCATTTCTAGGATATGTGCCTTTGAACTGCTTCCAGTAAAATATTCTCCAGTCATCTCTATCAATAAGATCCTTCCAGTAATTTCTTCCCAAATACCTGATATATCTTTCCCAGGCTTGGAAACAATGTCTTCAGGGTACTCATAAACCAATAATCTGTTTTGAGCATTTAGTACATTTGATAACAAAATGGTAAAAACATGACTAAGGCAAGGCAGTGACAGTTCAGTGGGAAAAAATGTGTTGGATTAAAAAAGCGAGGCTCTATAGCAACTGCTGGCGAGCTGCAGAGCATCTGGAACACTCATCCATTGCTGGTGGGCTGTAAACCGTACAGTGGCTTTGTAAAACAGCTTGGTACGCTCTTAAAGCTAAACTTGCACTCTCCATAGGACTAAGCAATCCCTCTCCTGGATATTTACTAAGAGAAATGGAAACATACTTACACAAAACGAGACAGACAATTACTGATAGCAGCTTTATTTTTAGATGCCTCTAAATGGAAACAATTCAAATAGCCATCAATTGGTGAACAGATTACTAAACTCTTCTCCAACTATATAATGGAATATTGCTTAGCAATAAAAAGGAAAAAATGACTAATACTTGCAACCATATGGATGAATTTTTTTTATGGTAAGTTGAAAAAAGCAAGACTGAGAAGACAATCATTAATAATTTCACTTACATGACATTTTGAAAAAGAATAATGCTTTTTGCTGGAAAAGCCAACACTATAAGGGATGGAAAACAGATTAGTGGTTGTTAGAGCTGGAGTCAGGGAAAACAGTCACTGCAACGGGGACTAGAACGAATTTCTGGGTTGATGGAGTCATTTTATACATTTATTGTGGTGATGTTACACCACTGTGTGTGTTAGTCAAAAATCAGAATTGTGTGCTAAAAATGGTGACTTTTATTATATGTCTATTAGACTAAAAAATTACCTAAAAACAAGAGAACAAAACTGGAGTTATCCCTCAGTTACTAATTGGTATTGGACAAGTCTCTTAAAACTCATTTCTTCTTTTATAAAATGGGGGTTATATTAACTCTAAATGTTGACACTCTTTGAGGTTCACGCTTGATGAGGGACAGTGAAAAATAACCTTTATGGATTATAAAGTTCCACACAAATATTGTACATTAAGCATTTGGCATACAAGGATAAATATAACAGAAGTACAGTAAAAATATTTACTATCTAGTGAAGGAAAAGAATAAAGCAAACTAATTAAAGTAGTATGGAAATTAAATGAGATACATGACAGGAGAAAAGGAGTAAAAAACATGTAAGATACATAAAAAACAGGTAATTAATTAATTCATAAAGAATGCAGTATATCATGAATTGAATAAAAAGGGTCAGATGATTGTCAAGAAATCACTGGTGGATGCCAATAATAAACACGGACAACTGGAAGCCAATAATCATAATTCAACCTGGACTTTATAAAAGGCTACAGTGATAAAAATTAATGACAAAATGGAAAAAGTACCTCACGATGATTGAGAAGTTGTTCTAAATCTAATGCCATTTGATTCTTCATCTGTAGTAGAGCTGATTTTTCTTTATTTAAATTGCTGGAAAAAGGGAAAATTTTTAAAAGCCATTTAATTGGTGTAAGTTAATAATTAGTAAGTAGAAAACAAAAATTGCAAAGCTTATTGGTTGAATAAAGCTTTATAAAGATAGCAGATCAATTACTTGCAATATTTGATTTAATCAGTGGCTATTTTGTGTGAAGACTCTTTATAATCACTTGACAATGAAGATGATTTGCTTTCTGAAACTTTCTTGCCTAAAAGGGTTATAATATTAATGTCTTAAAGGTGGCTGTTTATTCCTGAAATGTAAAAAGATGAATTGGACTTATATAAAAGTCTAAAAAAAAAAGTATATGCAGGAAAAAATTAAAATTGAAAAGGCTGAAAGTCTAATTAAAACATTTATCTTTAAAACTGAAAGTAGTGCTTTATAACTTACCATATATTATCAGGAACATAATTAAGTTAGATAAGTAAATCAGATATTTAACCTTTGTCAGCTTGGGGGGAAAATTATGTCTCTAAATTCTTAGTTTAATGTTTAATTTCTACATCTACATTGTGAATTTCCCTTTGATATGACATATTTTCTGAAAGGGATGAGAAGCCTAATTATAAGGACATATAAATATTTTAAAAGATAAATATTTGAGGTCTGTCTTATGCTGTATGGAGTTTTATTATTCAACATATAAAAATTAATTAGATCCATGAAATGAAATATTCTTTGAAAGCCACTGAGATGAATCTACTCAGCTAGCACTACAAGATTAAGAGAAGCAACAATGAATTGAAGCAATATAACCTTCAATGTCAAAACAAAATCTGTGAAGGTAAAATTAATGAGAATTGTTTTGCTGAAAAGGTGAGTCATGAGTTATACTTTAAGAAAGTGAAAAGTCACCAATTCAAAAAATGTCAGGCAGAAATTTTACTTTAAATCCAAGGGTTGGAATCCTGGAAGAACAAGAAATTCCTAGGAGTTAAGAGGAAAAAACCTACTCTCTTCCTGTCTAGCAATAGAGAACTTCCTCAAGTTCTCACCATAGTTTGACCTGAGTTAGTCTGAGAACAAAGACTCGATGTAATTCCAACTTCTCAACTGTTCCACTGACTCAACTGTGTAATAAAGTACCACCAGACCACCTCACTGGACCTCAGAGTTTTCACATCTGTAAAAGGAGAAAATAATACTCACGAATGTCAAAGGGATATGTGCATTATCTAATGGGTGATTATATAAAGCATCGAACACATAAAACTCTACATAAATGCTATATAGTATTACTAATTCAGATGAAAAACAGGCTTCGAAGGAAAATAGTAATTAAATGCCAATAAAGGTAAGCAGCTCAGCAGAAAAACAAATTGACTTTTGGAGTTAGGCGCCAGAGATCCTACTGTGCCAAGGAGTTGAAAAGAACTAAATAATATAAAAGAAACTGAATGCCATGTTCTGCCAGAACCCCCAAATGGTAAAGATCAGATGTGTAATTCTAGAATTTTAATCTATCTATTGCAAAAATCATTTTGAAGATAAAACATTTTTCAAAATTAAAATATATAGTAACAGAAATACATATTTTCAAGAAGCAGATGTGGTGATGTCCATATGTTCCTCTCTATGTTTTATGTCACACATAACCACAGTATATAAACATACACTCTCACAGTGCATGTACTCTCTCTCTCTCTCTCTCACACACACACACACACACACACACACACACTCACTCTTAAATATCAACAAGTACATTAAATAAAATGCTAAGGAAGGATTCTGACTGGGTAATTTCTTAGAAATGTTTCTATATAGTGTTTAATTTTTTCCAGAATAAACAAATTTTTCAAATTTAAATATTAAAAATAATCATAACTACATGTAATAAGAGGTGGGTAGATCAAGTGGTTTACTGAACAAGACAATCACCAATAGTATGGACACCCTGGCCATCAATGGAGTATATATTTTCAAAATCTTAGCCGACTAATACACTTTTAAGCCACAAGGGAGACTTCCTTCAACATGTGGTTCTCTATAACTAAATATGATTTTATACCCTGCGTTCTTTCAGTATGTAAGTAATTGCTCAATAGTTCAGCCTCCGTAAGAAATATTTCCTAACAGTGGAAATTTACCTTTAAAAATACAAAGCTTCTAAGAGTGACTCATAAAGCAACTACAAAACAAATCTTACAAGCACATCTATCATGAATGGTATATTACACCCATAATTGTTCAATTGCTGTTAATTATTACTCAGAAACTCATGTTTATGGCTCTGTTTCACCTGCTATATGAAAACATATTCCTGATATATTGTCCCTTAACTTCCTGGATCAATATATCCTGACTTAGCCTTACAAAAAAAGTTGACAAAGTAGTCTTTTTTTTTTTTTTTAAACTTCTAGTTAAGAATAAACTAAAAACTGACAACAGGGAAGGAAAATTTATGCTAATTATTGTCTTTCCAATCTCCTTTCAGGTCTGAACTAAAGATCTAACTGTATAACCTAGACAGTCTCTTGTGACTTTGTAGAGGAGAGTTAATAGTACTACTTTTAGAATGGATTATTACTCTAATGATAGGGGAATTTAAAGCAGTTAATAGTGATATCTCAAATGTTAGCTTTTAACATGTGTATAATGATTTCACTTCAGTACATATTTACTCTAACCTTTCTAGACATTAAATACATAGTATAATTAGCTAAATGTACAAGGGGCAGAATGGCATTGCTTCATTTCTTAAGAAAAATGATTAAATTGGCTCTTTAAAGAACTTTTATTGCATAATCTAGAGAAACATTCTTAATAAGCAAAGAGGAAAAGAAATTTTCAAAGACCTTATCACTTAGGGATCTTTTTGGAGGCATCATCCAATGGTTAAGTTTTCACTTAATGAAGGACAAGAGGAAGGAAAGTAACATAGACTGAGCTTCTACATGCCTGAAGCTCTATGCATGTTATTTCACTTCCTTTTCACAACTAGCCTTTGCTGTTCATATTACTATCTGTATTTTACAGGCACACTTAACATGAGAAAAAAATTAGACTTATGTGCATTCAAAGTCCAGGATAATTTTATTGTATGTGAAATGTCACTTCCTCAGCGTAGGGGTGACGGCATAAGTGTTGACAGTCTCTGCTGTGTCTGACTCGCTGAGGGGATTCAGTCTTTGCTGGCCTCTCATCATTTTATTCCTATCATCCCGGTACATAGGCATCTGAAAGGCCATAATTAATTTCTGAAAGCATCTTAATTTTTCATTGTATAAGGTAGCTGCTTCAATGAAAAGCAAGATTTCATATCCTATGAAATATTAGTTCAGAGTCTACTAAAATAACAGGCAATAAATTTATAAGACAAAGACAGCTTTAGAGGACCCACCCCACATCCAAACACAAAGTTCTTTTGTAGCTGATTTCACAATCGGCATCATTTTTATATTACTATTGCTGTTATTAAAGGAGTTCGAGTATTCATCTAAACTCAGCATAATTTGAAAAGTGTTATTTCCCATTTTCAAGAGAAAAATATGTTAAAAGATAAATACTAATAAAAGAAAACAAGTATAGAGCATTAATAACACACAGGCATAGTGGTCTACATATTGTAAAGAGTACATCATTTAAAACTCAAAATAACATTATGAATTGGGCTGTTAAGTTGGTGTATATCATTCTCATTTCACAGATCAGAAGAGTAGTTGTACTATGGAGTGTCATGGCAATTAACCTGCTACACATGGCAGTTAAAATTAATTTAAATAAAATTAAAATTTATTTCCTCAGAAACGATTTCAAATTCTCAAGTCACACATGGCTAGCGGCTACCATACTAAACAGTACAATAGGGTCATATTTTAATCATTATAAAATGTTCTCTCAGATAAAGGAGGCTTAGCGAGTTTAGTTGGTCTGCTCCAATTCAAAATTACTAGCTGGATTTAAACCCAAGCATGTATCAATAGAGCTTTCACTCTCTTTTAAAAATCTATTTTCAAAAAACAACTTTATTATGGAATATTTCAAAAGAAGGGAGAAAATATAACAATTCTCTAACAAATGTCACCAGCTTCAACAATTATCAACTTATTAAAGATACACTTTTAGCAGCCATTCTAAGTTACTTTTTTCGCTCTTCCTTAGTTATATTACTTAAGGAAAAGTTATTCCTTATTCAGAATAGGACATAGGGAGGCAGTATAACATAATGATTACAAGTATACAATTAGAAAGCAGACCGATCTGGACTGAGATTTTGGTCCTAACACAAGTTTAAAGGGTTTTTATTTTATTTTATTTTGTACATATTTTTTACCACTCTTCATTTTTGACAGTGAATGATTTCTCCTCTCAGGTACAGTCCCTCTGAAATTCCCACCACCAATTCACCGGTGCTTTGTCACCACAGTACCTTCTGTTTTAAGTGACAATCTTAGTTTTTCTAAGCCTGAACCTGTTCAACTTTATAATTCTAGCTATCATTTTTTCCATATTAAACATTTTTATTTATCTTAATTATTAGTAAATTAAATGTTGAGATAAATTTGACAGCAACTATGAAAGAAGTACTTCTTCTACAAGTACGTTATTTATTGAAAGACTTACTTACTTATGCAAACAAGAACTGGGGCAAGGCCACACTGGTGTGGGAGAGGATTCACCAGAGACAGTGGGAAACAGAAGAGGCAGATCTATTGAAATACACTGCTGAGGGGAGCAGCGGGCGAAACAGGCTGAGGGGAGCAGTGGGCGAAACAGGCTAAATCTGTCACACCATGTGGGTCAGCTCCCTGGCTGGGAACTGAACTCATGCTGCAGTGGCTGTGGACTGCTGCACTTAACCCACTGTGCCCCCAGGGAGGGCCCTCCACAGGTAAGTTATTATACCCTCAAAAGGGTAAAATAATTCTCCAACTCCTTAACAACTTCTATTCCCATCTAATTCTTTGCTTCCACATTTACACATGTTAGTAATTTATCCAATAATTTATTCTAATAATTTAAAATCTAGTCACTAAGCCAATAACCCAACCATCCATGAGTTAAAATCCTGGTAGGCACAGCATCGTTCTTTGATGAAATTTAAAGAAACTAAAATAATCAAATGAACAACGGAGAAAGAATTTGAATAATTATTGAGTGGAATAAGTCTTTTGGCTAAAGTGTGAGGTAAGAAAACAATTTCAGTGTGAGGAGGTGAAAGGAATTTACTTATTTACATTTAGGTAATTATGGGTGACTTCATGTAGGGTCAGGGGAAGAAAAACCTAACATTCCTCAGTAAAGTCAACATCAATCTAAGTAAATGTGTACATTTATCAGTTTAAAAAGTCATTTTGATATCACAAATGGCATCTAGCTATATTCTCCCTATGCCTTTGCCCAACCCACATCACATTAAAGAATTCTTGGGAACCAAGGACAGGATGACGTTGTGTGCCCTTGGGTGGGAGGGTACTTTGCTTGTCAGCGTGGCATTGTTACTTCTGTGCTGAGATTTTTGACCATAGGTGGAAAGTGAACACCCAACTGACGTGACCAGTTTTTGCTGAGAAATTTAACACTCATCCCACATACCTCCCTCACTTAAACTTTTTCTTCGTAATTCTTGTATAATAGTATTATGTTAACAGAGTCTTTATTATTAAATGAAAGACTTGTAAATGGCTTACCTGACATCTTTCTCAAGTTGTGTAATATTCTCCTTCAGTGAATCAATCTTAGTATCTCTCTGGCGTACTGATTCAATGAGGTATCTATAAGGTTGCTGAGTTTGGTTTAACAGAGAATTGGCCCTGTCGAGCTAAAAAATAAATAAAAGATTTCATTAAAATATAGAAAACTTTACAAGAAACTAAAAATCGCTTTAGATGCTTGAGCAAAGTTACAGCATATCAACTCTTCTTTAAATAAAATTACTCTGAAAAGGGTTTCCTTAGAATATTTGAGTGTTTTAAAAATGATCAACGTAGACATTTTTATAGTAACGCACAGTAAGAATAAAAACAATGTAGGCATGCAAATTTTTTTTTAAATAAAACATTGTTACCAATTTTGGTCAGTATCCTAAATTTCCTCACAATTTGCTGGTCTCAGAAGCTATGTGAACATTTGTATTCTTTTCATGAATATCCTTTAGCTAAAATTGAAAAATTTTCATCTGAACTTTATTTCTACTCAAAATAATATAATTATTAGAAATTAGTGTTTTTTATCTTCATATTCCATTTCATATTTAAAATAAAATAAAAAATCATAATTTACACATCTAAATCACCGTATATAATTTAAAAAAAAAAAAAACTATATCTTTGGTGGTACAAGGTTTTGTGTCTCAGCACAATGAAGCTATCTGAAGCCACTGCAGCACAAGTTTGATCGCTGGCCAGGGAGATGACCCTCATGGCATGGCAGACCTTGCCCGCTTGCCCACTGCTCCCCTCAGCAGTGTACTTCAACTACTCGGGCTGTTTTGCTCTCCGGTCTCTGGTGGATCCTCTCACTCGCCACCACCCCTATTCCCCCCCCACCATCCCCACACCTCTGGCCTATATCACAGCTATAGTATGCATAAATAAATAAATAAATAAACAAAACAAAACAAAACATTAGGGCCCTCCCTGGTGGCTTAGCGGGTTACAGCACATTACTAAGACACTTAAGCCACTTCCACATGAGTTCGATCCCCGCCTGCCCTGGAGGTGACCACATGGCGCAGCAGAGCTCTCTCGACCCGCCCGCTGCTTCCCTCATCAGTGTTCTTCATCAATTACCCTGTTCTGCTCCCCACTGTCTCTGGTGAAGCCTCTCACTGCCCCTGAATCCTCTCACTGCCCCTACACTTCGGGCCTGTACCCCAGCTCTGCAATGCATAAATAAATCTTTAAAAAAAAACATTAAAAATAACAAAAAATAACAAAAATTCACCATTTTAACCATCCTATAGTTCACAAGTCATTGGCATTAAGTAAATTTACAGTGGTGTATAACTATTGTATGCATCAGTTTTAGAACATTTTCTTCAGCCCAGGCAGAAACTCTACAGCCATTAAGCTTAACATTTCTACCTACCGCCAGCTCCTGGAAATGTTAGTATTCTCTCAATACTTCTATGAATTTACCTATTTTTTATATCTCATATAAGTGGAAAAATACAGTATTTGTCTCTATTTCATTTAATATTTTCAGGTTTCAACCATATTGTTCTGTGACTCAGGACTTCATTCCTTTGAAAAGCTAAATAATATTCCATTATATATAACATACTTCATCCATTTGCTAATGAATACTTCAGTCATCTCCAGTGTTGGCATTATGACTAGTCCTCCATGAACAGTGGTAATAAAATATTTGTGTCCCTGTTTTCAATTTCTTTGAGTATCTACTTAACAGGCAACTTGTGGGTCATTTGGTAATTTTGTATTTAATTTTTTGAGGACCTGCAAACTGTTTTCCATAATAGTCATTATCATTTTATATTCATCTCAGCAATGTATTTGGTTGTACTTTCTCATCAACTTTGCCAAAACTGTTATTTCACATGTCTATTGACTGGTACGCCCTCTTTGGAGAAAAGTCCATTCAAATCTTAATTTTTTTTGTTATTGCTGAGTTGTACGAGTTCTTCATATATTCTAGACGAACACTTTGTAAGTCATCTTTCTCCAATCCTACGGGCCAGCTTTTTCCTCTTTTAATAATATTCTCTGACTACAAAACATTAATTTTGATAGTTAAACTCAGTGTGGATTTTTTGTATCATTTTAAAGAGACCTTGCCAAATCTAGGGTTACAAAGATTTTCTACTATGTTTGCTTTTTTATGAGTTTTATAGCTTCAGTTCTGAAATTTGGGTCTTGATCCATTTTGAGTTGATTTTTGTATGAGGGGTATAAGTAGAAATCCAGTTTTATCAGCACCATTTGCTGAAAAGACTGGATAGTGTTGGCAACCTTACAAAACACTGCTAACCTCCTATATGTGAGGACTTAATTTTGGCTTCTTCTATTTATTCCTTTGGTCTTTTCTGCCTATCCTTGTGCTGATACAACTCTATTTGGGTTAATGTAGCTTTATAATAAGTTTGAAAAGCTGGAGCTGTGAATCCTCCAACTTTTTTTTCTTTTCAATATTGTTTTAGACATTTATGGACCCAATTTTGAAATTACTTAAAATTTTTAAAATGGGTTTTTCTATGCCTACAGAAAATGACATCAGATTTTGATAGGAATTGCACTGATTCTGTGTATTGTTTTTTTAGTATTGTCATCCTAGAATATTAAGTCTTCTACTCTGAGTACTAGCTATCTTACCATTTATTAGGAATTCTTAAATTTTGTTCCACAATGTCTTGTAGGTTTTCTTAAGTGCAGAAATATTTTTCCTGTTCAATTAAATTTATTCCTAAGTATTTATCTTTTTTTGATGCTATTGTGAATAGAACTGTTTTCTTAATTCCCTTTTTGGATTGTCCCTGGTTAGTTTACTATGTGCGGTTTTATATTTTGCTTTTCTTTACTTTACCTTATATCATAATCACTTTGGAGTACCTTAAATGGCAATTTTTAATATTCCAAAACTGTGTAGATAGCCAATGTGCCATGTCATTACATACTTATAGTAATAAACATTTAGGATGCTATCAATGTTTGATTAGTATAAATAATGCTACAACAAACCTTTTTTTGTGTGTATAGTTGATTTTTCATAAAATAATACTTTGTTAAAATTTTTTTCAGAGCAAAACATGTACTAGATTAAAGGGTGAGTATGACTACTGAATGGTCTTAATCTATAAGATCAAAGTTCACTTCCTAAAGGATTTTATCAATGTATATACCTTTTGCTTATTTGAATTTTCCCTTTATTTGAATTTCTAAACAAATGTAAAGCTTATGTCTGCATAGAACTGCCCATATCATCAGGTGCCTACCTCAGTACATAGTAAGTTTCTCAAAAAAGTATTCTAATGTTGGTATGTGAAAACTGAATAATCACAGCAAAACTGGCAGATACCTATTAAAAGGGTAAGGAGAGGTAAAGGGAGTATTTCATTACACAAACAAAAATATTATAAAATTCCTAACTACTAAATGCCTTTAAAATACTCTTTGACAATAAAATTCAAGCCTTATAAAGTATTTTTTCCTTATCCTTCAATCTTTAACAAGTTCAAATGAGGCTAGAGATTTGCTGTTTTTCTGGGACAAGAAATGGTTTCTATTTTTTTCCTCAAATAAACTACATTTACGAGATCTACACTTTTAAATAAAGATCTAAACATATCACTTATTTTACACTGCAGTTTTTGATTTTCGATTCACATAAAAAAATGAAAGAAAAAAAAGGAGTAACTAACAGCATAGAAGCTGAAGATGGAGAACAGCAGGATGGTTAGCGTAAACGGTACAGTGGGAGGAATAAGTAGTCACAGGTAAAAACAACTACCGTTGAAATGATCAAGCATGAGGTCCAGGTGGGTAAGGAGGAAATAAAGCCAAGAGGTGGCTGACCAAACTCAGAGTATCTGCTTGTAATTTGAGAACTATTTTGTTAAAGTTATTTAAATTATATTAGAAAAATTTCCAAAAGTTACATTAAGAATAGTTTAGGAAAAACATTTCTCAAAGAGAAGGAAATGAACAGTGAAACAGAAAAGATTTCTGGTTTTGGATGTACTTCGTTATAGTGAAAGCAGAGCCATAAAGAAAAAATACCATGAATATTTTCTGTAGTTTGGGTTTTAGTGTTCTTTTTCCTTTCTTTAGTAATCGTTCTTTAAAGTCTATTACAATGTCACTGGAATCTTATTACTCTACTAAACTACTTTATGAACATTCAAATATGCAGTTGGGCAAAAATAAAACTAAGTTCTACTTACCTGTATAACCAGTTTCTCTAGTCAATTAAATCAAACAATTGCTTTGACTTTGTTTTCACAGAACTGACCTGAAAGAATAAACTGAACTGACAAGTTGCTTTGTGTTTCAAAGTGCAGAATAGTCTGTGTGTGTGTGTGTGTGTGTGTGTGTGTGTTTGGGGGTGTGTGGAATGGGGGGAGACTAAGGGCATTTACAAATTGTAGTTAGCGGTGGTCTAAAATGAGCTATGTTTAAAATTTATCAAATCTAATTTCAATTGCTTTAAAAATAAAGCAGTAGTCAGTTTTGTTTTAGTTCAATTTTTTCCTTATAACAACCCAGTCATATGTGTTAGATTTCACTATTACAAACAAAATTAAGTGCAAAAGCCCTATGACTTTCAAAAGGTATCTTTAATATGTAACCTACAAACTCTTCCCATCCTGACTAAACTACTTTGTGTTATTACTTTTCACAATGTATTTCTTTATAAGATTGTTTGTAGGCTTCTAAATCCTCCCAATTTACTTTAATTCCTCATGAGAAAAGCCTACATCTCTCAATGAAAAGTAAGACTAATTTTTATTTTTGAAATACATGTAATTTAGTTTCATTCTTCCAATATGATTTAAAAATTCTGTTCTGTAACTACAATAATTACTATTCAAAAAGTTTCACAATCACTCATTTTACCTATTGTTAGTAATCTTTTCCTTATAGGAAAGCATTAGTAATTAGTGACTCAGGAATCATATACATAATAAATGACTAATGGTTAAAGTCATGACACAACATTTTATAGAATTGTTATTCCTCTTTTGTTTCAATAAACTGTACCTATGATTCAGAGAAAGGCTATACCTGATTAAAATCTAATATTTTGATTTGAATACTAATTTAACACATTCTTGAATGACAATGAAAAATTACTTATTTTCTCTTAAAACTTTAAATATATATAAGATGACTACATTTTGCTTTGTTTTATTTAAATGCTAAATTTTCCTCTTGTGCTGTTTGTTTTCAAAGAAACTCCTTGCCAGGCACAAAATGCAGCCTATTAAATGGAATTTAACACTGGGTTGCTTGCTGTGTATAAAACATGCACAAGTGATACTTCCTAGTAACGGCCCAACATGGGGCACCACTCTAATACTACTTCTTTGTATCCTCAGTCTAAACACTAGTCCTCGAACCTAGTTAATCATCATAATCACTGGTGTGTATGGGGGGGGGGAGTGTATGGCTGAGGTAGCGATATATTAAAAAACATTGACTTTTGGGCCCTGCCTCAGTCCTGCTGCATTAAAGTTTCCTAGGGGTTGGGCCTTAGATTTTTTCTTAAAGATTTATTTATTTATACATACAAGAACTGTGGTACAGGCTAGAGGTGCTGGGAGGGGGGGGGAGTGAGGGCATTCACCAGAGACAAGAGTGGGAGCAGAACAGGAAGATCTACTGAAATACACTGCTATGGGGAGCAATGGGTTAGACTGGAGAGGTCTGCTGCACCATGTGGGTCACCTCCCTCACTTGGGATCGAATTCATGGCGCAGTGGCTGCAGATAGCTTCATAGTCCTGTGCTTTAAACTCTTGCACCACCAAGGAGGTCCCTGAGCCTTAGATTTTTATGTTGTCAAATTTGCAAAGTGCAGTTCTCATGGTTTTAGACTTCTGTAGCTACCCTATCCAACTACTTTAGAAGGCTTTACAGTACTGGACATAAAACATACCCTGAGTTAATCATCCTCAACATTGAACTGGCCCCTTCTCATGTGTTCTCATGTGGTTAAGGACATCATATTTAACAGGGAAAATATTTAAGTCACACAATTCAACCAATTAGGATGCCAACCTTAGCAGTGAAGCAGTATCCTGAGGAAACTGTGGTGCTAGGTTTTACTACTTTGTTGCTAGATGGCAGGTCCTTCCCTAGATCTTAGGAAATAATAAAGACTGGATATTGATGCAGAGTCACACCTGGGACTAGGGCAGCAGCTGTTTTCCAATTATTTTACTTGAATAATCAATAGCAAATGCATGCTAGCGGTATCAGTACCGCTCTCCTAAGATTCTCAAAGTGTGGTTGTATAATGAGACATTCATGAGGGTAAATGTTGAACTATTTGAAAGTAATCAGATGGAAATGGTGGCTGATAGCTTTGGATTGGGCAGAACTATAGAACAAAGTATTTTTTTTTTTTTTTTTCAAAAAGTGGCCATGCGTCACTTTGATTAGTCACAAGAAGAACTAGTTAAATTCGTGGGTTTCATTCTTGACCTGCTTAATCATGATTTTTAAAGGCAGGATCTAGAAATGTACAATTTCTATAAGAATCTTAGGTGATTCTCATACTCGCTAACATTTAAGAACCACGGCTGAGGCTTAAGGACAGGGTTAACTGGCAGACACAAGAGGGATACAGGCTAGAAGAAGATAAAAACTGCGTAGAAGATTGAAGAGTCACTTTAGGAAAAGCAAGAAGAAAACTGAACTTCAATAATAATATTAATGCCATGCTGTTGTTAAGGGAAGAGACAGAAATAATACTGGCAATTACGAGGTAATTCGTGACCACTGAGGAAGGACTAAAAAAGGGGTTAACTTTTGAAAGTCACCTATATCACACCCATACACACATGCTTTTGAAAAGGAGTAAAAGTGGAAAAAAATGTAAGCGAAGATTCTTAAAATTACTTGGGTATAAGGTACTCAAGGAAAATAAATGTATGAGATTTTTGTATGTTTTTATTTATTTATGCATACAAAGACTGGGGTGCAGGCCAGAGGTACAGTGGTGAGAGGATTTACCAGAGAGAGTGGGGAGCAGAATAGGCTGATCTACTGAAATACACTGCTGAGGGGAGTTGCCGGTGAGACAGCAGAGGACTGCTGCGCCTGAAAAATAAACTTAGATGAGTTAATTGTAACAAGAAAAAGATGTAGCTGATGCACCCCGAAGCTGATGGCTTTGTAGGGGTATAAATGATTCACAATGATGATAATAGAAAATAGGATAGATACAGAAAAACAAACATACTGGGTAAGAAGGAATGAAGGGGCTGGTTGATATTCAGCAATATGAATTTATAATATTTCCAAAAAGCAAAAGCAACAGATTTCCACAACTTTTTTTTAGCATATTACCACAAAGCCAAATTTTTTTTCTCCCTCTCTCCTTCCTTCTATTAAATATTTATAGGGTAACTAACAGATTGTAAGGTACTATGCTAAAGGTGGGATTGTCAAGAAAAGCCTGATGGATGAATTTGGCTACAAATACTCTATAGAGTCTTGGTGAATATAGTACTCGGATGGCTGATAAGGTCCAAGGCTGGATAGGAATAAAGGTAGAGAAAGGAGGGGCTGGACAGCTTGGAAAAACATGAAGTTGGTGAGTCTGGGACTTGTAAGTCATGAGTCCTTATAAAAACACAGATTCAGTGGGAATGAAAGGACTGGGAGAGCTGGAAAGACAAGAGATTTGAATCACAGAATGGAATTTTTGAGTTCAAGTGTTTTAATTTTCCTGTTAAAGCTAGTCCTGAGAAATTCATATTAGTCTATTGTGTTACAATGCTGATTGGGTGGTTTGGGCGCTGGGGGTGGCAGGGAGGATTTGCAGGGTGATTTATAGTCATTCATGAATTATCTAGAATCAATTAGTTAGGTAAAAAGTTTAAACAATTATTTGTTTGACGTGTAAACAGGATATGATTTATAAATAATCCATTGTTTTCCTCTACTTCAGTGCTGACTGGTATTCGGTACATTCTCTCTCTCTCTCTCTCTCTCTCTCTCTCTCTGTCTCATATGACCCCTAGTATTTGAGTCTATACAAGCACGGCTTAAAGAAAAAGTTCTAGTATGTTGTCCTGGAGCCATGGAATTGCATTCTTTCCACAACTCCTCTAGCAGCACCATTTCTTCCACACGATTGATGAAACCTACAGTGACACATTACTAACATCCTTAAGTCTTCAGTTGACAGTTGAGTCCACTCTTGGTGTCGTAGAGTCTAAGGGATTTGACAACTGTGTAGTGCTGTGTGCTATCTTTATAATACTTTACAGCTTCTCTGCCTAAATTCTCTTGTGCGCCACTTATTATCCTTCCCCATTCAATGCCTGGCAACCTCTGAGCTTTTTACTGTCTCCATGGTTTCACCTGTTCAGAATGTCATATAGCTGGAATCATCTAGTATGTAGCTTTTTCAGTGTCTGTACCTGTTTTTAAAGCTATTGTTCCCCTTCTGCTTTGTTTTTCTCCTTTTTCCCTATGAAATGTTGTAAACGTAACCTGCCTTATAAACTAAAAGTAACCTACTTACTTGCTCAGGAAATACTTCAGTGAGGGTATTTTCAATGAGGCTTATTTTATATGGAGTTCAATATTACACAAATGAGGACACAGAGGCATAGAGTGGTGGAAACTTATACCTAAGTTTTACCTTATACTTAGGTATAAGTTTCCACCATTAGTAATTACCAGCAGTGAGATTTTAACACAGTGAGTCTGGTTCCAGAATCATTTACTTAATCAATATTTGTTATTGCTTTTAAACGACAAAAAAGAAAGCAATAATATGTAAGACTAGCACAAAATACAGAGAGATGAGAAGAAAATGTTACACATCTGTCCAGGTGAGTATTTTCCCACTGCAAGGAGTATTTAAGAAGGGAAAACAGAAAGAAAAACAAAGCAGAAAAGCAACCAATAGAATATGCTATGTGGGGTAAGAGTAATTCAGAGTGATGAGAAAGATTTTAGACATATATATTAAATAAATATGTATATCTACACATATACAGTATAATGGAGACATATACATTAAATATATGTGTATATCTACACATTACAGTATAATGGAGATATATGTATTAAATATATACAGTATAATGGAGACATATAAGTTATTTCTACCTGGGGTTCAGAAAAGACTTACTAGACTAGGTAAGTTTTGAAATTGATTTTGAAGAAAAGCATCTCTGATACAGACAAGGGTAAGCTGGCCAAGAGATGAGAGAATGCAAAATCAAGGAGGCATGAAATAGCACAGAGTTACTGGAGAATTCCAGAAGGCATGAGAAGTCATGTATGTGGGGTTGAGCATGAGAATTTATTCACTGTAGGAGCACTAGTATCTCTGTGGTATAATGCAATATAAGACTGATAGGTAGGCAGGGGTTGGACAATGGAAGGTCTTATATGTTATGATTCTTAGCAAACAATTCTGTCAGGTTTATTTCTAGATTCTAGATACAAATCAGACAGATTTTAAAAGAGGATATACCAAATCATTACTACTAAAGCAAGACACTGAGAAGTTCACAGATGGTATGAAGCAACGAGGGAGGACTTGATATTTGCTGAATTCTCCTTTCTACTCTCTGAATTATGATTATATATGTACATATTTGATTTACTAAAAATCAATTGAACATACATATTCTATATTTATATATAGTAGTTGGTGGCTGACGCTAAGAAAAAGATGAAGTAAGATGCAGTAAGATAGAACAGTGTCAAGTCAACTCTGAGTTATGCCAACACGTAGGGAACAATCAGAGAAAAAGAAGTAGCAGGAGAGTGGGAAGCAAGAAGACAACGAAGTAGTACAAATGCAAGACACATTCGTTGCCATAGGATGGGTTGTAAAGGAGGACTTGGGGAGAGAGGAGATAACAGAAAATGATGATGAGAAACAGGTTAGGGTTAAACTGGCCTTCTGTGCCATGCTGAAGAATCTGGACATTGTCAGGTAGGCAATGGACATTTTAAAGTAGTAAATTATGACTGACAGCATGGAAGATAATTCTGGTTAGAAGACCTCAGTGGGTTAAAGCACAGCATTAAGAAGCTAAAGCCACTTTAGCATGAGTTCAATCCCTGCCCCTGGAGGTGATCCACATGGCGCGGCAGACCTCTCCTGACCCGCCCGCTGCTCCCCTCAGCAGTGTACTTCGTTGATCTGCTTGTTCTGCTCCCCACTCTGTCTTGGGTGAAGCCTCTCACTGCCCATGCACCTCTGACCTGTACCCCAGTTCTGTATGCATAAATAAATCTTTAAAAAATTAAAAAAAAAGACCTTTGCTAAATGAAAAAAGAAAGAAAATTAGACAATGAATTAACTCATCTAAGAGTTTATTTATTTCACCATTAGAAATGCAGGCTTAAAAAAAGACCCTCTATCTTACCTACCTTTTTTTTATTCATTTATTTTATTTATACATACAAGAAATGGGGTGTAGGTATGTGGGGTGGGGGAGTGAGAGGGCTCACCAGAGACAGAGTGGGAAACTGAACTGGCAAATCTATGAAATGCATGGCTGAGGGGAGCAGTGGGTGCGAGAGGAGAGATCTGCTGTACCATGTGGGTTAGCTCCCTGACTGGGGACTGAACTCATGCCACAGTAATTGGTGACAGCCTGATATCTATAAGACTTTTACCCCCATGACACCAGGGAGGCCCCAAGCCCTCTTCTTTATTAAAGGAGATTTATGTGTCAACAAGCTTTCAGGGAAACAAGGGGCCCCTATAAATCACATGGCTTTCCATTTTTCCTATGTGAACAAGATGCATCTTATAATCACTGATGGCCAAACCTGTACATGAAAAAATATGGCCCTATCTGTTTATATTGTGATTTCAACTGAGTTCTGGGTATGGCTAATCCTTCATCGGTTTCCTTTAATTGCCATTTAAAATGTCTTCGAAAAGATTACAATGTGATTTGGCACTGAAACAAAGTTTGTGTTAGAAGAAAAATACAGAAACTGAGTTGTGTAATACATGATAAAAATCACTGCCTAAAGTCTAAAAGAATGTGTCTAAAATTAAAACGAAAATTTAAACAGATAATAAAGCACTGTATTATAGCTTAACTGGCAACATCTCCCACTCCTTGGTGGTACATAAAATTGTGGCATTTTTTTTCAACATCAGTGGAGTCTAGAAATATGGTGGGAAAGATTTGCCTTGAAGTTTAAAAAGATTTAGTTCTATTAGGGCATGTGGATTTCCCCCTTTAAAATGCTGGGGTGAGGCTATAGAACTATATGTGCTGAAGACTTCCTTTTTAAAACAGTGGGCTCACTGGGGATGCTGAGGAAATACTCCCAGCAGTTACTGGGGCCTGGTAACCCAAGGAAAAAGTTTTGCTCATAGACACACTTATACTATGTTTATAGAAACTGTATATCCCAATGCCACCGGCATATATTTGATCATACTGGCATTACAGAATCCATCAAGCAGAAATCCCTTCTCCACATCTTCTTTTCTTTCTGAGCATACATTAAACACACTTCACATTCCCTTTTCTAAATCCTACCTTTTTTTTTAAGATTTATCTATGCATACAGAACGGGGGTACAGGCCAGAGGTGGGGGGGTGAGAGGATTCACCATAGACAGAGTGGGGAGCAGAACAGGCAAATCAACGAAGTACACTGCTGAGGGGAGCAGTGGGCGGGTCAGGAGAGGTCTGCCGTGCCATGTGGTCACCTCCGGGGCAGGCGGGGATTGAACTCATGCTGAAGTGGCTTTAGCTTCTTAGTGCAGTGCTTTAACCCATTATGCACCAGGGAGGGCCCTCTAAATCCTACTTGTAAAGTGCATGTATTATGTTTCTAGCTGCTTTTGAAATTTTCCTTTAGTAAGTCCTTTGATAGTTTAGAAACCTCACACATTCCTTTAATATTCTTGTTCTTGATAATGAAATGTAAGGAAGTTGGGGAGGAAGAAAGGAAGGAAGAGAGGGAATTCTACATATACCCTAAATCATTCAGACCACAGAGAACAAATGTAAACTGTCAATGGAGAGGATGCCCCTCATCCACCTCAGACCTCACTGTCTTCTCCATTTTGATAGCCAACATCAACAACTTCTTCTGGTGAGCGTCTTTCCCATGTCTCCTTACATGTATCTGGAGCATATTACATGTACATATACTTCTTCAGCAATGTAATACTGAGTCCAGAGAATATTGTTGGAATATAATCTTTCTTTATAGACAAACTTTAACAATACTTAAAAAATATATTTGCAACTTAATTTTCTTAATTTTTCCCTCTACCCCCCTGCCAAAGGACTCTATATTGGGGTAGCTCACTTGGTCCCAACTGGTCCTTATGCGGCACAGGGAGCCCCGAGGACAACTCATAAGCTCCTGAGGCAGCAGGAGTGACAGCCAGCTGGCACGTTTAGCCTGATGCCTGGCCCAGGTCAGCAGGTTTTGTGTCTGCTGGACCAGCAAAGGTGGGCGATATATAACTCCTTACTTTCATAATTTTTATAAGTCTGCCTAATTTGGTAGAAGGGCTAGGCTAGTGATCCATTTAATGCTCAACATTTACTTTATATTTATTATGCATTAGATACTAAATTGTCACGAGAGTATGCCTTTAAACAGTCTCAAGTGAGTTGGAGTACAGTCAAACAACTGAAAAAATGTATAAAGTAAAATTAGCTGTTCCTTATTTGTGCGCTCTCAACCTCAGAGGTAATTTGTCTGATGTCACAAAGACAAATACAGGTGGTTTTGAACCTCATTTCCTATTCTACTAGAAAAGACTAATAAAAGCTACCAAGTTCCAGAAGTTTCCTCTCCCAGTGTATACAATGTTTTTGGGAAGTCTCCTATCAGATCCCTTTTATTGCATGGAGAGGATTTCTAGGCCATGATGCAGGGAGAAGGAATTAAGGCCGTGCCTGCTAAACTCCCTGAGCTAAGGAGCTGTTGTTCAAGGTCAAAACTAAGGTAGGTACAGTTCATATGGCACAGTACTGAAGAAAAGAGACCTGTACAGAGAAAGGAACCTGCAAATTAACAGACAGTTCTCCTCGAGTATACAACTGAGCACCACCCAAGGTATATGCATAAATAAACTATCAGAGAGTGGAGTCAGCACCTTTGAAAAGATTAAGAGGGACAATCTCTACCAGTCAAAGTAGAAACTCTAACAATTCATAGAACATGGGGTAAAGTAAAAGGCATTTGCAGCAGGGAAATCAATTTTAGATAAACCTTCTTTCTTTGTTGAAATTCAGATGCAAGCCTTGAAAGTATCAAACTTTTTCCAAGCAACTTAACCAAACCCAAGAACAAAGCTTACAAAAACTAGGAGGAATAAAAAAGTGTCTAGCTTCAAGGTAAAATACACAATATCTGGCATCTAGTACAAAATGAATGTGCATGCAAAGAAGGACAATAATATATATAATGAGATAAACCAATTTAAGTGAAACCAAGCAACAAATGACACAATAGTAGATTTGGCAAACAAATTCAATAAATATTCCAAATAGTGAAACTCTAATTCACATGCTAAAAAAATGAAATTTGAAAATGTGAAGTGGAATTCTGAAAGATACAAAAAAGACCTAAACTGAACTTGCAGAAACGAAAATTAAAATATATGAGTTGAAAAACATACCTGAGAGGATTGACAGCAGAAAACATATTATTGGAATAAAAGATTAGTGAATTTGAAGATGTAATAACAAATATTATGCAAAAGAAAAAAGGAACGCATCATTAGTTTCACTGTAGAACAACTTTAAGCAGTGTAATATATACTAACTGGAATCTTCAAAGGAAAAGAGAGGGTATGATAGAAAGAATGACTAAAAGATTCTAAATTTGATGATCTCCTGTATATTTACAACTTTGACAAAACCCCAGTAGAGTGAACAAGAAGAAAACTGAAGTAAGTTATATCAAACTTTTAAAGTGAATGAAAAACAGAAAAATCAAGAAGCTAGAGAAAAATAACATGCATTACCCAGAGTAACAAAGACAGGGATGACACCATATTTCTGGGCAGAAATAATGCCAAATGGAAGAGGGTGGAGCTACTATCATTCACGTACTGAAGAGACAGGAAAATGATGTCCACCTTGAATTCTTGGGGAAAATATCTTCCAAACACATGCAGCATTTCTACTCTTAGGACATATTTAAAAGAATCAAAAACAGGAACTACTCAGACACATGCTTATAATTAAATGTTTACGACACTTAAAAAGTGGAAATAATTTAAATGTTCATAAATGGAAGAACAGAGAAATGAATTATTGTTTATACAAACAATAGAATGTTTTAAAGTTATGAGTGAATGAAGGATTGGATACTGAGAAGAATATTTTAAGCTTGACTTATGTTAAGAATAGCCAGGAATACAAAAACAAATGAGCCAAAAAAAAAAGAGTGAAATATTTGTGCAATGCTTAGGTTTTACAACATGCAAAAGAAAGAATTCATCAGCAGCAGGCCTGCTCTAGAAGTACAGTCAAAAGAAGCACATTAACCAGAGGCAATATGGTATTAGATGCAACCTTGTACCTACCCAAAGGAATAAATATCAGTAGACATGATAGCTATTGGTTAAATATAATTTCTCTCATATTATTATATGCCTTTATAGTAAAAATGATAGCAATGTAGTTTGGGGTTTATATATGTCTAAGTAAAATACATGACAATAGGCGCACAAAGGCTGGGGTGGGGATCGGGGGGGACAGATGGATATATAGTTGTGAGGTTTTTTCATACATGAAGAGGTAAAACATCACATGAAACTAGATGGTGCTAAGTTAAAGATATATACTAAAAGCTAACACAATCATAGCAATGTGTACAATATTGATTTATAAGTCAACAATTTGGTGAAATGGAAGGATAAAAAATATTAAATTATTCCAAAAAGAAGGCAAAGAAAAGGCGTCATGGTGCAGCACACCTCTCAAGACCTCCAGTCTTGCCCACTGCTCCCCTCAGCAGTGTATTTCAGTAGATCTGCCTGTCCTGCTCCCCAGTCTGTCTCTGGTGAATCCTTTCACCCCCCCCAACTGCTGGCCTGTACCCTAGTTCTTGCATGCATAAATAAATAAATCTTAAAAAAAAAAAAGAAAATGACGTGAACCTTCATCTCAACTCTATTTGTAATAGGCCAAATCTGGAAATGACCCAAGTGTCCATCAACAGTTGAATGGATGAACAAATGTGGAAAAGAATGAAATATAGATTAATCCTGAAATAATTACACAGAGTAAAAGAAAACAGGTGTGTATGTGTATATTGTTCCATTTAAAGTTCAGAAAATGGATATTCTACAGTGGCAAAATACGTGGGAGAAGGATGGCAATAGGGGGGTTGAAAGACACAAACCAAGGGGCACAGGAAACTTTTTGGGGGAATATGTGTGTTCATTCCCTATATTTTGGTCATAGCTTTAGGAGTATACACATCTGTTAGAAGTTATATTGTACACTTTGAATATGTGTAGTTTAATGTACCATAAAAGGAGTATTTGTCATTTGGAATTGTTTTTTTTTTCATTCTCATTGGCAATTCATTTTTACCTCAGACATATTCTGAATTATATATTTTAGAGGTAGTTCTAGCATTAGCTATTTTAGTTTCATCTGTGTACCACTCTCAAAAAACATTGTTAGTTTAAAATTTTAACCTGCAAATACAGGTCTTGTGAAATTTCCTTCTATAGTTTTTATTATCTACCAGAGTCTATTATCACAAAAGCAACCTAATATCATCTTTCATCTAATAAGTTCACATAATTTGAGCAACCTGACTTTTGTAAAGTGAAGTAAAATTCATTAAATACTTCAAATTATATTTTTTCATTTTTAAAGGAAAAGTTACATACTGTGGCTGGCACAAATCTTTTAATATATGGTGAGTCTCCAAATAACATGAAAAAATTTGAAATGTACACAGAAGTATAGAACTGAATAATGAAGCTATAAGAACTCCTTTCCCCAGCTCCAACCATTATCAACATTTTAGAATTCTTGTTTTATCTATTGAGTCCTTCCCCCCTTCAATGGAATATTTAAAAGCAAATTCCAGACATCATATCATTTCATATCACACATATTTCAGCACTTAAGTCTTTTTCTCATTGTAAGTCAACAGTTTATTTTTAAATAGTTTCTTACACAGTTAATTATACTTTGTTACAAGAGCACTTAATTTCTTCCATTTCCCCCCATAATTTAATTGACATTTAGAAATTCCTCAGGAAGGTGGTTTTTAAAAGGAATATATAGACATAGATTTTAATATTTTATTTTTTAGAAATATTTGAAATACGTTACTATGAAATTAAAACAACATGTGGGATCTATAATATATTAGCAAACAGAGGTTCACTTGTTTCTTAGTTTATTTATTTATCCTGTCATGGTTCCACTTAGTGGTGTGAGGCAGCCTGCTTAAAGTAGTTTGTGAGGACTGATTGCTAAGTTTTAGGACTTTTGTGAGCTGGATGTTAAATGCAACTATCATTAAAAATTAAATTTACAATAAAATATATATTTTTTAAGACAGGGAACAAATATTCCAAACATCAATTTTTAATTATTTTACTTTAGATCTGCTCTCAAGTTCGCCCTGTGTATCGTGCCTGTACGGTGGGAGCATATGTAATGACGTGCTACTGAGCATCTTTTCCTGTGCTGTGATCAGCAACATTATGTTGGCAGCTTGAAAAGTGAGTCACGGTGGGAATATTTATCCCACAGAACCGAATTCTGCACATCTCTCACTCTCCTGCCTAGAGAGCTTGTTGTTAATATTTGCTTTCACCCTGAGCATTAGCTGGGTGTCAGAAACTGTAGTAATATAAAATATTTCTGGTCTTTTGGCGTTTGAGCATGAAGATCCTCTTAATCTTTACAGTATTAAAAGCAGTTTAATAGAGGGCACTATAAAGACAAATATGAGCAGGTCCTTAAGGAAACAAAGCTTACCTGGTATGTATTAATAGTTTTTAACATGTCTTTAAAATCCTTTAATATAGGATCCAAAAGCTTTAAAATATTAACAAAGAAAAACATTATGCTGAAACTTAGAAAATAAAAGGAATATTAGTGAGATGATTTCTTTGCTTATAATTATTACTTGAATTTCAGAAGTATAAAAAAATGTAATGAGATGTTGACAGTTAACAAGATAAACTATTATTTAAAATACAGATCTTGTCTTTAAATGACATACTCTAAGGAAATTAATATGAATCTGATTTTTAATAAATATAAATAATTTGGAAACTCACATATACCTCAAAATGTGAAAGTGTGTTTAATAAATAGATTTTTTAAAAATAAAAGTGAGAAAGCAAATCTATTCAAAAATGAAGTTTTAGTTAAAACTTAAAATGTCATCAAAATTTGCTAAACTTGTTTTGCCAGTTGATAGTCTTAGAAATCAAAGTTTTTTCTGTCTAGTTTTCATTTACATTTAGTCTGAGCATTTAATCTTGCTTTTGATCTTCGTTTTACCATACACTATAAGTTCTTTTATAAGGGTTAGCATCAAGTTATTAGCATCATAAGTTACAAAATCACTTTGTATTAAAAATAACTTATTTTAAAATTGTTCAAAATATAATTTTGTAATGCAATGTTGTTTCAGGGAAAATTAAAAAGAAAAAAAGAAGCATAAAAATGAGCTGCTTAGAAAATACACAAAGGAGAACAAAGAATTAAAGTGAGCACTGTGATTTTTTAAAATGTGTTTCTTTTGTTTATGCTATTTACCTCTTGGGAAAGCTGTATTACTTGGTCCTTTTGATGTTCCAGGTCTTTTAAAACCAGTGAGTTTTGTTTTTCTAACTGGAGCACTCTTCTTGCCAAGTGGACACTAGGGTAAATGAAGTAAGAAAATACTTACAAAAGAGGAATGCAGGGGTGAGGGGTAGACCCTGGTAGCGCAGGGGTTAAAGTCTCGGTACAATCAAGCTATCACCAGCCACTCTGGCATAGTTTGATTCCTGGCCAAGGAGCTAACTCACATGGTGCAGCAGATCTCTCCTGTTTCTCCTGTCTCATCTACTGCTCCTCTTAGCAGTGTATTTCAGTAGATCTGCCTGTTAAAGCTCCCCACTCTGTCTCTGGTGAATCCCCTCACCTCTGGTTTATACTCCAGATCTTGCATGCTTAAGTATATAAAACTGCTCTTTATAAAAAAACTCACAATCTAAAATACTCAAAATGTGTTTCTGTGCTTGAAATGTGACTTCCCATTTCCTGGTGCTATTTAAATATTAAAATTGACAAAATAAAACATAGAATCAAATAATATTTTCAGGTGTCAACTGCAGTAGATCAATGTCCCACAACTCAAAATTTTGAGAGTTCCCCTAATAACATAACTGATATATTGGTTGGCACAGTAATGGTTGCTAGCTTTTGCTATAAAAATGGAGAGTTACATTATGAAATCTGCTTGAAGAGACCACAAAATAGCAATTTTCATCTTTTCTTCATTTTTATAAAAATTGCCCATTTACAAACAAATCAGGCAATTAGTTGAAACAATAAGCTTGTACTTTTAAAAGCATCAGTGTTTACCTCAGGCAACATAATGCACTTTATAATACACAAAATGGAGATGGAAAAGATATGTGAAAGGTGGAGAATGTCTTTATTCAAGGCAAAAGCTTTGTACTAAAGAGAGCATAAAAGATCACAGTTGTGATCATCTTGCACTTTAGTATTTAAAATCACACTACATGTGAAATTTCCAATTTCACAGATTAAAAAAGCAGTTCAGCTACTCTCTTAACTATTAGGGAGAAAGTAGAATAACTCTTATAAGAAAAAGCACACTAATGATACTAAGACGAGATGTTCTGTAAATCTATAAACTGAAAACCTTCATATTTATGGTATCTTCATACTCTATGAGTTAACCTTCTATTCTGTGAATTATGAAATCCATGAAATCTGAGAAGACAAGATATTTTACAATGTCAGATGTAAAATAACTCATTTAAAATAAAATTATAAGTAAGAAACAATTCCATGGTATTTATACTACTTTCTGATTTCAGAAAAAGGAATACAGGTGAAACTGAAAATAATGCCAAGTATTATAGCACACATCTATTTTTAAGTCCTCTTTATTCCAAGTGAAAAAGATGATGTCTGGTAAAAGTTTTCACAGTCAATTGGGTAGCTTGTTTAGATGTGCTTTTATGTAAGTTTTTAATCTTTCAATTGGCAAAAGGTTTCACTTAATCATCAGCCAAAATCAGAGATAGAAGAGAAACCATCTGCATTTCTGGACGATCATTCATGAAAATAAAAATTGCTTTACTGACATAATGAACTTATTGATATGTAATTTACATACATAAAGTTCACTCACTGAAAGTGTACAATTCAATGGTTTTTAGAATATGTAGAATTGTGCAACTATCCTTATAATCTGATTTTGAATATTTTCACTGACCTAAAAGACAATCTGTACTTTCTAGCATCACTTCCTGTCCTCCTGCTGTAGTGACCCCCTCCCCCTTAGTACTAAGTAATCCACTTCCTTCCTAACAAAGTTATTCCATTGTTCAGTCAAACTTTTTCTTAAAGGTTTCCTTCAACTTTTATTTCCTCTTATGCCCATTTCAGCCTTCACTGATGTCTAACCCCTGATAGTGTAGCACACAGTGCAACACTGAGTGATTTTAGGTATTAATATAAGATGCTTATAGTTCACAGCCAATCCATTTTCTATTTCCAAACCTAAAATATATGAGGTTTCTTCAAACTCAACTCTAAAATAAGGTTTCTGCAAATAAAATATTTTAATGTTAATTTTATATTATGTTTGCTTTTAAGTCTATTGATTCTCCTGTTTGCAAGTATCAGTGTGTTATGTCATATTATAGCTCTGATTTTTATTAGGTTAATGTAAACACCTTGGAGTTATTTTTCATTCATATTTTTGTCTCCCCTTTATCTCTGATATGTTTATGTCTTTCTGTCTCCTACAGACCTTAATACTAGGGTCTTCTGACACATAGCAGTTCTCAATAAACATATGTTAAAGGTACGGACTACCTTTGTGTAAAACTCAGGGTAGAAAAATGAACACAATCAAATGCTTTCATACATTAAGAATTGTGGATGAGATGAAATGGAAGAAAAAGGAAGGCAAGGTAATAATGAGATGCAAAGGCCACCTTTTAGAAGATGACATTCGGACAGTCAAGTTTAATAATACGAAGTTGTTTGTTTGGTTTGGGTACTTTTTGTTTTGTTGGGAAATACACAATACCCTGCACAGATATGGTGTGCTACCACTTACAATGCAAGATAACTATACTAGAAAACCCTGATTTCAAGGAGTTCTTTATATGTTAGTGTTTAAGCCCTGTACCAGTGTTACCTCCTTCTACCTGATTCTGATTGGTGGATTCTAAGTAGGAAAGTCAACTGTAAATAGAAGGAAGATATCGTTTGAGGTTTAAAAATTGCTCAGTATGTATTCTTCAGTGTTCAGAATGATAACTCACAGTACTATTTCTTTTTTTAATAGGATTTTTAAAAAGATTTATTTCTTTATGCATACAGAACTGAGGTACAGGCCAGAGGAGCAGGGGCAGTGAGAGGCTTCACCAGAGACAGATTTGGGGCCAGGACAGGCAGACTGATGAAGTACACTGCTGAGGGGAGCAGTGGGCAGGTCAGGAGAGGTCTGCTGAGCCATCTGGGTCACCCCCAGGCTGGGGACAGAACTCACAATGAAGTGACTGTGGCTAGCTTGCAGTGCTGTGTCCCAACCAGCTGCACCACCAGGGACGGTCTCACAGTACTATTTCATTGAAAAAACTTTCAGGAATTGAAGTTGACAGAAATGATTATTCCTATCAACACTAGTGCTAACAAAGTTATTTCATTGTTCAGTCTAATTTTTTCTTACAGGTTTCCTTCAAGTTTTATTTCCTCTTATGCCCATTTCAGCCTTCACTGATGTCTATCCCCTGATAGTTTAGCACACAGTGCAACACTAAGTAATTTTAGGTGTTTTCCTGGTATTCATTCACGTGTGTTATATTAATCTAGTCTTCTTCAAGTGAGGCAATTTACATTTGGGGGTTCAGCATTTGTGGTGTGTGCTGAACAGAGTAGGCATTTACTAAATCCTTCCTGAATAATTTTGTTGTAAGTGAATCTGCTTCAAATGAATACATTGCTAGGAACCATAGTCCAAGGTTGTGGAATCTCTACAACTAATATTCAGCATATTAGCATTGAACTAGTGGTAAAAACAGTGCAAAAAATTACTAATGGAGGGAGGAAAATGTTATGACTAACCATTTACCTCTTCTATAACTCAAAAGTCCTAAATCTTTAAATATGGCATACTGCTTTGGTTAGTGATCCTGCTTAGAAATCTAGGTCATTAATGGGAAGAAAGGGTGGGAGTTTAGTTTGACTGAAATTCAAAGCAACACAAAAGAAGTAATATTTTACTGAATTTATGTTCCCTTAACTATGATGCGTATACAGTGAAAACAAGCCTTTTCTAAGTTCTTTATGAAGAGTAACTAAGGATAATATCAGGAAAAAATAACTCTTGCTAAAAGCTATTTTATTTTCATATAAAAATCTCCTCAGGAAAGTACTGCTATTATAAGATATACGTTAGGATACCAAAGTAGGTACAACGTGTAATACTTTGTAAATATATTCATTGCCAACGATTTTTACTTGTACCAACATCAGGCTGGAAATCAACTAGAGATAATCCCACAAGAGTACAGTTTTGTATCTAACAATTAAAGCAAAATTTCAACTGTTATTTGGTACAATTATTCTCCCAAGGTTTATTTCCTAGTTTTTTCATCACTTTTTGATTTCAAATAAAAGCTACTCCTTGGATCTGTCAATGGCAGTAAGCAGTTCTGGCTATGACATACAATTTCAGAATAGCATGGGCCAGTCAATGTGTATATGACAGCTCTGTCCTCAGTCCTTCAATTTTGGTATGGTTCTTTTATTATTATAGAACTCTAAGTAAGTAAGTGCATTTATTTATTTAATTGCTAATTACTGTGAGGAAACATTTGATTTAAAAATTTTTTCAATCAGCAGGTCAGGTCTATTACCATGGCATAAACAATGACTCAAAAACAAAAGGTGGGAGGAGGGAAGAGGCTGCACATGAGCCAGAATGATCCCAGCTTCAGGACACTTCAGGTTGGTCCCTGCAAGGCCTGCTCTGCTGGCAATTACTAAAAGCCAAATAGTAGTCTTAGGCTGATTATCTGTGTTCAGATGAGACTTCCTCTAGTTTTTTCTATAGGTTTAAACTGTCAAGCTGATCCTGAATAGAACAGCAGTTAACTTTTTAAAGCCTAATTCCTAAAATCACCCCAAATATAGTAAGTATAGCTCTCACCCAAAACAAAAACCAAACATCCTACACATGAGAATAAACAGACAAAACCAAATTTTCATATGTATAAATTGTGTGAAAGGAAATAAGTTTCCTTTGCTTTACTTTCCCCTTTATTATAAACTCAGTCTACTGTGAAAATTTCAACTTAAAGTTCTTTATAAAATTAGACAGAAACCTAAACAGAAGGCCCATAGTAAGCAGTAAATCTTGTAATTTGAAAGGTTTAAAAACCTTTAAGGAAGTCTCCACACTCAGATCCACCAAAACAAACAAAGAAGCTCATGCTAAGACCACAGTAGTGCCTGAGTACTATCCATTTAGTGTGCAGGTTAAAGAGCATAACCAAAACATGTAACCAGAAAATCTTGTTTGCTATTTTCAAAACAATCACGACCGAAACAAAAACATTACTTCAGATTTTCAAGTTTAGTCAAGTCAAGAAGAGCCCATTTTATTTTAATCTACTTTAATTGTATAAGCCCTTTAACTTTCCACAACTTTGTCCCAGAAAGAGCTTAGCACCACACTTAGTTATTGTTCACATCCTCACTGAAACTCCAAAATGTGAGTAACCTTATTTAATAATTACAATGTGTTTAAAGAGAAATTTTTGGAGTGATTTCTCAAGCTAGAAAAATTAATTTTGCTACTTCTTTATAGGAAATTGACATAATACTATATTTCTTAAGAAACTGTTATCAAAGAAAGTGAATCTCAAAACTGGTTTCATGTCCAGGGGGTGCACTAATTATTTCAGAGGTCTCATTAGAATTTTAATTCATTTAAAGTTTTAAATGAAAACTCAAGTTGTGGCTCATTAAAGTTTTGAAACACTGGCTTTTTCTATAAAATCAAGTCTGCAACTTTGCAAAACAAACTAACATTTATTGACACCTATTTTTTTTTTTTTTTTGCCAGGCACTGTGGAGTGAACTTTGCATCTACTGTATCAGCAACAGACCACCAATGAAAAAAATTTTTTTAACTATCCAACCTAATAACAGCAATAAGGAACTCAAAATTAGAAGACATTACAAAGTAAAGTTTTAGATAGCCACTAAAAATTATCTTTTTGAAGGATATTCTGTAACATTAGAAAATATATGGAATGGAATTATAAGATAAATTTCTAAATTATGTATGATAATGTAATAAATACATAAGAAAATATATGCATTTGTATGCATTTTTGTATGTTTATCTTCAGATGGCAAGATTCTTAGTAATTTTCAAAAAAAGTATATATTGATAAGGAGAAATCCCCTCCAATTAAGTATTACCCTAAAAGTACCTAAATTGATCGTTGAATATATGAGGTTTAAAATTAAATTTAGTATGAATGAAAAATATTGTGTAGTGATAGATGGGAAAAAGTTCCTTTTGAGAATTTAACATATTTTTGATAGGCAAATTTATAATGAAAAACTTCATTATACAAATATTTAGTTTGCTGTTATAAGTTGTTTTATGATTCAATCATCTTTAATTTCAAGTGCAAAGAATGAAATAAAGATTCTTTAAATGCTCCATTGCTTTCAATTTAAGTAAATTGAAGTTAAATAGAACATAAAGCCATAGACTTCTTTAAAAAGGTCCAATGAAAGATCAAATATGGACTTTGCAAACTTCAGAAATACAATAAATCCTAAACGGGAGTCTTCTGTGCCACCGGTAAATTCTGCATAAAGTAGGCACTCAATAAAAGTTGGTGAATGGCAAAGGAAAGCATAAATGTCCTCTGTGGGTATCTAGACTTACTTTCTCATCACTCAGTTTAGGTGACCTGAGAAGCACTTCCTCAAAATAACCCTCTGGTTCACCACGAGAAGAATGCCTGGCACCAGCTGGTAGGAGATATTAATAGCACGCCCATTAGGCACTTGTTCAAGGCACACAGATAGCTCAGTGATAAAATCTTTAGAAATATTTGGACAGTTAAGATTATTTAGAATATGAATAGGTTGTGGTTCTGTAAATCTTCACTATAAGAAGTGAACATCTGTTTTGGAAATTCTTTAAAAAAAAAGGTTATATCAATAATTGCCTTCAATTTTAGAGGAACTCAACATTTGGGGCTAGAGAAAGTGAGCTTAAAACAGCTAGATTCTTTTATTTTCTGTAACAGAGCTTCTTTTCAAGGATTCAGATGCTAAAATAGAGACTGGACTTTTTCCTTCAAATTTCAGTAGTTAGGTATCTGACTAACCATTTACAACCAAAAGCATAAGTCTCTTACCTACAAACCTGTATTTCTAGCATCCCTAGGCAATATAATACTCAAAAACAGAGATGTGCTGTAAGTTACAAAATATCCTAGGTCATTCATAAGGTTGTTTGCAGGGGTCATGGGGAGACTATACCCAACTTTTCAAATAATACATGTTTTAGAAAAATTTGCATCTTCACCAGACAACCATTCCACTACAAAATGATATTTGGTGGTCATCTATTCTTGAACTAAATTCTTCCAGATACTCAGTTTAAACAGTTTAAACCACAAATTCTAAGAATCTTTTTGCTTCTTCCATAAAATGGTTTATAGGTTTCATAACTTTAGAAGCCTTAAAGACTAGTACTTCAAAGTGTCTACAAGAGTATTAGAGTTAACATAATTTTTCTTACTGAGTAATGTCTCTATATGTTTAAAGCAATTTCTATAAAAATAAAAGATAAAAAAAATCTTTGAATCCTCAAAAATTAAGATGAGGAGACAATCCACTAGTTACATTATACCATGCTAGTTAAAGAAAGTGGAGACTAAAATTGAAGTTGCTGACCTTGAGGAATTTTCTGTTTATCTGGGGAGGTAATATGTAACAGGACAGCTAAGGAGATGTTCTGCTGTATTGTATGGAGACAACAAATGTTTATGGATAGAGAAATGCTATCACTCTTGTTTTGGGAAGAGAAATAAGGCTGTAGTAGTGAAATCACACAGAGGGGCTTGCAAGTTTCACCCAGAAACAGTTATATTTGACAAGGCAGTGAATGAGTAGTAAGGATTTTTTTCTGCAAAGATGGTTAAATTTTGGTAGAAGAAAGGAGTTGGGGGAAAAAATCAAGGAGGTCAACTAGAAAACCCATTAATACAGGTTAAGTTTTCTTTTAAAAGATAACTGGTAGTGCTTCCAAAAATTTTCTTGATCTCCAGTACTTATACTTTTAAAAGTAGTATTTAAAATAATACCATCTATTTTTCTTTACTTTATCTCTAGTACATGGCAAGAAACATGAGCAGAGAGCCTCCCTGGTAGCACAAGGGGTTAATGTGTAGCACTATGGAGTGATGTGCAACCACTGCAGCATGAGTTCGATCCCCAGCCTGGGAGGTGGCCCAAATGGCCCAGCAGATCTCTTCTTTTTCAGCTGCTGCTCCCCTCAGTAGTGTGTACTTTGCTGATCTGCCTGTTTTGCTCCCTACTCTGTCTCTGGGAAATCCTCTCACCCCTGTATCTCTGGCCTACACCCCAGCTCTTGTATGCATAAATAAATGGATTTTTAAAAAAATGTAAGCAGATGAGTTAAAAAAAAGAAAAGGGGGAGGCATAATTTTACCCTGAAAATTGTTGATACAAAAATATTCATAATTCATCTGGTATTAATATGAAAACAAAATTAATATGGTGTAATTACCACTGAATTTACTTCCAGGAAATGTCTAATTAGGTCTCTATTCTACTGATCATTAAATTTACTTAAAACTATTTGAAATACATGATTCTTACTGTTTTATTTTGTGAACAATTTAATATTTATGCACATGAGAATAAAGTAACTATCACTCAGCTGAGCACATTATCAGAAAGCATAATGTAATTACATTTAGCTAGAGTGGATAAATAAAACAAATATATATCGATTTTACCTTTGCTTTAGTCGTCTTCTGGCTGTTGTGGGAACATTAGCACCATAGCCGTAAGAAAAAAGAACCCTTTCAGCTTCATCTTCATTTTCAACTGGAAAACATTAAAGTATATGATGTGAAATAATCTTTCTTTTTTAAAAAAGCATGGTAAAAAAGAAAACAAGAGATCATAATGATGAATTAGTGAACATAACATTAAAAATGCCTAATGCATAATTTCAAACAAGCCATTTGTAAATACATGCAAATCTTTTAAAAGTATATGCTTACTTGGATATGTTCTATTTCTTTTTAAAAGGCATAAGGGATTACATCATATGACATGTTTTCTTGTGGTAAAGCATAATAATACAGATGAGTTGTTTTTAATGATTCAAAGCTTTTTTGCATGAAATGTATATTAATTATGAAAAAGTAATGATAACATGAGTTTCATTATTCCCCTTCTTGATAAAAGAAATTACTATTTTTAATTAGAAAAGATATTCATTATGTTATCAGAAGAACAAACTTATCATGCAATAAAGAAATTATGCACTTTAGCAGGTTACTTTGTAAAGAAAATATGCAGTCTGAAGACTGGTAAAAAACACTGTAAAATAAATTTGATGAAAATTTATAAAAAATTTGGTTACATTACATTTACTTCAGTAAATGTACATTTACATTCGGTAAATTACATTTACTTCTACAATTCGCTATTGCACACCAGTCTGTAAACAGGTATTTAACTACAAACTAATACTTTTGGGTGAAAAATTTAAAAAGCAATGTTAATTTTATGTAAAATTGTGACTTAACAACAATTAATCAAAGGCCATAAAAACTAAAGATTATTGCAAATTAACCAATAACACACAAAAATTTATAACATTATTTTAATATTAAAATTAATATTTTAATACTAACACTTTAATATTAAGAAAAATCTTCTCTCAGAAGTGTTTCAGATTTAAAACAAAGTCACAATTTGATTTTAGTAAGTGAAGCTGATTATTTGTAGGTACATCATTGTAATATGCACACATTCATTCAATGATTCTTCTGTAGTGCAAAAATTTTTGGAATCTTCATTAACTGTTTGCCTTCAATTATGTCCCCGATTTTCAAAAGAACCACATTTCTAGAGGTAGGATTAACAGTTGTGAGGGACATGTGATAGCAAGAGATGATTTATGCCATTGTGTACAGTTATGCTACCATGGCTCCAGATGCAAGCTTAATTCTCCAATTCAGCTTTATCTGAATTAGAACTGACACTTATGATTATCTGACCATTGTTTTTCTTAAATAACTCTACTTTCAGAAAGGGGAGGGGTTAGTTTAGTTAACATCTACGACACTTGTCAGATTTGATGGTATCTTAAATTTTAGCTTAATACTTAGTGGGTTAATCACTCATGAGTAGCTATTCTTTAGTAGGGCTTTACTTACAGAAACAGTGTGTACTATACAACATGGCAAATGGCACTAAAGAGATATGCATGTGTCTTAGAAGCACAGAGCACAGAGCAGCTGAGTGCCACTATTTTTCCTTTGGTAGACACATTAGGAAGGTGTGGGGAGATTGACATTCATAAAGAAGGTGCAGAGGGAATTACATGTATAAAGGTACAGAGCTGTGATGTTTTAGTAATTGTAAGAAAAGTGTCTGGAGTCAGTGTGGAGAACAATGGTAGCAGAAAAAGCAGACTTGATTCCAACTGTGAATGAAATAGAAGTTTCTGTTTGCTAGGTTAAGGAGCTTGGATTTTATTTTATAGTTGATGAAAAACTAATAGAGATTAGCATAGGAAAGTGACATGGTTTTTGTTGTCAATGACATGATAGAAAAAAAAAATTCCCTCCTGCCTTATTTTCCATTAAACTCTTAGTGATAATCATTACTAGAGGTGATTTTTATTCACTATACATTACTTTGGCCTCTTCTAACACTTTGTATAAATTTAGTCATATGACTTCTTAGGCTAAGCATCAAATTTGTCAGGTTCATCGATGTTAAGGAATAATAATTTGTTTCTTTTTATTTAATAGAAATATTCTAATGAAGGAGTTTTGATGGTTTAACCATTTTCCTGTAGTAGACACCAGGGCCGTCACCAGTATTATTCTATGAATATTCTAGAAGTCTTTTTTGTGTGTGTTTGCTTTATTTTGGTCAAAAAGAAATGGAATTGGTGGATCATTGTGGGGTTATTCAGTTTCATAAGAAATTGTTAGTTGCTCCACGTTCTCATCAATCTCACTAGCCAGTCTTGCTAATTCAGTCATTATGGTAGATGTGTTGTGGTATTATTTAAAGTGGGCTGTTTTAATAAATCTTTTGCATTTTCACATAAATGGAATATAAAACACTGAATTAAGGGAATTAAGATTGGGACAGCAGTGAATTTACATAATTCACTGTATCTCTTGCTATCTTGATGAACTGTCTTAATTTCTCTTAGCAATGTTTTGTTTTGTTAAACTTATTCCTATTTTGTGTTTCTTTTGACATTACTGCCAATGAAAATGTCTTTCAAATTTCCTTTCCAACTGTTTATTTCTAGTATATTTTTGTGCAATTAACCTTATAACCTGTTAAATTTACTTCTCAGTGTTAGAGGTTATATGTGAAAAAATTATCTTATTCTTCAATTTGATCTTATCTTTTTCCCCTTTCTTGCCTTTATTTTGCTTATTAAATCTCCAAAACAATGTTTACTATCAAGAAAATAGAAATCCTTGTCTGTTCTTTCCTTTAAAGGGAAAGCATTTAATATTTCATCATTAGGTATGATCTTATAGATTTCTGTAGATGTCCCTTATCAGATTGAGGAAGTTTCCTTCTGTTTTTAATTTGCTTAGAGAGAAGACATATGCAAAGTTATGGAGCTAAGAAAGAGTAAGAGACTTTCAAAATAGTATGACATGATAGGAGATAACAAGTCATGAAAAGTAGAAAGTTAAGAGTAAAGTCTAAAAGGTTATGTGAGGAATTTGACTTTACATTGTCTTAAGAAGACAACAGAAAAGCACCAAGCAGATATAGGATATGACTTACGATTGTATTTTATATATATTATTACTCTGACTCCCGTTAAGAAACTAAAGATTAAACTACTGCAGCTATCAGACACTGACCAAGAATAAAATTTCCTTAAATTTGTCTATATATGTAATAGTCTTTACAAGAAAATGTGCCAAAAATAACTAGAACATTGTCTTGATTCACATTCAACTTCAAATGAAATTTTACCTCACCTTTGTAAGAGAAACATACTGTTATTTCTGACGTTTGAGCCTCTTAAAAAGTACGATAGCAAACATCACACTTACTGGTGAAAAGTTAATTGAAAATATTCCCTTAAAATTAGGGACAATGCCGGAAGAAAGCAAATTAAGAGGGATGGAAATGGAATAAAAGCTAAGGTCAGAGAGTACAACACATACATCTAATGATTTTCTATCTCCTTTACATATGTTCAAGTATCACTTCCCCTCGTATTCCTCACCTCCAAGGTGAAATTAATTCAACATTTACTCTGTACTTCTGTAAATGTCCTGCTCCTTGCACTTATCCTATTACTTTATTATCTGTTGTTTACATTCACTTCCTACAGTAGACTACACTAGGAAACCATATAACAAAAGTTACTGCATAAACTCCAGATCTCCAGCTCCTGGCACAGGTAAACATTTAATAATTATATAAACTAAATAATAAAAAGATAACATCTACCAACATATTATCTATGTTTTTGTATCCCTATGCCTGGAATTGAAATTAACTAAGTTTCAAAATAGGCAATGTTACTTAAAAAATAGTCATCAATTGTATTTTAAGGAAATATATCAATGCAGTTTTAGAAATGATACCTGTTTTCTTGTTTTGTCAAATAAAAAGATGTATGGGGGGCGGTTGGTGAAACTTACTTTCTGCAGTTTGCATTATTATTTCATCAAGCTCTTTCTCCAATTTCTCATAAATGTCTAGCCTTGCCTGATGCTCAGAGTTCTGTGCTTCAAGTTCTGTAATGCGTTTTTCAGAAGTGGCTTGGAGACTATAAAATTCTTTAGTTAAAACCTGATAGTGGAGGAAGAAAATTGCAAAGACAAAATTAAATAGTTTAAATGTTAAGATAAAAACAAGATACAAAAATACCTTACAATAGTTCTCTTTTTCATGATTTAAAGATTAAGAGAAACGGGCCCTCCCTGGTGGCGCAGCGGGTTAAAGCACAGAACTAAGAAGCTAAAGCCACTTCCGCATGAGTTCGATTCCCGCCTGCCCCGGAGGTGACCACATGGCGTGGCAGACCTCTCCTGACCTGCCTGCTGCTCCCTTCAGCAGTGTACTTCATCGATCTGCCTGTTCTGCTCCCCACTCTGTCTCTGGTGAAGCCTCTTGCCACCACTAAGTCTCTGGCCTGTACCCCAGTTCTGTATGCACAAATAAATAAATAAATCTTTAAAAAAAAAAGATTAAGAGAAACTAGGTAAATCATCTAAAAGATGATTGAAGTTAAAATATATTTACTAAGGTAAATAATTTTCATTTTCAATTGGAAATTATGAAGCATTTTATTAGCAGCAAATCAAAATATGTAGTGCTTCTTGGAGCAATATCAGAAAACACCTTTATATAGACATAAAGGATTAGAAAAATTATAAACCAGGTATAATAGGCATGCAAATAGGAGTTACACTGTATAAGAATATAATTTTTTTAAAAAAACTCTGTATTCTTCCGTGGTAACTCGATGAATGAATCACTGTGATGATAATGAATTTTAAAAAAGGCAAGACATTTCCAGAAACAAAGGAAATGTTTTAATGTTTAAATAGCAATTATCTAGAATGTTTACTTACTAGTAAAGACTAAGTGATAGAGTAATAGTAAAGCTTACTTCCCAACACAGCATAAGTAATGATATTTCCTACGAAGCAACTGAGTATTGTGGTTAAGAATATGGTTTGGAGCCAGAAAGATTTGGATTTCAACCTTTGTTTGACACTTATCAGTTGTGATCTTAGACAATTCCTTATTCTCTATCTATCTACCTCAAAATATTGTTGGAAAGATTATTCACAGTTCTTAGCAGAGTTGCCTAGAAATAGTGTGTGCTGAAAAACACTTATTACTATCCTAAGAAATAGAATTATAAGAACTGTGTATTAAATGGGTCATAGATCCACTCATATAATTATGAAATATGTAATTAAACAATTTTGAGACACAGTTCTTTTTTTGTAATGAGAAAATGTTCATGTTAACAAATGTACGTGACTTTGTGCGTTTAGTTATGTGGAGAAGATGCAAAAGATCTATTTACAGTTTTTAAGAAGCAAGAAACTAATTTTTCTTAATCATTTCCTTCAATCATTTCTGTCAGAACTTCCCTCACAAAACTAAATATTATCCTCCCAAATATACTCTTTTGGAGGGTGTAGAAAGAACAACATAGGAATAATATTTGCAGGATGATATCTAGAGCACCTGATTGAGTCAGAAGAAGAAAAATGAACTTTTAGCATTTCTTCTTTATTCATGCCAACTGGGATTGTGTTTTCTTAAACTTTTTAATTCATGTAATGAAATTACTGCTTAGTGAAATAACCTGGGACTTCCACAGAGTTCTTTACATTGTGATGCTACTCATGAAAAATCTGGTCATTGAAGACATTTATTAATTTAACTGTAAAGACAGAGTATCAGTGAGGACAGTATTCCACAACTTATCCCCATAGTAAAGTTGATGTTTTTCACCTGCACTCCATTGTCCCCAATAACAATAGGATACAAATTAAAAATCGCAGGAATGGATATCTAGAGTGATAATTAAAATGGTGAAAATGGGTATTTCGTATAATACAATTTTAAGAAGACATTTTTAAAGCAGGATTAAATTAAGAGATGCAGTTTAAAATTTTCTCTTCATAACATGTAGGGAAGAGCTCCCAAGACCTATATACCTTGTGGGGAGAATTCTTTTTCATTATGGATTTGTCTGAGTGGTTGCTATGAATAAATTTGTAAGTTTTTGAAAAGCCAAAAAAAGGTTTGGTTATTGAACCTACGGAAGGCTATTTTATTAAAGATTCTTTGTGTAAAACCAATACATGCACATTTGAGTTCAAACATGAGTGCGTAGGTCAAATGCTTTTAGGGATTCATTAAATATCAAGCTCTTACAGTGGAAGTTGCCTTCATTTAAATAAGAGGACAATAACACAAAATTATATAAAACTATATATACATATAGATGTATATATACGAGATATAGGTCAATAACTGCTTTGAAAAGAGAAAAAATATAAAGTCAGTGTTTTGGGAATCTTCCCTCAAATTAAAAATTAATTAGCATATTTGGTAAAAGCAATAGAAAAGTATATAATTATATTAATCTTTAGCCTTCACAAAATTGTTTCTCTCTAAATTCATTATAGATAAGAATTATCTTAGAAACACGTACTATTTCAGAAAATGGACTCAAACTGTGGCACTATATTAGCATTCATCTAATCATTTATGCACTTGCTCTTTAAGTGCTAAATGAGCATCAGCATAAGTGAGGCACTGTGGTAGACATTCGTAACACAAAGATAAATGACTAGACACAAAGATAAAAGATTCCTAGTTGAACAGGAGGAAATGCAAAGAAATTCTGAAAAGCCTCAATCTTATCAACCAGGGCTTTTATGGTAATATTTTTTATGTAGGTGCTTTTCCATGTCTACACTTTTACATAAAAGAACACAGTAATGACTCGTCACCATCATCTATGCAGGTTAGGAATATGGGAGAGTGGTTTTCATGCAGCCATTTCAGCCTGTAGGAGACCATGAAATTAGTCTGGATTGCAGCTAGTAGATATAATAAAAATAGGAAGGTTTAGAAAGCATTAGACCTGTATGTTGTAAAGAATTGTTTTGTGAAATGTTTGTTTCAAAATCTTAGAGCAATGACAGTAGTTCATTAACTTTCTGTAGGGATAAACCCACCCCAGCCCATCTCAAAGCATATTTTTAGCATATTCATTGAACATGAAAGGAAAAGGAAAGGTATTTTGATAGGAATTAAATGGAAAACTTGTAAAAGGCGAATTCTAAATAAGAACTAACTTGATAGAGTACAATTAAAAAATGCATATTATCACAATTTCCTCAAGAAAGTTAATTTTGAAGACTGATTTGACTCAGAACAGGCACCATCTCTACACATTTGCTTAAATATGTGTATATATATTTAACATCATTATTATGCCTTTCCCTAAAACTTTTCTTCTGGGAGACACCTTGTTTTGTTAATCAAAATTTACTGGAGTACTTTCCAGAAGTGGAAATTTTGGAAGATTACTGTAACGAATAGTTACATAATTAGCTAACAATCAAGCTAATGACACTGTTGCATTTTACATTAAATATTTTTAATAAAATCTGATTTATTTTATTTTTATTTTTTTAAAGATTTATTTATTTATTCATAGAGAACTGGGGTCCAAGCCAGAGGTGCAGGGACGATGAGAGGCTTCACCAGAGACAGGGTGGGGAGCAAAACAGGCAGATCAACAAAGTACACTGCTGAGGGGAGCAGCTGGCAGGTCAGGTCAGGTCTGCCTCACCTTGTGGATCGGTTGGGGATTGAACTTGCAGTGAAGTGGCTGCGGCTAGCTTGCAGTGCTGCGTCCTAATTCGTTGCACCACTAGGGAGGGCCTAAAATCTGATATATTTTAAATCCGCCAAATTTAATACAGTCAAAAAATACTACTGCATGTAATCATATAATGCATGAGTATAGGAAAATATGCCATTTGTAACATACTAGTTCAAAGATGTTTAACTACTGTTGGGCATGTAAGTTGCTTCCAGTTTTTACTATTGTAAATAATACTGTGATGTATGACATTAACGTAAACCTTTATAAGCATCTCTTATTCCCTAAGGTGAAATTCCTTGTTCAGTTTATTTATTTTTTTATTATTTAAAAAAAAGATTTATTTATGTATTCATACAGAATTGGGGTACATGCCAGAGGTGGAGGGGCAGTGAGAGGATTCACCAGAGACAGAGCTGGGAGCAAAACAGGCAGATCGACGAAGTACACTGCTGAGGGGAACAGCAGGCAAGTCAGGAGAGGTCTCCCACGCCGCGCCATGTGGTCTCCTCCAGGGCGGGTGGGGATTGAACTCATGCTGAAGTGGCTTTAGCTTCTTAGTGCTGTGCTTTAACCCACTGCGCCACCAGGGAGGGCAGTTCAGTTTATTTTTTAAGGATCTTTAACACAGATAACTAAGTAGTCCTTCAGAAGGTCTATTATTTTTCTAACTGCATGAGATTTCCCATTTAAGGGTGTGCTTGCCACCACTTTGCAAATAACAAACAGATCGATATAAAGTTTTTTAAAAGTTTAAATTTACATGTCTTTATTAATTAGGGGAGAATACATACTTTCATATAGTTCTTAATAATTTACAAATGATCAAACTAAACTAAAACCATAGAACCAGAGTGGGTAGAAGGTTTGTGGGTGGGTAAAATGGGTGAAAAGGCTCAAGAGGTATAAACTGCCAGTCACAAAATCAATAAGTCAAGGAGTCTGTAGTATATGAGTATATAGTATATGATGGGGGAACTGTAAACAATAACATGATTTTCAATTTGAAAACTGCTACAAAAAAAAAGAAGAAAACTGTGAAGATGATAAACATATACACTGGTGATTATTTCATAATATATAAAATGTGGAATTGTCATGCTGTATACCTTTAACAAGTTGTATATCAATTACACTTCCATTAAAGTCTTTAAAAATATCAACTATAAATCTGTCCTTCAGTTGTGTGACAGAATTACTTTGTTATGAAAAGCATACTACCATTTCATTAGATAGGAATATATATTGATAAGTGAAAATATATAAGATTGAATATTACTTTCAGAAAGATGATGTTTCTTATCTATATACCAGTGACATTTTATGCTTTTCTTGATATAGGCTATATATTTCATGTGTTTGTGTGCGTGTGCAAGGCCGTGCCATATTCTATAGGGAAAATAAAGGCAAAATGTTATAGATCTTATACTTTGAGGCTTAAAAAAACAAACAAAAAAAAACTTGTACATGTACCTCCAGCTTTTTCTGATACTTTTCACATTCCAGCTGACAGTAAGAAAGATTTCTTGCAGTTTCCTCTTGTATAAGCTGAACTCGCTCACTTTCAAAAGATTTTAATTTACTCTGATGGAGATATTCTGTTACTTTGCTTTCTGTACTAAGTTGCAGTTCTCTGTACCTGAAAAAAGGAGAATGGAATGAGACTCTAAGGAAATCTCAATGATTTAATAAGTATAGACAAAATTTTTACTCTTCCACATCCTCATCTTTTTATATAGCTAGTCACATTCTTTCATTAAAGCTTTTGTGAATAATTTAGGCAGCATATATGTAGAAATATGTTAAGTCCAGAGTATAAAACATACGAATTAACTTTATTGCTCCCTTACTTTTATTCCTTTCATGCCCAAACAGTTGTTTCCTATCTATTGTTATTATAAGTTTGTAAGACATTTACAATAAAAATGGTAAGAGCAAGTTTTAGTTATATTGCTTAAAATAATTTAATTTCTATACATTTCTTATATTTACACTGTTATTTCCCCAAGCTTGTTATTTGTTCCACTTTAAATAATGGCAGGTGGAGAGTAATGGGATGAAACATACAATCTGAAAATTGAGACACTTGTAAAATAAATTTTTAGCAAATATATATGTATATTGTAAGAAAACAATGTACAAATTACAAAGATAGATCTGTAAGTACATGTAGTCTACTACTACACCGATAATTTTCTCTTTATTCCACAGGCATAACTATAAAATTTCCATTTATTATATGAATCACCACATATTATAAATTTAAAAATGCTTCAGGTTGATTATATTCTACACAAAATAAAACAAGGACAAGTTATACCTTTTCAGTCTAATTCTAGATATGTTATTAAAATTTACCTATTCAAATATTTATTGAGCTAGTTACTATGCTAGGTAAGTGTGTATACAATGGCAAGTATTTTTTCCCCTTTGGAGAACTTAGTTTTGGGGCGGAGGTAAGAGAAAGGCAAATAAATACTGAAATTTAAGAGAGCATGGTAATTGCTTCATTAAAGTACTCCTTAGGTTCAGTGGGGACATGCAGAAAGGGGAACTCAATCAACTATACAGTGAGTGTATGTTAAGGCAGGAGGAAGTGTAGGATAGAAAATATTTTAGAGAGAAGAAATAAATAAGAGTACATGGAGATCAGAGAAGCAGAGCACACAGGCTGTTTTGCTCATTGTATCTCATTTAATTCTTGCAACAATCCACTGTATGTTATGTAGATGAGGAACCTGAAACTCAGATTTCAAATACATTGTTTAACAAGAAGAAACTGATAGCAAATTTCATCTCAAATCCAGATAGACTTGACTCTCTAGCATCCTGCCACTAAATGCCATACGAATTGACATTTATGAAGTCAGATAAATGTTCAAATGATTTCTGAAGGTCATTTCACTCTTATTACTGACAGAAAGAATATTTATCATCAGAGAAGGTACGCATTAAATATGTGACATTCTTGGCCTTCTTATCTTGGCAAAAGCACTTCATAATCAGTTTTCTGGAAGTCCCGAATTCAATAAATATTGTATATCTGAGCATATTACTTGGTATATAGTAACATCCTTAACCTGGATGTTAGCTTATGTGTTAAGCTTTTTGGAAAGTCCTGACACTTTACTTTAAAAACACACATACACAAACTTCTTATAATTTTATATAAAAATACCTTTTTTAAAAAGGGACAAGCACACATTGATACATTTTTCAGACAATACATACTGTAAAGTTCATATTTTCAAAATGCACAGTTCACTTTTCATAGTATGCAGTTTATTTTATTATAAATAAAATAAATCTTAAAAAATTATTTTCTTCAAATAGTCATTAATTCAGAACTTTACTGGTGTGAAAATGTCCTTGTACCTCCTGGGGTAAGTTGTTCAATGAATATAAATACAAATATATAAAAACATGTGAAATCAATACCTATTGTGTATGCTAAACTATGTGAAACAATATACTACATTACTGAAATAAATTCTGGATAAGTTACTAAGAATGTGATATTGATCTTCAAAATATTTGTTTTGAGGCCCTCCCTGGAGCCCAACGTGTTAGGATGCAGCCCTGCAAGCTGGCCGCAGCCACTTCAGTGTGAATTCAATCCCCAGATCTGGAGGTGACTACATGGCCGGCAGACCTCTTATGACCCGCCTGCTGCTCCCCTCAGCAGTGTATTTCGTCGATCTGCCTGTTCTGCTCCCCCTCTATCTCTGGTGACTCCTCTCACCACCCCTGCACCTCTGGCATGTACCCCAGCTCTGTGTGCATAAATAAATCTTTAAAAAAATTTTGCTTTTCTACAAAGTCTTTTTATGGATTTGTGGCACTGTGGGCAATTCTGAGATAAATGCCAAGTCCAAACCAGGAACTAAAGACTTAGCTCTTAACTCCTCCTGTTTATTCATTGTATATAGCAAATGAAAGCTATGTTTAATGCCCTCATTCTTTCCTTATAGTGAAAACTTAAATTAACAATAGGCATCTTCTAGAAACTTGAGAATGCTAAGTTTAATAAATTGACACTTCCATAAACCAAATGATAATTCTAAAGGACTAATACAGTCTTGTTATTTATACAATAAAAGAATCTGCTTCAAACTATATGTCTGTGTAATAATTATCATTTTAATTTGTAAAATTGAACTGTGAAAATGTTGAGAAGTATTATAACTGAAAGGCAGTTATAGCAGCAAGTAGTGGATGATAAGCATGTGGTTTCAGGAAACTGCTTCTTATCTGTTTTGCCTGATTTTACTTTATTGACTTAAGACTTTACATCTTATCCTCTTAGTGTGAATATTTTACTTGAGCTAGATCAATGTTATTCATATATTAATAACTTTATGTTGATATTCTATTTTTTAAAGATTTTTATTTATTTTTGCATAGAAGAATTGGGATAGAGGCAGGAGGTATGGCAGGTGGGTGAGAGGATTCACCACAGACAGAGTGGGGAGCAGAACAGGCGGAGCTACTGAAATATACTGCTGAGGGGAGCAACTGGTTACACAGGACAGGTCTGCTGCAAGTTAAGGGTTAGCTACTTGGTCTGGGATGGCACACACTCAGGCCTTTGTGTTGACAGCACTGAGACTTAATATTTGTGCCGCCAGGGAGGCCCCGTTTGGTATTCTGATTCAGCACAGCAACTTTAAGAGTTCAAATTTCCTAGAAAGTATAACCAGAATCGCTAACTACCTTTACAACCTCCTTATCCTAGGCCCCAAATTTCACTACTTAGTCTTTATGCTACATTTGTCCTTGGGCCTTTATTTTTCATAAGGCTCCATATATCACATAGTTCTTTAAAATAAATAATAAAAATGGCCCTCCCTGGTGGTGCAGCGGGTTAAAGCACTGCACTGAGAAACTAAAGCCACTTCCGCATGAGTTCAATCCCCGCCTGCCCTGGAGGTGACCATATGGCGTGGCAGACCTCTCCTGACCCGCCCGCTGCTCCCCTCAGCAGTGTACTTCATCGATCTGCCTGTTCTGCTCCCCACTCTGTTCCTGGTGAATCCTCTCACCCTCCGCATCTCTGGCCTGTACCCCAGTTCTGTATGAATAAATAAATAAATCTTTAAAAATAAATAAATAAAATAAATAATAAAAGCCCAGAATGAATTGTTTGCTCTGAAGGAATAGTCACTGCAACAGATGTGGGGGCCAGAAAAACAGGAGAAGATATGTTAAAAGTTGAAAATCAGCAGTGTACTTCGTCAGTCAGCCTGCTCTGCTCCCCACTGCTCTCTCTGCTCTCTGTCTCTGGTGAATCTGCTCAATGCCCCTACAGTTCTGTAAGCATAGATAAATAAATCCTTTAAAAAAAGTTGAAAATCAGTTACTGGGAGCTAGAAAGATGTAAGGCTATCTCAGGCTCTGATGAATTAAACTCTCGGAAGCATGGTAGGTCCAGCAATGCTGGGAATAATCATAGGAGAGACATCAAGATGACATTCAATTCTTAGAAATGGGAGAATTCATTTGAAAAAACCTTTGGCTACATCATTAAATAACAATAGATTTTCACATTAGCATTCTTCACATATACTATAGTCAAAGTTTGTTTTGTTATACTGAAGTATGAAGTCAAGCTTACTTGCAACTTTAGCAGCAAGGTTATTGTTGCAAAAGAAGTTGCAGAAGACCCATATAGTTATTAAGTTTTTGTTTAATTTCAGTTTTTTTTTAATTCCAATTAGAAACAACTCACCTTTGAATTTTGTCTCCAAAATGCCCATGGTCTCCACAATATTAAAACAAGATATTTATTCTGAACCCAATTATCTAAATTTGTGTGGTGGACTACCCACACAGTAATAAGCAAATAAGCAAAATACCCAAAAATACTATACTCAGAAGTGAGAGAATTGTAATAACCAGGAAGGGAAGCAGTCCTTCCATTAAGACATTTTTTTTTTTAAAGATTTATTTATTTGTGCATACAGAACTGGGGTACAGGTCAAAGGCTCAGGGGCGGTGAGAGCCTTCACCAGAGACAGAGCTGGGAGCAGAACAGGCAGATCAACGAAGTACACTGCTGAGGGGAGCAGCGGGTGGTCAGGAGAGGTCTGCCATGCCATGTGGTCACTTCCGGGGCAGGTGGGGATCAAACTCATGCGGAAGCGGCTTTAGATTCTCAGTGCTGTGCTTTAACCCGCTGCACCACCAGGGAGGGCCAAGACATTTTTTATTGTACTACTTCAAACCACTTTTATTTATATATTTTTATCGAGATAACATTGGTTTAAAGTACTGTATATGATTTAGGGATTGATGTAGCACACCACAACTGAGTACGTTTAACAACTGTACCATGGATTTATACCAAAGCATCCAGTCTTCTCCCATACACCAGTGCCACCCTCTCCCCTTTGCTCTTACTCAGCCGTCCCCTTCTAGTCGTCTCCATTCTGCAGTCAAATTTCTAGGATTTATTTATTTTAGCTTTCTTGGTGCCACTGTTTGGTTTTTCTAGATTCCACATATGAATGAAATCATCTTGAATTTGTCTTTCTCCTGACTTATTTCACTTCAGTATAATTGAGTAAGGTATTTTCAATACTATGTTGACTTTCAATAATGCATGCCTCAATCTTATATAATGTTACAAAGCAAAGTTACTTCAATTAAAGAAACAACAAAACATTTTAAGACCTGTCTAATTTGAAAGTAAGGCAGAGCAGGCGTTTTACAGGGCACGCCTCCCGGTGCAGGAAGACAGCTAAGACACAGAGATAGCACTGTAGGCAGAGGCGCAGGAGAGGGGGGATCCACTGGAGACAGAGTGGGGAGCAGAACAGTAGGTGTACCAAAGCACACTGCTGAGGGGAGCAGCGGGCGAGACAGGAGAGGTCTGCCAAGCCACGTGGGTCCCCTCCCTAGCTGGGGATCAAGCTCATGCTGCAGTGGCTGCGGAGAGCCCCACAGTGCTGTGCTCTAACCCGTTGTGCTACCAGGGAGGGCCCAAAGTTAGTTATTATATACTACATGGATTAAAAATAATTTAATAAGGACAATTAAGATTGTATTGATATGGGCAATTAAAAAATGAAAAATTCAGTACTTTACTTTTGGCTGAGATGCATTTCACATCTCATGACAATGTATATCAGTCACAAAAATGATGATGTACTTACTTATCACTAAAATCAATATCTAGTAAAGTTTTTGATAGGCTAGTTTTTTTTTTTATATCCTGAAAATATTTGAAAGACCCTGAATCCAGAAATAAGCTAACCTACTATTTAACACGGCCAATCTATAATTTCTAACCTGTTACTTTAATAAAGCAAACAAACCAAAATATTTTCACGTACTTCAGTATAGTTATCAATCTATCGAATTATTGCCTATTTACATACACATTTACATACAAATTAATACCAGTTTCCAACTGAATTTTGGAAAGCAGACTGTGAAAATCTATATATACATATGTTTAAAAATAACTTTTTCATATCACATATCACTGTATCTTTACTATCTAAATGTAATAGTTATATTCTTTAGTTATATCAGTTTACATATATAATAGTTGGAAAGGAGGTGGGTCAGAATATCCTGTTACACAGATTACATACATGCTAACTTGGTATATTGTAGTATGCCTGGTTAGTGGGGTGTATTTGTTTTTTAATTTAGAATTACTGCGTACAATGAAAGAAGTGTGATGATGGGAATATGTTGCATCTGTGAAAGTTGTAAAGGCATAAAATGTGTTTAGAGCAATTATTATACATCAGGGAATATAACTCAGATTACTTTTTCATTGACAATAAAGTGGAAATTTATGAATTTTACTTTTGTGCAACCCTCCTACCTATTGTTCTACCAACTGCCCTTTTCCTTTAACAGTACAAAAATTTAAAATATATACTTAATGACTCCAAACCATTTTTAGTGAAAATTAGGGGGAGAAATACTGAATCATAAAAATATACATATAAAACTATGGAGAAGCACCTTTCAATTGTGCTGTTTTCTAAACTGAAATGAAAACAGGTAGTTCAGTATTGCAACAATGATGACTACAAGACAAGAGAAAGGAATTTAAAAAGCATTTGGGTATTTGTCCAAATGTTTCCATCATTTAGATGATTTCTTCAACCAGTTTACTTCTCAGCTGTAATACTACATCTGTCATTTTTGGCTTACAAGCTAATTCTTAAGTGAATGTGAGAGATTTTTTTTTGCTGAGTTAAAAACGCTGAGTATGTTTAACAACTGTACCATGGATTTATAAGAATTTCAAGCATGCATTTAGAGTAATTCAATGTATCTATAGATCATGATCAAATAAAATATGTAATGCAATTAATAAAATAAACACAATGTAGTTAATAGTTGGTCGTCTATACAGGGGAAAAATAGATACTACAGGTATGTGAAGATAAAAGTATTTAAATAAAACAAATATAATGAAAGGAATGTTGTCTTAAAATAAATCAAAGTATGCATGAGATAAAATTAGAGTAAAATATTTTATAACAGTGTTTGAATGGGTAGTTGTTTTCCCTTTTGTGGCAACATGACAACTAACACTTAAAATTCAGCTTGAATCATCCTCTAAGCCAAGATTACTTATTATATCAGTACTTCACAGCACTCAAAACTATTTCATGCTGCTTTCAAATATACCTCAGACTGTTGGCCTACATTACAGGGGGGGAAAAAACCACCCAAAACAGAATATATAAAACAAATCTAAAAAAGCCCTAACATCTCCATACTTTCAATTTTGCTGTGATTTACAATTGCTCTAAAAAATAGTCTTTTAAAAAAAATACAGTGAGAAAAGTATTTTGGGGAGATGCTTTTATGAAGAATAGCATTGAGTGCATAATAAAAGCTAATTGTGCTTCTTTCTGATTTTTCCATAACATACCTCAAAAAGAAAATCAATATAGTATGGCTAAGTACTTACTATATAAGGCAATTTACTACATACAAAATATAAAGCAAAAAAAGAGGTAAAAGTAATTTCTTTTAACTTTGTATTAACTGGCAAGCACTATCAATCTGAATCTCCTCCATAAATCTGTATTATTGATATAATGAATAATAAAAATTCCACAACTATGAAATCCCCAGCAACCTTAGTCCTGGATTTCAAACTGAGATTGTCTGCTAGTAGAGCTGTGTCATTATAATAGTTGGCTCTTTCCTACAGAGGTTGATGACTTCAGCTTGATTTACCTAGACCTACTGGGGATGATGGCCAGAAACACTTTGGAACTTCTAAGAACTCTAGGTACTATGACTATACGTTAGACCAAATGAATCAAGATATCTTGATACTTGGGGATATGAGTTCTGGACAATTAAATGAGATGATGAGTAAAATGCTTACAACAGTGTCTTGTACAAATACATATAATTAATTGCAAAGATTTTATTTAATATGCTTTGGATGTCCAGAATCAGTATATTATAAGCACTTAATGTATCTTTATTGAATGAATAGTCACATTAAGCATTTAGGTATTATAAAATTTAAATTACTAAATACATTCAGACTAGGATAGAAGACACTGAAGTATCTATCAGAGGTAAAATGATGAGGACAGTCTTTTCTGAAGTACAACAGAATTAGTGAATTAAGCTGATTCTTTCCAGGCTTAGGTGTCAGTGCAAGATGAAAACAAATTATAGGGAATGAAGAAAAAAGAAACCCAAATGATTATAGGATAGAGATGACTAAGCTATAAGAAAGATTAAAGTTTCTAAAAATGTAGTTTGACTAATGACTAAGTTGGTAGGAGACATGACAACATTCTAAAAACATTTTGAAGACAGAAATGCAAAAAAGGTAGCAAAATGGGTATGATATGACTAGGGATATATCTAAGTTCTATAATGAGTTAAAATTTTGCAAACATACATAAAATTTTAGGATGTAAATGCAACCCACAGAATGTAATGAAATCAATCCAGAGGGCATAGAACAGAAATAATGAAGAAAAACATAACACAGTAAGCACTGAATCACTTTGTTAGGCCTACTTCCCTATCTTTAAATTTCTCTCATTAGTCTTAATGCATCAAATACCTACTTATTAGTTTTTCTGTAAAATACTACCTTGGGAGTTTTAAACAGGTAGTTATTAAAAATAATATTATGCCAGTTAGTACAGTTAACACATATCCTATTATGATCATATTTTTATTTTCTATGGTTGTCTATCAACTGAAAAAGCTTATAAAATTCCAGTGTCTACATAAATTGGTACTTGTTTAACTATTTTTTTTTACAGTGATAAACATGTCAAGATAAAAATAAAATCATGGGGCCCTCCCTGGTGGCGCAGCAGGTTAAAGCACAGCACTAAGAAGCCAAAGCCACTTTTGCATGAGTTCAATCTCCGCCTGCCCTGGAGGTGATCCACATGGCGTGGCAGACCTCTCCTGACCTGCCCGCTGCGCCCCTCAGCAGTACTTCGACGATGTGCCTGTTCTTCTCCCCAACCTGTCCCTGGTGAAGCCTCTCACCGCCCCTACACCTCTGGCCAGTTCTATATATACAGTTCTGTATACAGTTCTGTATACACAAATAAATACATCTTTAAAAAAAAATCATAAAGTACCTAATATAATTGAGGAAACTCAATCAATATTAATTGAATGAAAGAATCAAACATTTTAATATCTTAACATTAATATTCTGACGAAGTCTTTTCGAATATTTTCTTGGGCCCTACCTTTGTCTCATATTTTTCCTATGAGCTCCCATCCCACATGTGTTGTTCTCCTTCACTTGGCTGGTAGAAAGTTGGAATTGTTACTGTGCTGCCCCCTCTTTTTTTTCTCTCACTTGTTATTGTACCAAGACCCAAATCAGTGGGATGTGAAAGGTTTGTGATGAGAAGTCAAAGATGAACCCCAAAGATACTTACCTAGAAGAAACCTAGAAGAAGCCTGAGTCCTATCAGCATGTGGGCAGATAACACAAGGAAAAGCAGCCTGTTACTGCTGTGTGTATATTTGCTTCCCACATACACATTTGTTACTTTCTTTTTTTTTCTTTTTTTTTTTTTTTACTTAATCATCTCCAAAACTCTAAACACAAAATTTAGGGTTACTTTCTTTTTGGAGATTAAAAAAAACCAAGACTCAGAAAAATTATTACTGAAGATCCAGTAACACAGCTGGATGTGCATACAGTCCTCAGGTTTTTGAACATTCTACCTCTGAGAGAGAGAAGTCACAGCAAAGCAAGTGCCTAAATCACGTACAGTTATATTCCATTGGCAGGTTTAGCATGGACAGACACAATTAAACGAGAGAGACAGGTGAAGAAAGAAAAGACGACAGGTAAGGGCTTGTCACAGAACAGAATAAAACACAAAGATTTCCCATGGGCAGAAGAAAACCTGCATTTTTGATCAGGGTCAAGAATACTCTAGAAGTTTGGGGAGAAAAGTGTTAATTCCTTTGCTTTGCCCAAAGTTGGCTCTGTACCTTACTAGTACTTACAGTATATTAATGAATATAATGTAGTCTTTCTCTTTAAACAGTCCTTCAAACAAGAGTTACTTTTGAGTTCTTATAAACTCTCTCCTACTGAGTAGCATTTGGATTGTTTTATTTTGAAATATAAACCATTTTGTATGCTGATATTGTTAGCTGAGGGATTGATAAACATGAAAACTAAGGCATTGAATACAGATTTGGTTATTATTTCTGGGATGCAGTTTCACAACTACATGGAAAACAATTTTTAAAGATTTTTTAAAAAGAAGAAAATCAATCACATTTTGAAAGCCATAAGCACACCAAAAGTAAAAATTGATAATTTTTTTTATTTGAATGAATATTTGTGGCTAAAGATGAAAATCCAGTTAAAGTACCTAGAGGGTTTCTGAAAGTGAAAGAAGCTAACTAGCTGTGAAAGGGATAGGGATGTGTTGTGAGAAACTATTAAGACAATTCAAAAAGGGCCTCAACTGATTTAGAAAGTTTATGGGATTAGGCTGAAGTATTGTTTTACAAAGAATAATTTTAAATATTTACAAATAACTATTAATCAAGGATTCTAAAGCCAGTCTGTGTGGTTTCAAATTCCACATCAGTCCCTTCTAACTTTGTGTGTCAGTTCCCATAACTAGAAAATGGGGGTAATCTAATGATCTTCATATTATGAAGATTAGATCAGTGAATATTAGCAAATTGCTTAAACCCAGGCCGGTACAGTAAGCATTACTTAAGTTATTGTTGAGTAAAACTAAATATTCAAGAGTGTCAAAGTCTTATCTTCCCCTAAAGTTAATCAAGGGGAAACTGACAGGTGCTCTCGATGCTGCCCTGGCCAATCAGTTCCATTTTTCAACTCTGACCAAGATGTCCCCTCATGTTTCCTGTGCTTTCCTGTGACATATGATATCCTAATTATTTCAAAAACAGCAATTTCAGAAACAAAGAGTTTGATATTTCTTCAAGGCAGTGAGGTGTAATATTGTATCAAGAAACACAATTATGTCTTCAAAGTCAAATTTTCAATTTACCCAACTAAAGAAAATAGGAAAGAGAATGTGATATTTAGGAAGTCATTCACAATGGAGGCCCACCTACTCAGGCCTGAGTGATTGTAGAGAAGTGGATGGATAATAGTGGCTACTACTTAAATGAAGCTGTGGAATAAATACTTTAGATAAGAATTAAGCACATTTTTTTCTATAAAGGGTCAGAGAATAAAATATATCTTATTTGTTTCTGAGAATAAGAATTTTAGATGTTGTGCGCTGTAAAGCCTCTGGTTCAACTCACTTGTGCAGTGGTAGCCTGAAAACAGGCACAGACTGTAAATAAATGAGTTTGGCTGAGTTCTAACAAAACTCTATGGACACAATTATTAGAGTTTCATCTGTCGTGACATATTCTCCTTTTAGTTTCTTCTAATAATTAAAAAACATATAAATCATTCTTAGTTTGCAGGATCTACAAAAAAAAAAGGGTGAAGTTCGTCTGCCTCTAATTTAAATTGTCAATTCTGATTTGAATTAAGAGAAGCTATGGGACATTAGTAACAGTGTGCTGATCAAGTTCATGAGCTGGCTCTTACTGACGCTTGGAATAAATTTATTCACATCTTTTACTAGGCTCTTATATACTTCACAGTGATTGTTCCAAAAATTACTTATTTCTGTCAAGGCCCTAAGATCATTCAGAGCCTTCTGCATTCTTTTTTGATGAGTTCTTTACTGAGATCACTGTCTTGCAAATTTTTCTTTCAATTCCTTCCCTTCCTTTCAAACCTCTTTATATCCTAACTTTCCTTCTTTTCCTACACTCCTACCTCTAAGAAAGTTCCTTCTTAGATTCAAAAGGTCATAGTTTTCCATTTGACCTCTTTAAATTTGTCAATTATCACTTCTTTTCAAATAAATTTGCCCTTTCAAAGTGCCTCTTCTCTGCTCACATCACACTTAGCATTTTGGACCACAGAAGAAAAAAGGCTCAACTTTTCTCTTAACTCTGCTTTCCAATTTCTGCTGAATACTCTCTGCCTGTCCAATCGGTTTACAACTGTTGCCTCTTAGCAATTTCCCCCCTTTTAATTTCCAGCCCCACTAGTCATCTGAAAATGGCACTGTTAAACTTTCAATGATTTCTTTTTCTGACCCTTCCACCTCTATTACAGAAAGCATTTTGAATATTGGCAAACTCACCCACTGGTTATATATATATATTTTTCATTAAAGAAAATCAGCTTTACTAAAGAGAAGTAATTTACATACATAAAACTCCCAAATTCAAATGTACAAATCTCTGAGTATTGAGAAATGTTTACAATCATGTAAACATGACCATATCATGAATCAGAACATTTTTATTATCCCCCTCAATTCTCTGTGCTGCTTGAAATCAGTTCCTTCATCCTCCCTCTGGCTCCTGGCAACCAGTGAATTGATGTGTCATTGGTTTTACCTATTCCAAAACGTCCCATAATGGAAGCACGTAATATGTAGTCTTTTGTCTCGGCCTTCTTTCATTTAACATATTTTTCAAAAAGATTCATCATCCAGGCCCTTCCTGGTGGTGCAATGGGTTGAAGCACAGCACTATGAAGCTATGCACAGCCACTGAGTCAGAAGATCGATCCCATGTGGCCCACATGGCGTGGCATGACCCTCCCACTGCTTCTGACCCGCCCACTGCTCCCCTAAGCAGTGTATTTCAGTCAGTCCACCTGTTCTGTTCCCCACTCTGTCCCTGTTGAATCCTCTCATCCCTCCACACCTCTGGCCTGTACTCCAGTTCTTGTAGGCATAAATAAATCAATCTTAAAAAAGATTCATCATTCACATTGCAGGCATGAGTAGCTTGCTTTTCATTACTGAATAGTATTCCATGATATGTATATTCCAAAATTTGCACTTTTACTCACTAGATGATGCACATTTGGGCAGTTTTCATTTGGGGGCCTTGATGAATAAAGCTGCTATAGACATCTATATGTATATTCTATGTAGATGTATATTTTATTGCTTTTGGGGACATAATTAGAAATATGGACCATATAGTAAGGGCATGGTTGCTATCTTTTGAGGAAATTGCCTATTTCCAAAGTGACCATATATGCTGCATTCACTTGATCCATAACCTGTCAACCTCTGGATGTATCAGTGTTTCCAAATCCTAGGCATTCTGGTGATCATAGTGGTATCCAATGATGATTTTAGTTTTCATTTTTCTGATGACTAAGGATAATAAGCATTTTTTCTTTTGCTTATTGAACACTTGTTCTTTTGTGTGTGTGAAATGTCTATTGAAACCCTTGATTATTTTTTCAATCCAGAAATTTTCCTTCTTCCTAAGCTGTAAGAACTCTAAGTTCTTTATTAAATATATGTTTGGCAAAGATATTCTCCAAGTCTGTGACTTGTCTTTTCCTTTCTTCTCTGAAGAGACACTGTTTTTATGAACCCAATTTAACAAGTTTTTTTTTTTTTAATGATTCATGCTTCTTGTGTCCTATTTATGAAATCCTGATTAACCCAAGGTTACTATGGTTTTGTTCTATGTTTTTCTGGTTTTAGTTTCTATGTTGTGATCTTTGAATACAAATTAATTTTTGTTTTTTTTCTGTATGTTAAATTTTAGTTTTTTTGCATATGATATGAAAATGTTCCAGCACAGTGTTGAAGATATTTTTTAATTCTTTACTGAATTACCTAGCATTTTCAACTGTCCTGAAAATTGTTCTGGATATTCTGGGCCCTCTGGATTTCCATGTAAATTTTAGGTTAGCTAGTTAATTTCTACCAAAAAACCAAAAAACACACTTCTGGGCTTTTTATTAGGACTGCACTGAATATATGAATCATATTGGGAACTACTGATACTTGAGCAATAGTATTCCAATTTATGAACACAGTACATCTCTGCTTATTTCAGTCTTACCTTTTTTTTTAGCAACACTAAATAATTTTCAGTGAACATTTCTGTACTTGCTTTATAATTTATTTTCATCTTAAATATCTTGAAGCTAAAAAACTTTCAATTTCTATTTTTCAAATGTATTTTACTAATATGTACAAATAAAATGGACTTTTTTTCATAAAGAACTTCTATGCTGCAATCTTGCAAAGAACACATTATTTTAGCAGCATGTTTATAAATTTCAGCTATGATATTCTAAGAAAACCTTCAGCACTAATTACCTCAGTGAAAAATATTGTATCTTTGAGAAATAAAAATTGAGAATAAAAATAACTAAAGAAGGGGGAGAAAGCCTCAAAAATTTTAGCACAGTGTCTCACCCAAAGAAAATAGCACTTACTGAGACCCTTTCGACATTTCAGAGATCTTACAATGAGCAATGGGGACCTGTACCAAATTTTTATTTCTAGGCTTCACCTTTCACCCAGTTTGAGAATTTTGTTCCTATTTATCCACTATATTTTTACACATGAATGGTATTGTAGAACTTCAAGTGAAAGACCTACAGCAAAACCATAATCTTCATTCACCCATAATCTTCAATCACCCATGAATCACTTCTGCTTTCTTAAAGTTCTACTTCTGATAATGTAATCTTTGTCATCTCAACAATTCAAAACATTTTGTAGGAATCACTGATAGCTCTCCAAGATACTTTCAAATATAGTCGGTCACTGATCCTATAACCACAATAGTTAATATCTTGTGCTTATTATAGGACATTCTATCAAATACCCATTTAATCCTCACAATAGTGTAAAGTCACAATTATTATCTTTTATAATAGATGAGTGAACTGAGAAGTAGAGGTTAATAATTTCTCCAAAGTCATGTATCTAGTAACAACAGAACCAGCATCATAGCCCGGGAAATCTACCATCAGAAACAGTAATCTTAAACATATATTGCCTCTAACACATGTAAGAGGCACTGTAAGATCTACTCAATTATGGTAATAATGGGGTTGGGTGCCATTAGATGATATTTGGGGAAATTCAAGAAGTATCTAAATGCTCCATTAAAACAACCCTACCTCATCATGATGTTTTTGTGTGTGTGTGTGTGTGTGTTTTAAGATTTATTTATTTATTCATACAGAACTGGGGTACAGGCCAGAGATGCGGAGGGTGAGAGGATTCACCAGAGACAGAGCAGGGAGCAGAACAGGCAGATTGACTGAAGTACACTGCTGAGGGGAGCAGCGGGCGGGTCAGGAGAGGTCTGCCAGGTCATGCGGTCACCTCCAAGGCAGAAGGAATCGAACTCATGCTGAGTGGCTTTAGCTTCCTAGTGCTGTGCTTTAAACCACTGTGCCACTAGGGAGGACCAGACCCATCATGATGTTTTTTTAAAGAAGAAATGCAATAAAGAGACGTAGTGGGTGGGGGAGGGAGAGAGAGAGAGAGAGAGAGAGAGAGAAGTGCCCAGCAGCAACTGGGAAATTGTGACAACTCTACTAGCTGAGTAGATAGTGAAAATCTAAATTTCAGAAATCTCTGGCTAATGGGAATGGAGAATGTGATAGGATGAAGGCTAAACCCCAGCCCCATCTACACACTGGCTTGCTCCTAAAGACTAAAGACCTTAAAGTCCATCTACTGAAAGAGGCACAAGTGAATTCCAACCCTGTTTTTCCAGCTACAGGAAACGAGGAAATGGAAGGGCAAGCTGTATTCATGACTATGTTTTTTTAGCAAGAGACCACCCAACTTGAAACATGACCCAAAGTATGTCTTGGCATATGATCCAAACATCAGAAATTTATTTTCTCTGGGAAGGTGGGGTGAATAGAGAGCAGGGTAGAAAAACCTCCACCACTCACCACCCACAGTTGTATTTCCAAAACCAATTTTCCCATTTACACCATACCATCATATCAATTTTGGCCATTGTTACCTCTTACCTGGACTTCAGAGTGTTTTGGAATATTCTGATAAATATAACTGTACGAACTTTGAAATTAATTATCTAAAATGAGATTTTTATGATGTTGCCTCTCATTGCTCACTGAAGCTCTTTACTGTGACATTACAGGATACCAAATATGACACTATCTCCTATTTGTATTCTCCAGATCATTTGAATAAATTAAATTATCTGTCATTTCCTGACAACATTTTTCTCCCCTCCTAGGTTTAGGTTTATGAAGTTTTTATATGAAAGTCTATTTTATATATACACACACATATACACACATATGTGTGTGTGTATATATATATAAAAGGTCATACCCACACCTCCTTTAAACTGTGCTCTTGTCATAATCCAAACTCCACTGAAGAGAAATCTGAGCACAGCATACATATTTTTCTCCACATTGTCCTCTGAAACCATGGAGAGAGATATATTTGTCTTTTGCCTTTTTGATGTTCATAGTAAAGTGCAGAGTTCATAATACAATAAAAGTCCATTTGCAATAAAAGGCAGTAAGACAAGTAATGCTGAACACTTGGTTCTGACAGGAAGAAAACCTTTGGTTCATCCCCACATTCATGAATTATGGGAAGCAGAGAACAGTTCATAAATGGCTAAGGAGACTCAATTTTAATAGGGAATAGGCCATCATCGCAACTTACTTTCATTAAGTTCTCTTATAAAATGGCAAAGAATAAGTTAACTAAATGGAATTTTACTTTATGTACAATGATGCAGGAACAAATATATAACACCCACCAGATGTGTGTTCAATTAAAACTTCAGGTTTTTATAAATTTTAGCTTTTATAAATAAAATTCATTTTAAAAAGTTAAGGTATCTTTTTCAAAGTTTAATCCATGTGAGCCCTGAGAATTGTTATTGCTATTCTCTTTATTGAAAAGCTCGAGGCATTTAGTTTAACACTGCTAAAGCGCTATCATCACAGATGTATTTATGGTCAAAGGAGCAATAAACTTACTTTATACCCTCTAATGTGTAAGTGTACAACTGCCTAAAATTCATGGCACGAAAACTGATACATAATTCCTGAAGAAAAGCTATCGAACATTACACATTTCTTCTAAGTGGTAGACTAGTACTTAGGGGAGTTACTGATAGTGACAAGGAAGGGGCAGAGGCTGTAATGAGTAGGGGTGTGGCACGCATGTCACAAACAAGTATACAGAAACTAGCAACATGGGAAACTGGCTAACAAACTGTTTACTTTTGAGACACTCAGTTCATAGTTCCAGTTTTCAAAAGTGAAAGATTAGCACTGTAAAGACTTTATAAGTGTTATTACTTCCCCTCCTCAGATTTTATTGATTTGCTAATCATTTACATAATCACATAATTTGGGCAGCACAACCTCACATCTCCAATAGTGCAACTATTTTGGGCTAAAACAAAAACCTTTATTTACTATACGCAATGATTGAATTTCACAACACACATTTCTCATTTAGACATCTGGTGGCACTTATTTCTGCATTAAATGTACTGTTTAACCAGTGGCAAAAGAAGACAAACAAATAAGAATAGATACGTTTCATGGCACTAACATACAGAACATTCCATTCTCAAAAATGACAGCCTATTAATATCTTGATTTTCTTTTAAACTACTTTAAAAACTATTTCAAAGCTAAATTTTTTTGTCATTCACATGAATTGCTTTATAGACCTACAGATGGAGAGTCAGTCTAATCTGACAAGAATGGCCTGGGTATACTCTTGCCTGGAGGCAGGAAAATATATTCTTGGGACATTTTTCACCTCTGTAATTCTGAACAAGAAGCATTTTAGAAACGATTAAGAGATAATTACATTGAGAATATCTATGATTAGTCTAGCATATCTATGAATAATCTATGAATAACAGTGAATGAAAACATCTGAATCTAATAGCAGGTATGTTGATATTAGTTAAATTTGAAAATGCTTAACTAATTTCCTACCTTTTATAAATGTACAGATAGAGTTCATTTATTCAATAAATACTCACTACCTTTAAATTTTAAAACACTTTATTTTAAAAGCACATGGATATAGTTTTAATAACATTAAAAAAAGCAAGGTAAATCCTAACAGTATACCTACAAACAACTAAAATAAATCCTAGGTAGAGGAAAAAGCCATCCTTTAGAGATGTCTTTAGAGAGCTTTGTAACAGTGAAGATTATTCATCTACACAAAATAGTTTTACCGAATCTAGTTAGAACTGCTCCTAACCATTTATCTTCATAGTCCTGAAAAGAAAACAACAGATAAGTCTACTTTAAAAATTAACTAATTGGGGCCCTCCCTGGTGATGCAGCAGGCTAGAGCACAGCACTAAGAAGCTGGAGCCACCTCAGCATGAGTTCGATCCCCGCCTGCCCGGGAGGTGATCCGCATGGCGTGGCAGACCTCTCCTGGCCCGCCCGCTGCTCCCCTCAGCAGTGAACCTTGTCGATCTGCCTGTTCTGCTCCCCACTCTGTCTCTGGTAAATCCTCTCACTGGCCCTGCACCTCTGGCCTGTACCCCAGTTCTGTATGTATAAATAAACCTTAAAAAAATTGACTAATTGTATGATGACAGAAAATAACAGGCAACATTTATTAAGAACTTAAATTGCATAAAAATTTAATTGCATTTTGTGAAGGTGTAAACAATATATTTGTTATGTTCTCATTTACAGTAACATACTTTAATGACTAAAATAAATTAAGACTACCTTCACATATAATAATAGTGATTGCTACAAAAATAGAAACAAAATGATTATCATATAGCACAGAAACAAAATTATGCTACCTATCATATATCACAGAAATATACAGGTTACATAGATACATTTATTAAGGTCAGGAAAACCTTAAAGTTTGCTGAAAAAAAAAAAAAGGTGGAACAAAATAAAAACATGAAATAGGTATTATATCACTGAAACACTTAATATCTTAAAGAATTTCAAATATAATACAAAAATAAGAAAAATTAACTGCTTAGAGAAAAAAAACAATTAGATGGTCCAAATTTATATACCTTGTCTTAGTTTAAAAATGTCCAATTCTGTTTACCTAGTCCACACTGTCACTATCATGATATCTTAAGGAATTAAAAGCCATGAAGGATGACTTTTAACTCATAATAAATATGTACTATACATTAAATTAAAATGCACAAAATGATGTAAAAATAAACTATTATATAAAAATAAATAAGTAAATATATATATAGTACATTAAATGGATAACACCTAGAATCTTTCAGGTGCTATTTATTTAAAAGCTATTAATTTGCTTAAAGTTACATTAGCAGGCTGAAAAGGTAATCCAATCTCATAGAATTTTAATAACTCCTAAAATTAGCTGACACCAGAAACATTTTAGTTGGACAATTTAAAAATAGAGTGTTACTTTACTCCTACTAACTGAACTGAATAAATAATAACTTCAATGGCCAATACCAGGCATATATGTGGGTACCCCCAAAACTCAAGCCTATGTCTTAATCCCTAGAAACCCTGAATAATACTTTATTTGGAAAATGTCTCTGCAGATGTGATTAAGTTAATAACTATTCTGAGAGGAAAAGCCTGTCGTGTTTATTCATGGTGGGCCTTAAATGCAATTACATGTATCCTAAGAAGAAAAATGGAGATGCTTGTGTGCAGACACAGACAGAATGAAGTGATGTGCCCTCAGGTCAAGAAAGCCAAAAAATGCTTAGAGCTCTCAAAAGATGGAAAAAGCAAGGAACAGTCTCTGTCCCTACAGCTTTGAAAAGTGTATGGCTCCTGCGGATACCATGGTGTCAGAGTTCTGCCCTTCAAAACTGTGAAAGAATAGCTTTCTATTGTTCTAAGTCACCAAGCTTGTGGTATTATATAATGGCAAATACAGGAGAATAAATTAATTCAGTATCACTCTGAATTTTTTAAATATACATTGAAGAACAAAATTATACCTACTGATGTTATTTAATATCACACATATTGTGCTTCATATCACATACACACTATGATAAGTGCATCGTAATTGTGTGGCAGAATGAAAAAGTGAAATGGAAACAAAGATACAGGTACCTCCAGTTTTGCTCCTAAAAACAGTGTAACAGAAGGCAAAGCATATAACCTCCTTAGATTTCTTTTCTTGGTTTATTTCTTCATTTGCAAAGTAAATACATTTTCAGGGATCTTTATTTACATTTTGCCCAACTGCTATCTTAGTAAAGTTTTCTGCTATCTTAGTAAAATTATAAGGGAGAAAATAGAAATTATAAGAAAGAATATTACAATGTTAACAAGTGGAAAAGTTGGTCCACTGACATCTGACAGAAGAGTCTGAAGATTCATAAATTTGTAAATGGTAATTAGTCATCAAGAGTTGGCAAAACATAAAATTCTCCACGAAGTCATTAACTTCTACAAACAGTCCTATATCTACAATTTTATGTCCAGAAATGTCTTATGTTCCATGTGCTACAACAGAAACAAAGCCTAAATAATCTTTAGAAACTGAACTACTACCTATTACATAGACATTAAAAAGTTAATGCTATGTATAGTAAGAGATCAATAAATATAAGCTCTATTATCTGGGATAAATTACAAATTTCATGTCTCTGATCACTAAAAGAGCCTGATAACTACAACTTTTTAAGAAAATGTTGAGAGTTTATGTAGTAGCTAAATTTTTAAAAGCTGAACTGATTTTTATTCAGCGGTAGCCATTTTTTTCTCTAAAACATACACTTCCAATCAAACCTGTTTCCTTTTTACTGAAAGGACTTTTCATGATGACTGTAATACTGAAGTATAATTTAGGAGCAGTCTCTAAAACTGGAAGTAATGTTCATCTAAATATGCCTGCCAAGTTTAAAAATGTATTAGGAGTTAAATTGAAACATGTTGAAAATGACTCATTGTGGACCAGAATATACACTGTAGGAAATAAGAGCTCATTTACAAGTGGGAGAAAAACACTCACACTTCATCTGTGGTAATTCTCTGGACTTTCCTCACAGTATACATCATATTTTAAAATTATTGTGGAAAATATCTTACTTTTAACTAGTTATTGTTGAGTTGATTTAGTCAGCTGGCATTCCAATATTCCAATTTTTTTATACACATCTTTTTTTTTTTTGGATGTATATATATTTACCAAGTGTAAATCTATGAAAAATTTTCCCAAAGCAACAGAGCAGCAGCCTCTAAAGAAAGCTGAATATACTTTTTCCTCCCTCCCTATCATTCAATTCACATGCATAATGACTAATTGTGACTTTAGATTTCTAAGAAAGCTCCTAAAAAATGTGCAGACATACAATTATATACTTTCCTTCATTTATAAACTTGCTGTACTGATAAATCACCAGGCCTCTTTTTCTAGCAGTGCTTACACTTTTGTACTGATTTTATTACTTTCCATTTGTGAGGCAGTTGGTTAGACTAGAAGAAATCTACCTGGGTTCTAATCCCCACCATACCATAGGCATGTAAAATTATGTCCTGAATCTTGCTCTCTCTAGCAACACATTCTTTTTAAGCTAATTAATGAGCCACACTTTCCTATATTTTTCTATGATAACTTTAACAAGGCCTTACACTGGAATCAATGATTCCTGTTTGCTTTGAGCTTTGTTTCTATACTTCAGTTTTTTTTATTAATCACAAACTATATAGTAAATAATTCATTGTAATAAATGTTCTATATCCCTTTATCTAGAAACTATCCTTACACTCCAAATCATGTCTTCTAAATATGACCACGTAACCCAAGGTAGGTCAAGGAGCACTTTCCCTGATACCAAGAAAGGGTTCTTGCCCATATCTTCATTGAAATCAAGATGGCAAAATAACTTAAAGCAATAGACTATTTGCCACAGAATAGTTTTAATCCTTCATTATTTTTTTGCCTTTATCTTTTTCATCTTTAAACATCTCAAGTTACTTGTTGATGTGAAAGTAAGCTTTTCTGATCTATGCTGTATTTTTTCCCTATACAATAAGTACTGAATTCATCATATTTACTATTTTTGTTGGAAAAGATCAGTTTTCTGCTACCTTAGTAATTCATATTTTCTGGTTTTTGCTTCTTTGTTGCTTACTTTGTTATCTATGTTTTGTTACAAAGTCTGTGCTTTCTTTCTCTTTCCCCCCTCCTCTGGTATAATACAAAGTATGTCATCTGCTTTCAGTTTAATTAATGGTTTCATTCATGACTTTAAGTGATATGCTTAAGTACACATTTCTTGATAAAACTATTGATTCTTGTAGAGTTTGAGAAAATTATAATTACACAATATTATATATACACTATTTCCTCTCACCATCAATTCTCTAATTTTAGTTCCAAGTTGCTGCTATTTTTGCCTCTACTTATATGAAATTATTATTTTTATGCTGTAATTTCCCCTTAACAATTATGATTACAATATGTTTTGTAACCAGAATGACAACAGTTATTAAGATTTAATTTTATATTAAATGTTCACTGCCAGTTCTTTTATCCCTTCATATCTTATTTCATGGGTACTCTGGTTCTTTCCTTGGTTGGTGAGATTACAGTTTCAAGTAGACTTTTTAGGAAGGTCACATGGGTAAAAGGTTTCCCAAGTCCTAACTTGCTAGTACCTTCTCATCTACCTGGATGTAAAGAAAAGCCTCCCCTTAGATAATTATACTTCCTAAAACACATTCTGCTTTGTAGCTTTCAAATAACTGTGAAATGCTATTATAAGGTAATCTGAAGTTTTCTTTATTTTGTTTGTTTGTGTAGCTTCTGATTTGTGCTGACTCTACAGTGCTCTTGTCACACTTTCATTTTGATCCTGGTTACACTGTATCTACTAATATTCTTTGAAATTTCGGTTACATTGAAAACTTCCTTAGTTTTTAATGAGGTTGACAGTTTCTTCTCCATCTTGTTATCCATAAAAAAAGCACTTGGAGGATATCATTAAAATGCTTAAAATATATCCTCATTTCAGAAGTCCTCTAGCAACATAATATTTCAGGGTTCACTTAAAGACAAATTCCCCTTTAAACCACAAATCACAGTTTCCTAACCTATCATTTTATGCAAAACGAGGCAATTTATAGTTACTCCCTTATTAATCACTTGTAATGAGTGTAAGAAAGCTAACAAGATGGGGCATGAGACAGGCACAGGGTACTCAACTCGCTGAATTAGAAAAATGTGAAATTTGAAAAGAATTACTCATTGTGCTCACTAAGGAACCCAGTCTAATCAAGCTGATTTAACTACTGACTGATTGAAAATTAAGTAAAAAGCTGAAAATTTACTACAAGTAGATACTTAAAAAAAGAGAAGTCAAATTGTTGTCAAGACTTCATAGTTAACTAATGGTAGCTTCTGGTTTTCACCATTTCCTTTTCTAAATGTTCACTGCTTAATTGTATGATTTGGAATTGTTCATAGTGAACTGAATTCAGTATAAAATATAAAGTTTCTTCAACCTTTAAGAGAATAAGGACCTTTGCTTGTTTCCAGATTTCTGGTACTTGGTCAGGTAACAGTATTTGAATAAGATAACCAACATTTTCTCAAGTTCCTTCAAACTTTAGGGTACCAGGACATTAGCTTTAGAGAAAAGCTTATAGACTCTTCGAGATTACTGGCTAAGAAACAATGAAGGTGTAGTGACAGATGAAAATACCTACCCCTTCCTTACAGCGCACAGTTTATAAAGGTTACCCAGACACATACTTGAGGAGAGGAAACATCAGGATTATCTCTGGAGTCTTATAGGAAATATAAATTGATTGGTTCTCTCTAAAATAGAGATCTCAGTTGCTAGGAAGAGAGGGTGGGGGTAAAGGAATGTCTCCTAAAAATATATATCTTCATATGACTAAAATTCATGTAGATTTGGGAACCACCAATGTAGTGAAATGAGGCAGAGTCCTGGGCACTCTTTTCGGCATTCAAACTGTCTTCACAATGGAAAATTCTAAGCCAAATGAAAATGGACAATTCTAAACACTTGGAACTAATACATATTTGTTGAAAAATTCCAGCATAGGCACTGAGTAGAGGTTTTCCTACAGAAGCAAACAATGGGCAAGAAAAAGTCTCTGATCCTAAAAACCTAGTACTTTCATCTTATAAAAACCTAATATATTATTGTAAATAAAACACACAATAATAATATGATGCTGGAAAATAGAGAGAAGGGAAGGAAAGTTAAGGTTGCATAGATGTGATCACTAAGCTGTCTTATCAAATGAATGGACATCTAGTGAGTAGATAAAGATGTATAACAAAGGAAAAGAAAAAGCCATTCCTACCAAAGTTATATATTTAGGGTCGAGAGAGAAAGTACCATACACTTTGAAACAACAGGATTCAATTTGTCTCAAGCATATGGAGGAGAGCCAAAACAAAGATCTGAGCCTGGAAAAAAAGGCAAGGAGTTGATGAATGACCTTAGCTGTTAGACTGTGCTGTCTGGATGCCATTCAGTGGAATGACATGATCACATTTTTCAGTTTTAGAACAATTACCCTAGAAGAATGAGTTATGAAAATAGAAGGAACTAACTGAAAGTGGAGAGACAGGTTAGAGATGATTATAAATTGTTCAGACAAGAGAAAACAAGAACTTGATTAAAGTAGTGGCATCTGGGATGAAGATGCGGGAAATAATTAGATAAATTCAGAAATTAGAAATAACATGACATGGGCTCAGGTTGAGTATCAGAAGCCTTTGCTCACTATCCTATCATGAAATACCTTGTTTGAGCCTTCAGTCTTCACCCCAAACTAGTTCACAGCAACCATCAAAACATACACTTATAATCCAATAATTATATATGTTTGCTTATTTTCTGTTTCCCTCAATTAACTCTTAGCAGGGGCAATCTCCAGTTTATTTATTAATGCATAACAGCACCTAGCACAGAGACTAGCACATGGTAGGTATCCAATATTTGTTGGCTAGATAAGTGAGTGGGAAGTGGGGTGAGGAAAAAAAGTAGTTGTGAATGACCAGTTTTCATGTTCAAGTTCCTGGACAAGTGGATGTTAGTCACCACGCCAAACTATGGGAGGGAGAACAGGTCTGGGCAAGAGGATTAACTTGCACGAAGAGAGAAAAATCAACCAATTAAGAGGTTATTGTACACAATTACAAGATGCCAATGTCAGGATGTAGAGAGAAGATGAGCCAGGATGATGGCAATAGGAGTGAAGAGGATTTCAGAGATACTACTGGCACAGAAAATACGAAATGTGACAAGTGATTAAACATAGGAGTATGGGGGAAAGATTCAAATAAAAAACTTTAAATGGCAGTACAGTTTATAAAGTAAAACCAGTTGAAGCAACTTTCTGTTTTGGGAGGCGGTGAATGTAGGAGGCAGCAGTTTGTTTTAGAAAATCCTGAGTTGAAAGTTCCAGATAAAAATGTCAACCAGGTAGCTAGAAATGAGTTTATAAGACACAGGAAAAGGTATGGTCTGGTTTTTAAAATATTGCTATTCATTTATTCCTTTTACCTTTTTTTTTTTTTTTTTGGCAACACTGGCTTACATCATTGTTTGTATGTTAGAAATATAGGATCTTCCCTCCTGGGGTTGCTGCCAATGGGAACCCACCACTCAAGCACTCACCGCGCACCACTGTGCTTCCTCCCCACTTTGTTCTCTCCCTCTCTCTCTCTCTAGTTGTCTCCATTCTATAGTTAATTTCCAAGGGTTAATTTTTTAGTTTGGTTTTATCTGATCACTTTTATGGTTTCTTTTTTCCCCCCATTTTTTTGGTTTCTCTATAGTCCATACACAAGTAACACCATCTGGAATTGTTTTTTTCCTTTATGTTAGTCATTAAAATTTTTTTTTTATTTACTTATTTATTTGTATTTATTTTTGTGAAGGAGAACTGAAGGGTAGGCCAGTGGTATAGGGGGGCACGGTGAGAGGATTTACCAGAGATAGGGTGGAGCGGAATATGCGGACCCACTGAAACACAGTGCAACAGAAAGCAGCAGGTGAGCCAGGGGCAGTCCTCTGTGACATGTGGACAGCTCCCTGGCCTGGTATGAAACCCAGGCCAAGTGGGGAAAGCATTCATAGACTCAACCTCTATGCCACCAGGGAGGCCCACCGTTAGTTATTTCTTAAAGCAACAGTTTAGTTGTATAGGTGACATTCCAAAGGAAAGATTATAAGAGATATGAATGAGACGTGAGGATATATATTAGAATTAAGATTCGTTTAGATATAATTAAAAGTATCAAATGTCATAAAAACAAATACAAAAGAAAAACTAAGGATTAAAAAAGACTAAAGAGGCCTTGATAACCAGATCGCATCCTGTGTCAGAAAAACAAATTGTTATAAAGACATTATTGGGACAACTGACAAAAATGAGTAAAAGTATTGCTATCATTGCTTTCCTGAAATTGATGATATACTGAGGTTATAGTATATAAGAATACTTTTATTACTAGGAAATAAAATGTGAAGAGATATGTATGACAATATAGTTCTTACATATAAAATATATGACGATATCCAAAGTATTCAATCTATTAAAAGTGTTCAGAAAAAATATTGTTTGTGTATGGGAGGAGAGGGGAAGAATGACAAATGTAACAATATTAAAGAGAGGTAAATCTGATAAATGATATTTAGGGGTTCTTAGTACCATTCTTGTACCTGTTGTGCACAAATAAAATTATTTCAAATAAAAAGATTAAAAACAAAATTTGAAAAAGGATCAAATGCTGGGAATTGTCTTGAATTTGTAAGAGGGAGACTGAGATATGGCCATTTATTATTACCCAGGATTAAGGAGGGAAGAAGTTTTTATCAAAAGTATGGAAACAGGCCCTCCCTGGTGGCGCAGTGGGTTAAAGCACAGCACAAAGAAGCTTAAGCCACTTCCACATAAGTTCGATCCCCGCCTGCCCTGGAGGTGACCACATGGCAAGGCAGACCTCTCCTGACCCGCCCGCTGCTCCCCTCAGCAGTGTACTTCTTCGATCTGCCTGTTCGGCTCCCCACTCTGTCTCTGGTGAAACCTCTCACCCTCCGCATCTCTGGCCTGTACCCCAGTTCTGTACAAATAAATAAATAAATCTTTAAAAAAAAAAGTATGGAAACAGCATTTACAAAACACAACATGCTAATAATTCTACTCCCTTTCTGTATAAAGATGTTTGGTCCCACAGGATTTCAGGTTAATATTGGCATCCATTAATTCTCTTTATATACAGTAAGTATTTTTTGAACACAGAATTCTCCTAATTCTTTAAGAAAAAAAAAACCCAGAAAACAGTATTAAGTTATTCTGTGTTGTGTTTTAACTTTCTACACAAAAGTATTAAATATGGGTTCTTTCTATCATTTTACAACCATTTCTAGATGGTTCACTTTAGAACCAGTATTTTTAATATATACTTTAAATTTTATAATAGTTTATTTTTACATATTTTTGTGCATTTTTCCACCTCAGTTGCAATCCCCTTGGGTTTCCCATCACCAAATCACCCTAGAACCACGATTATATACACTCATTTATCCAAGAATGATCAGACATCCTAGTGGGACAAGAAATTTCTCATCAGGCTAACACCTAGTAAAGAAGACAGATGATAGGTGTGATAAAATAAAAACCATATATGTGATCTCAATGTGGGTGTTTCCTATCAGTTCCTTTAAACTCTTATATCTGTAAGAAAAGGAACAGATATTTTTCATCTCAGTGATACATTTTTTCATGTTTTATGTTACTACTTTATGTTACCACTATCCCAAAGTCCTTCTAAGGAAATGATAGTCACTTATGGCAATTCAGGAATTAATAAATCCAGCCTGAGATAGAATCAATCACAAGCAAGCAGACAAAAATATATCAGACTGAGCAGCACCTTAAAAGGTAGGAATTTAAAAGGGAAAAAAATTAGAATAGTATGATTCTAGACTGTTTCAATGGAAGCAAGCAAACATATGAGGAAACAGAAAACTGCAAAAATAAGAGAAATCAAATAACAAAAGATAATTTCACAAACTCTGGAGAACCCTTAGAGTGGTCTATTAATGAGACTGTTTTGCAAATGGTCAAAAAAGAAATACTCAGAAACTAAAAAAATTCACTTCAAACATATAGACTTACTGTATATGCTTTCATATAGAAGCATGACACAAGAGTGACTTAATATTAGGATTGTAAAATAGGTGTTTATGCGCTGAAATAGCAATTATAATGTGAATTATTTTATGTAATTAAGGCATCTAGGAACAATATGATATATAACATTATTAGAGTCTATACGTAAAGCAGTTTAAGTACAATATTATAGTTTTGATTTCAAATCTCAATATTCCTTATTCCTTAAAGTTTATTTTGTAAATAGCCACAAACATTTACTTGGTTGCTGAAGATGCCAGTAGCAGATTAAAAGATAATATAAGAGTATGAAAAAAGGCAGAAAAACAAAACTTTTGGGAATAAAGCAATAGATGGAAATTTAGAACAGTTGTCCTCTATATCAAGCTTTTAACTAGTCCTGTAGGACATAAATTACCACAATTTTGTCTCCTTACCTACTTCCTTCTATTTATTTTCTATGAGCAAAATAGTCCTATTTGAAAATAGTCCTATTATTATCAGAGGAGTTGTAGGATTTGTAAACATAATTTTAAGTAATAGTCATTTAAAACCACGTAGATTAAAGAATATTCCAAATATATTTCAAAATACAGACTATAGTTTTTTTAATTAAAAAAATAACTAAAAAATGCACCAAACACTATTAAAATTAATTTTTGTTGTTCACTCTAGATTTACATATAGGTCTCTCATGTTAGTTTTCCAAATATATAATAATAGTGTATTCAACTTATTTTAACAGTCAGTTGACTGAGCTTAAAACTGTTTCCCTATAGGCAGAAAGAACTCTTCAGAGTGTGTGCAGAGATCCAAAGCAACAGAACATAAGAACATAAAATAGTAACCCTTCATGTTCATGACAATTTGGTATTAGCTACTTTTATTAAATTGTTGAGCTGAAGTGATCCCAATACATAGATAGGGCTTTTACATTCCAGAGAAAAGATGATTCTTTTGTAGAAGATTAAAGTCCTTGAGTAAAATGTCTATTCATGTTTGAAAGGATGCATAATACTTCTTTACATTTCTCTTTGCAATAACACAGGTTGTTTAATCATTAAATGAGACATTTGATAATGAAAAACTTCTAATGTAAATGAAAAAGTTGAGATTATAATTATACTTGATTAGAAAACTGTGTATAGGCATGCCTAAGGTTTAGTTTAAACATGATTCAAGGCAATCACAATACATGCAAAGATTCAAGCACATTCATTTACTCTGATTTTGATATAAAGGAAATCAGAATCACATATTTGAGTATTAAAAACTCAATCTCTGAAAAAGAAATCAAAAACCATTTTTCCTTGGTTTTCACTATAGACAAAAAAACATGGTGCTCCTAAGACATCTATGAGTCCAAATAGGTTAGGCTATCTACATTCAAAAAAAAAAAAAAAACAGGGCAAAATAACAGCAAGGTAAAAACAATCTCAAAAGTAGCATGGGATCACAATTACTTTTGTATGGTAACAAACTTAACCGGTAGTAACACTTTGGAATTGTCACAGATAAATTCAACACCAAAAGGTACTGAAAACTAAATTTTTATACAACATCCCTACAGAATGCTTAGCTAGCTAATGTCTGAATATTTTTACTGATGAGAGACTGTATTAGAAAGTTTATTCTTCCTTGTACTATTTATTTACCCAGTGATCCCAATGCTACTACTTCAGGTCTCAACAAGTGAAAAAGCTAATTTGTTGGCAGAAGAACTCTTCAAATATTTGTAGACACTTAATATTTAGAAATAACAGGACATTTTTGAATCTTTGCATAGTTCTAGAAAGTTACCATAAAACCTTTGAGTTAAACCTTGAGTCTTGATCCTAGCAGGACTACATAAATAAGGTAATCACTGACAATCTTATAGATGTAACTTCCAGTACTGTAATCTAATGTCCCAATATTGAAATCTTACAAATTGTTTTTGCATTTCAATTCAAAGTCTGTACCAACAGCTTAAGTTTTCTGGACCCACACATATTATTCATTATTTTGTATTATTCATTATTTTCATTCAGGTCTTTAATTCTACCTGAAAAAGTGTATTTGGATCCTTTATTTCATAATTCAATTTAATTGCTATTCTTCTGTAACAGAGGAAATCATAAACCTAATTAATTACTCTTAATTACTAACAGTCCTCTAAAAACATTTGTATAAGTCTTTTAACAGGACCCTCCCTGGTGACCCAGCGGGTTGGAGTGCAGCACTGTAAAGCTCGCCATGGCCCCTTCAGTGCGAGTTCGATCCTTGGCTTCAGAGGTGACCCACATGGCACAGCAGATCTTGCCTGACCCACTTGCAGCCTCCCTCAGCAGTGAACTTCATCAATCTGCCTGTTCTGCTCCCCACTGTGTCTCTGGTGAATTCTCTCAAGACTCCTGCACCTCTGGCCTGTACCCCAGTTCTGTATGCATAAGTAAATAAAATCTTTTTAAAAAGTCTTTTAACAGTTACAAATCCATTTTACCTAAACTTGAAATGTGCCCATATTTTCCCCATCTTGTTTAGAAGGATATCATGGAAAGTCTTAGAAAATCACTTTACACTAACTTCATTTCTATGCTTTATCAGTATAATATCCCAATTAAAGATAAAAATGTAGTCTGCACTGATTTATACTTCGAAAATCCATCTTAACTCTTGGTCACATTTGCTTCCACCAATAGCAATCTTAAAACTAAGACAAGCACAGTTGCCTATTAAGTATATTTTAAATCATGTACCACCTTACAATGTGTTATCATATCTAAGCCTGAAATCAACCCTGAAATTATTATCACTATTTGATAATGAACAAATGGTTTCATAAAAATTAAGTAACTTGCTCAAAATTTATATGATTACATAATCACTAATCCAAAGTATATTATAAATTCTCAAAATAAGATGTATAACAAATCTACTCATTGTTCTTAGTAGTTGTAAGAATGTACTAACTTCTTTTTTCATAAAAAACAGGGTGGTATTTGCTTTCCCCTTTTATTCACTTCCACTGCCCAACAGGAGTATCAAAAGAATATGATTTGCAACATTTTTTAGTAATTAAGTCTTTGAACTATGTGAGTACTTTCTTTTATAATCTTTGTTCACCTTAAATAAAAAAACATTAAAAAATGAGCAAATTCACAAGTTTCAATATATAAAGAGCCTGGAAGGACATATCATAAAGAATCTGTATCTTATATTGTACCTTACAGTCACTACTGTCCTATTCTACAGGCAATCTGTTTAAATATATAAATTATATACACACACACACACGGAAATATTTAAAAACAAAATCTATATCTGTGTATTATACTATTTTGTTCTTGATTTATAAACAAATGGCACAAATATGTTATTTAGCCTGAATAAAAAAAAAAAACCAAATAACTGGTGCTGTCATACATATGATTCGGCACATCTTGCCTTTTTTTCACCCAACCTATCTTGCGGTTTTTTACCTTATCAAAATAGAGAACCACTTTATTCCTTTTTTTATAGCTACATACTTTATGCTTTAAGTGTATCCACATATGTAATTTCTTTACTGTCTAAAGGTCATTGAACAAGTGTAATGATTTCAATCTTTTGTGAATACAACCTATATTATAAAGAATAGGTTGTCATATACATCATTTTGTTCTGTTCTACCAACTGAAAATTAAAGGAGATTGTCTGTTTTCCATACCCATGTAAGCACAGATATCAGTCTTTAAGTTTTGCATGAAAAATAAGTTATTTTAACCTGAATTTAATTTTTAGCTATTATTGATGTGTAGTTTCCCTACTGGGAAACTAGTCATATGACAGTGATAGAATTACAAATATTTCCCCAGTTTGCATGTTTTTGACCTTCTTTATAAGAGTAATGCTACAACCACAATTTCACTTTAGATAGTCAAGGTTATCAATCCTTATCTTACAACTTTTGAGTTTCCAAAGTCTTCTGCAACTCAATATTATGAAAACATCTATAGTTTCTCTAGCATTTTAATGGTTTTCATTTAAATATCTATTTGTTGATATAAATGTGAGTATAGATTCAAAGTCTTTTCACCTAGCTGGTTACCTCTGCTCCCTGAAACAATTAATTGCCTTTATTCAGAAAATCACTTATCTAATTTGTCCATATGAACCACAGGTTTGACATGTCTGGTTAAAAAATATAGTGCTGGCCCTCCCTGGTGGCGCAGCGGGTTAAAGCACAGCACAAAGAAGCCTAAGCCACTTCCGCATGAGTTTGATCCCCAGAAGGTGACCACATGGTGCTGCAGACCTCTCCTGACCTGCCTGCTGCACCCCTCAGCAGTGAACTTCGTCGATCTGCCTGTTCTGCTCCCTACTGTGTCTCTGGTGAATCCTCTCACCCTCCGCATCTCTGTCCTGTACCCCAGTTCTGTACGAATAAATAAATAAATCTTTAAAAAAAAAAAAGTTAAAGAGTATATACATCCTTTAAAAAAATGTTGAAATGTTTTTATCTCTTCATATTCTACTTACACCAAACTCATTCCTTCATAAGA